>NC_054825.1:93924803-94227833 GCF_018345385.1 Vulpes lagopus | reverse complement strand
AAGACAGATAAGTCCAGTATGCCTGAATCCAAGAGTGAAGATTAAGCAATCAGCCTGTTTGGCTCTCAAAATTATTGCCTTTTGTGTTTGTAGAGACTACATGCTACCCATAACTTGATGGAATTGTTGGTAGCCAAGCACCCAGGAATACCTCCTACCTTACGAGATGGCAGACTTGAGGAAGAGGTAATTATTTTTTTATTTTGTCTGTAAAGGAATTTTTTTTCAGACTTTATCCTCCATCCATTAATATTTCCTAGGGCATAGAACATCTAAATAAAAGTTAATCATATGTTTTCCTGCTGCTTTTATATTCCAGATTTTGCTTTGTGATTTTGGATGGTAGAGAATTGCAGTACTCCATATTATTTTACTTCTTTTGTGATCTACTTGCATATAGATATGGTTGTTGGTAGCTAGCAGCACACAAAAAGAAATAGAAAGGAAGGAGACCTTGTTGATCACATGGCAGATCTGCAAAAGATATGGCTTAGTAAAAATGAAAATCTTTGTGTTTCCTCCACTTTTCTATATATTAGTAAAGGCAATAAATAAACTCAGTATTTTGGTGATATTTTTTGTGTCCTCTCGAAGAAGTTCCTTCTGCAGTGAGTCTTGCCTCATTGGAAAGAATGACATAAATCATTCACTATAAATTGTTAATGAGTCTATTATGCTAATTCCCTCATGGAGTTTTGCTTTTTTTAAAGTCAAGGAATAGATGGCAAAGCTAATAAAATCAAAAGAGTAGTATATATGTTTGATTATTGAACCTGTAAGTGGGACCCTTTTTATTTGAATTAAGATACAAAGGGAGATTGTATAAGTACATACAGCCCTTTCTTGATGTTAGATGACAGTCTGAATGTTGGAGTTTTTTGTTTGTGAGCACGAGGAGGGGCAGAAGGAAAGGGAGAAGCAGACTCCCCGCTGAGCAGGGAGCCTAATGCTCGGCTCTATCCCAGGACTCTGGGATCATGACTTGAGGTGTTGGAGATTTTTGAGTGAAATCTCATTCCCGTTGCAGGCATCTGATCTTACATACAATCAATCACTTTTTTAAATGCCTTCAGTGACAAGAAACACTGGTATACTGTCTAGTCTATTAGTAAATAGCTCTAATGACCAAATAATTATAGCCAAGGAATTTTAACAGAAATTAATTGGAAGGTTGTGACAGGAAAAGGAGAAATGCATCATGGAAAAAGGAAAGGGAAAAATGTGTCACACTGGGTAGGTACATTTCTAAGGAGACCACATTATCACTTTTGCCTAATGCTCATAGATTATGAAGCCACAGTTCCAAGAAATCTACTTCAACCACCAACATTTGCAAATGAAGTAACAGAAGCCCAGAGAAGTGAAATGGCTGGTCCAAAGAGATAAATCTATTGACTTGAACCTCATGAAATTGCCATTTTTGTAAATTGAAGGGTCTAGTGTTGGCAGTTCATGTGGGTCAACGTACCTCTAATAGGAAGCATTAGGATTTCCTGTTCAGGAGTCTTTTTGGTTTTCTTCCCACTATCCCATGTCCCCTAACACGTGTGTTACTGTATACCCTCAAGTATTGTTTCTTTCTTTTTTTTTTAAATATTTTATTTATTTATTCATGAGAGACACAGAGAGAGAGGTAGAGATATAGACAGAGGGAGAAGCAGGTTGATGGGAGCCTGAAGCAGGACTTGATCCTGGGACCCAGGGATCACAGCCTGAGCCAAAGGCAGATGCTCAACCAGTCACCCAGGCGTCCCTCAAGTATTGTTTCTAAAATCAGAAATTCTAAAAGATTGCTTTGCCTCATGATTTGAAATACTGTTGTTCTTCCCATTCCCTTTTTTTTTTTTTTAACTAAGAAATTAGAAATCTAGGAAGCAGACCCTTGGGATTTCTTAAAATTGTGATTTATAAGTAAATGTAGTCTCTTTAATATCTGTTTTAATTTCTAGCATGGGTTTATGTTCTTAACAGTATACTTGTAGAGGTCTACGTTTAAACTATGTTATGTAGTTTTACATACATAAATAACCATATTGTTCTCATGATATTGTACTAAATTCTTTTTTAGACCTGAAATGAAAGTTTATATTCATTTCCTGTTTCAACACAGGCTAAACAACTGCGAGAGCATTATATGAGCAAGTGTAATACAGAAGTCGCTGAAGCTCAGCAAGCTTTACAGCCCGTGCAGCAGACCATAAAGGAGCTCCAGAGAAAGGTACATCCCCAAAATAACTTCTCTTACCTGTGTTTGTCTCCGTATAGCACTCTGGTTTTTGTCTTGGTTTGGAGAAAAACTTGAACTTTCTTATTCATCTTGGAATTCTTAGCACCTTGTATAGTGCCTGTCCTTTAATAAAAAATGTATTTGCTATTCAGAGTATTTGTTGATTAATAAACAGGTGTGTAGATAAATCATGTACTTGGAAGTTGTGCTCTTTTTTTTTTTTTTTTAATGCTATGATGGGTTTTCTCTTATCTTGTAGACAATAACTCGTCTTTTGAGGAAAGTAAAGACTTCCATAACCTCCTTTTGACCTTAGATATGTAATGTATGTTTCTAAAATCTTTTCTTTAAAGATGTCAGAACATTAGGAGTATTTTTTTTATGGAACACGTGCCATTTGCAATTTCTAAAATTTCTCTTTTATGAAATCAGTAATAAGCCTAAAGAGGCTATCCAAAACACACAGTCTTTTTTTATTTTAACCAGTTACTCCATACTGTATTCTTCCTAATTCATTAATTATTTAGTATTCAGGCATATAATTTTGCCAGTAATCATAGAGTATTATTGAGTACGATCTAGTTCAATTAGTTGAAGAGTAGCAGAATATCTTTATTATACTGAGAAGGAGACCTATCACCTTTTCAAATATATACAGTGAATACTGAGTTTTCATTTGGTAGTGTATTTTTCTTAGCACAACTGTGTTACTCAGATGTATACAATAAATTCTCATTCATCCACAGTAATTCAGGAAACAGGTATTCTCGTTAATTATGTATGCAAAAGTTTGTATATAGAGTGTGTATGCTTTTCTCCACCACTGTTATAATTTCTTTGAGACTAGCATTTATTTCTTCCTTTGAATTTTTCACAGCACCTTTCCCAGTGATAGAAACAGTGAGCTGTTTTTGTCCTCTTTACAGATTTATTCTAATTCTCCTTGGTGGCTGAATGTGATCCACAGAGCAATAGAATTTGCTATTGATGACGAACTTGCTCAGCGAGTGCGAAATGAAATAACAAGCAACTACAAGCAACAAATTGGCAAGCTTTCTATGTCAGAGAAGTAAGAAAACAGTACAAAATAGAATAACTTTATGAGTAATGACCCCAAATATTCAGATCATTTAATGTTAAGAGGTGGAATTAACTATCAAACATACTGTGATTATGAATATCTGGATTTTACCTATTGTTAAGAGTACATTTCAAACAAATATTAGATATAAGCCTGAAAGAGGAAACCTGTCTTCTGTATGTTAGTCATTTTTAAATAGTCCATTTCTACTGCTTTTTAAATCTACTTAAAGTGTATTCATTGTACCTCTGCTAGACGCCCCAAAGCCAACTATAAACAAAGTCTTGAAATAGACTTTGTTTTGAAGAAATTTGTCCTTGAGGTTAGACATTCATGCTTCCACTTTGTAATTCACCCACAAAGAGCTAAGCATCATAGCATCACAGTAGTCCAGGTTTTATGTTGTAAAATTATCTGCTCTCTGCCCCATCTTTCTTCTCATCAACACTCATCATTCTTCAGGGTCTTTGTAGGTAAGTTGGATTGTTGCTTTTTGTATAACTGGTGAGTGATTTTTCCCAAAGACCAACTTATTCTTTATCAATAGTATCCACAGTGGTTTAACTCAAAGGAATATCACTCTAATGTGGGAACTTGAAGTATTCTGGCAGGTCTATTGATTGTAGGTAGGGGACAGAGAGAGGATCTTTTATTGCTTCTTAGATCACATCCCAGTATAAGGTCAGCCTTGGGATTAATGTTAGTTTTTCAGTGAAAAATTCATCATAAGAATATCTTTCAGATGTTTTAAAGTGTTTTCTTTTACTTTTAAAAGCATTTCTTTTAAAATGCCTGCTAAAACCCTAACGATATATGCTACATTTTCCATGTGTCATTACTAATTTAGATTTACAGTCATCATCTTTTTCACCATATAGAACTGGACAGGCTTCATTTCTGAGGTATATGCAGTACATTATACTCTTGAGTGCACTTCCTTTTCCCCTGGTAAACCCAGGAGTCACCGTTCCAGGATAAATTGTCATTTAAGTCATGATTCATTTTATCAAGTTTTAAAGCTGATATGTTTTGCCAGCATTGTGGAATCAGTTGATAAAATCGTAAAATTATTTTGAAGTTGTTTTTCTTAAATCACATAGAAACTACTTAAAAGTTGCAAATTGCTATTTATGAGAACATAGCCCCTTGTAAAAGTCGAGGTCCCAGTGCTATAAAACGACCAGTAGGTAGTGTAAAACATGCCATTTATTACACATTTTTTCTTCAGAAACATTAGACATAAATAGAAAGTAATAAACACTTTTAAAGTAAAATTTTTTTAACGTATAGTTTATCATCTAGGTGAGTTAATATTTTTTGTATTGCATCTACATTCAAAGATCATTTTAATACTGGGGCTGTGTTTCTCAGTGAGATCCATATCTGTGAAGCCAAATTTTCATGTTTGCTTCTTAACCAAATCTTAGAAAAGCAAAACCTTAGTTTTCCTTAGATTAAGAGCACAGGTAGATTCTCGAGTCAGACTGCCTATGTTCATATTCCAGCCAGTTCCACCAGTTACTAGCTCTCTGACCTTGGGAAGGTTAGATAAGCTGTTAGTTTCGTCATCTATAAAACCACACAGCATTGTTGTGAAGATTAGCAAATTAATGTCTGCAAAGTGCTTGTGTACTTAGGATAGTACCTACCAATAACATGTTGATTATAACATATTCTTCTTTTTCACTTAAATGACCTGCAAGAGAGAATATTGCTGAAATAGTTAGATGCTGGTGTATGATCATTTTTTTAGCCCCTGTTGCATAATTTATGAATAATAGTAAATAATACTGATGTGAATAATATACCTAACCTAGTTATGTTCTTGTATCCCTGTGCAAATTCTTTCAGAAATTATTGAGCAGTTATATTGTGTCTATTTCATATTTTTAAAGATATGATCTAATTCTTACCTTCTAAAAATTAGCTTAATCAGGAGACAAACCCATGAACAATCTTAGAAACATAAATATGTATAAATACTTGAATCTGACAAAGTACTAAAATGAATGATATTTTCTCTTTTTTTTTAAAGATTTTTTATTTATTTATGAGAGACACACAGAGAGAGAGAGAAAGGGAGGGGCAGAGACACATGCGGAAGGAAAGCAGGCTCCATGCCGGGAGCCCGATGTGGGATGCGATCCCGGGACTCCGGGATCACGCTCTGAGCCAAAGGCAAATGCTCAACCACTGAGCCACCCTGGCATCCCAATGAATGATACTTTCAAAGAACTCCATGGACAGAAAGAAACAGATTAGTGTTATAATATACTAAGGAGCCTTAAGGAAGGAGAGCAGACTCTTAATTTGGTGAAAAGCATGTTTGGCATTTTAAAAGAAAAAAGATACACCCTTAACCTAAAAAGCCAACAAATCCTATTTGTATTTTCCATTTTTGAATTTCTTATTATTTTAGGATTTCTTTCTCATTTCAGAAACCCATTCACACACACACACACACGTGCATTTCTTTTCTTGGCACACATTTCACTCAGTTTTATTTTTTATTTTTTTTTTTAAGATTTTATTTATTTATTCATGATAGACATAGAGGAAGAAAGAGGCAGAGACACAGGCAGAGGGAGAAGTAGGCTCCATGCAGGGAGCCTGATGTGGGACTTGATCCCGGGACTCCAGGATCATGCCCTGGGCCAAAGGCAGGCGCTAAACCGCTGAGCCACCCAGGGATCCCCCATTTCACTCAGTTTTAAGAGTTAAGAGGGCAGCCCCGGTGGCTCAGTGGTTTAGCGCCACCTTCAGCCCAGGGCATGATCCTGGAGACACGGGATTGAGTCCCACATTGGGCTCCCTGCATGGAGCCTGCTTCTCCCTCTGCCTGTGTCTCTGCCTCTCTCTCTCTCTGTATCTCTCATGAATAAATAAATAAAATCTTTAAAAAAAAAAAAAGTTAAGGGCATTGTGTTTGGGTTTAACTCCTAACTCTGCTACATGATCACTTTGTAATTTTAATTAAATTATTTTAATTCATTAAGCTTCATCCATAACATGAGCACAATAGTATCTGTTGAGATTATACAGGTAAAGAGCTTGGCAAAATGCTTGACATCATATAATAAATGTTTAGCAAAATGTATATACATGTAAATAATATGTATATATATTGTAAAATATATGTGATGATATTCATATACACACACATCGTGTATATGTATATATGTATTTATAAACTCTTTGTAGCAAGCAATATAACTCTTGGCTGTTTTTCTTCTTTTTTCTCAATTTTTCTCTTTATTTTTCATCCTGCAGTCACCTCTCCATATAAAGCAAGGATTTCAGGAGGGACATTTGTGGTCACTTGTTACTAAAAAAGAAATAATGTCGCAGTCTTGGTCTTTCAAAGACATGTGAGACAGAGACAGGTTTCACAGACTCTTTTTCAGTTCCTGAGGACAGAGACTATTAAAATTTTGATATATTTTATAGTAAATAACCCAATGTTATTATACCTTATCTACTAGTAGATTGAACATACCACTAAGGTAAATTCAGTCAAGGTAGGCTAAATAAAATGTTACAGTTTCTTTAATATTTTATTTGGCAACCATTTTCTCAATTTGAGGGAATTGACATACTCTTCTTTGTGTTGTGTGTGATGCTGGTGATGGAAACTAGGTTCCACGACTGCAGAGGTCTTCAGTTCTTACTTACAACACAAATGGAAGAGCTAAATAAATTCCAGAAGCTAGTAAGAGAGGCTGTAAAAAACTTGGAGGGACCTCCATCTCGTAATGTTATTGAATCGGCGACAATCTGCCACCTCCGACCAACCAGACTTCCTCTCAACTGGTAGGTAATAGGAGAAGTCATGCAATGAAATGGCATCACCCCATTAAGCTAGGTTTCTTCTGAGAGAATAAATAGTGGCTCATCTAATAAAGGTTTTTTTTCATTTAAATTCAGACGAAGTTGAAAGAAACATAGTGTTAATCTAACTTTTAAAATACCACATACTGAAAACTATTTTTTTCTTAAATGGTATACGTATTGTAAAGAATAAAATGAAATATAAAATACTAAGCCACTTTTAGAAATTGCCTGATTGCTAGTTATCTGTTTAAATATTTCTCTGATCATTTCTTTCTTTTACAGCTGTGTCTTTTGTAAGGCTGATGAATTGTTCACGGAATATGAATCAAAGCTGTTTTCCCACACGTGAGTTCTCTGATTGATTACCATCAGGAGAATGAAATGTTTACAAGACTTGGTGTTTTGATTTATAAGACTATGTATTTTCCTCACAGTAACTTTCCTGCGTTTTTTCTTTAATTACATCAATTCAGTGAATTTTGGCATGTCATCATTTAACATGTTCGGTTTCACTTATACGAAGTTACTTCCAAATGTTCATGTCATCTAGTAATGTGTGATGAAGAAACAGTTTAGGGAAGTGACAGACTTTCAAGTCCAACACTTTTCAACTCCAATCCCTGCCCATATTGTGGGCAGATTGCCTCTGTAAGTCTCAGTATCCTTATTCATGAAATGAAAATAGAAACGCTTACCTCACTGAGTTTTTTATGAATATTAAATTTTGAAGTGCACATAATTGCTTAGCACATAGTATGTGATACATAGTAAGAGTTCTGTAAAAGGTTAGCTGTCATTATTAATATACTTTGTCTACACAAATTTGAAGATCTCATTCCATGTCAAGAATTAAGGTACCTCGTAAGTGCATAATAGCTATGATAATTAGCAAAATTATTCCTGTTTTACAAACAAATTAAGAAAAGGCTAAGTTCTGATTGCCTTGAAAAAGATTGACAGTGTACTTTGCGATCATCTTATGGTTTGGTCTGGTTTTGTTTTGCTTTTGCATGGTTGGTAGTAGTGATGGTAGTTTGTGTTTTGTATTATGATAATTCTCAGAGCTAGATTTTAGCATGAAAATTTATGGCCATTTTTTATCATGTCACATTGCTGTCAAGATACTGGACAAATTTATGATGCCTTCAGCATTTATAGAATTGCTGTAGTTTTCTAAAGACTTGTAAGCATGATCTTGTAGACATGAAAACAACTGAAACTGAACAACTGAAAGTTGTTGATGAAAAGTTATTGACCTTGCTTCTCTCTTGCCTCTGCCAGTAGGATTTTTATAATGCTTGTTAACCCACTGACAGTAATTACTATTGTTTTGTTCTCCTATGTTTTCAGAGTCAAAGGCCAGACTGCAATATTTGAGGAGATGATAGAGGATGAAGAAGGATTGGTGGATGATCGAATACCCACCACAAGCCGGGGTCTGTGGGCAATAAGTGAAACAGAGCGGTCTCTGAAAGCATTGCTCTCATTTGCAAAATCACATAGATTTGATGTTGAATTCATTGATGAAGGAAGTACTTCAATGGACCTTTTTGAAGCATGGAAAAAGGAATATAAGGTACAGTATTTCTATTTTTTCCAATATTGAAATTTTTTCTTCTTTATATTAATTCTAATTACTACTTGACTTTGCTTTTTTTCAAAGAGTTTTTAAAAATCTGTTTTACAGACTTGAAGTATCCTAATTTGTTTCCCTAAAATGTAATGATTGTAATGAAGAATAATAAATACAATAATACTGAATAAATAAGGAACTTCCCATATATTAAATTACTAAAAGAAAGTCATTATTAAAATGAAATTGATATGAAGCCTTTTATTTAGCTGTAAAAGTGTTTCATTCTATTCTTAGCTTGATCTTACACTGCAGGTCTGTGAAATTGGAGTTTTATTTGTTTTCATTGTGTTTTGTTTTGCTTTTGCTCTGTGAATAACAACCAAACGTCAATTATTTTTTTAAGATTTATTTATTTATTCATGAGAGACACAGAGAGAGGGAGAGACATAGGCAGAGGGAGAAGCAGGCTCCCTATAGGGGGCCCGATGTGGGACTCATCCCAGATTCTGGGATCACGCCCTGAGCTGAAACAGACGTTCAACCACTGAGCCACCTAGGCGTCCTCAAACATCAATAATCCTTTTTTTTTAAACATCAATAATCTTGAAGATTGGAGAACATAGTAAATATTTCTCAGCTTACAAGGCTGGAAACCATTGCAGTTAATAAAGTAGAAAGTGACCCTTTATATTTTGATAATTTTATATACCACAACTTTGTACTTGAATGAGATTCCAAAATTCATTAATTTTAAATTATTCTTTATATTTGGAGTTGTTATCCATCATCCTGTTTTGCAGGTGAGATGGGTGAGGAAATGAAAAAACTTTTATTTATAATACTATAATTCCATTTATATCCTTTTTTAAAATCTGAAGTTCTTGACTTTTAAAGCAAAAGATAAAAATTTCTATCCAGGAGGAGAAGATATGCTATCTGTAACATCATTTCATATGTTTGATAAACTGAGGAATAATAATTTTATAGTTAAAGTCATTCATAATAATTATTTTTCTTCTCACATTATTATTCTAAATGCAAACGCACGTTAATTACAACAAGCAGTTAGAAGAAGACAGTGCTATATACAGTGTCCAGTTGGCCCTGCATTTTTCCTCTGGGCTTATTTTGATGACAGACTATGTTTCAGAGGATTGCCTATTATGCAGTTTTCTCAGATCTTTGAATTTTTTCTCTATAACGTTGCAGACTGAACTCTTGTACAGCAATGCAAATTAATAAGCTAATATTAGACATATTAGTCAGGGTCTACCTCAAAGTATAGTGTTAGTGAAGAAAGCATATCAAAAATTTTATACCGACTGATAACATTTCTATAAATTTCAGAAACTTGTATAATCTAATTATTAAGAATGTGTAGATTAGTATAACTCCAATGAAAAGTACAGAATGTCTAATTCAGAATAGTGGTTAGTCCATTGTAGGAGTTGAAGGAAGAATGTGCAAGGAAAGAGGGATGCAGTTGAGCAGGAACAGATTTTCCAAGGCATTTATAGTGTTCTCTTTCTTAAATTGGATGTTAAGTACTCAGTTGTTTATTTTAGTATTCTCATTACCATATGTACATATTATTTTGAAAATGTGAAATATTTTATAATAAAAAATATTTCTTAAGAAAGCAGAGATTCCACCAGGCTAGTGTTGACCTGTAAAGATCTTTGGTCTCACCAAAATATCTTTGGGTATTCTGTTCCTAAAAGTCTAAAGGCACAATATTCTACAGGGGCCTATAGAGGTTATTCAGTCATATGTCCTCATCCTAAAAAGTGGCCCCAAAATTGCTTGTATCATAGACACTTAATGAAAAAAAATATATCTTAGAGCTCACTGAAGACTTTGAATCATGGCACATTTTGGTGGTCTTAACCAATTTTAATTCTGCTTACCATCCTTTGTGTTTTCTGTTTTCCAGTTGCTTCATGAATATTGGATGGCTCTGAGGAATCGCGTGTCTGCTATTGATGAACTTGCAATGGCTACAGAACGACTAAGAGTACGTCATCCTAGGGAGCCAAAGCCCAACCCACCCGTTCTTCATATCATTGAACCACATGAGGTAATTTGCAAATAAATCACACAAACACAGCCAATAGGTGTCACAAAAATCCAAGGTCCATAGAAGAGTTAAGACAGTCATCTCTTCCATAAGAATGTATTTAGTCTCTGCTCTTAGTTTTAGCCATATAAAAGTGTTTGGCTTTATAAATCAGAATGGACAAGGATGAACAATGTCTAACACATGCATAGAATTCACTATTTAGTTTTGTTTGTTTCTCTTCAGATTGCATATTCATGTGTTTCTGAGTACCTTCTGTATGCCAAAATCTAAAGGTGGTCTTAGTCAGTTTTAGGCATATGTCCTTCTTACCTTAGTTTTTTTCAGAAAAGTTTTCTTTTGCATTTCTTTTCTTTTGCATTTTCTTTTGCATTGCTTTTCTTTTGCATTTTTCCTTTGCTACTTATAAGCAAATATTAACAACTTATCTTCTAATAAATCCTCTTTGTATCCCAGGATTAAAAAATGACTCTGCCAACCTTTTCCTCCCATATTAAAATATAATTCTCTTTATAAATTTATTCCTTGTGTATTTTTGTTGTTGTTGTTGTTGTTGTTGTTTTGTTTTAAGTAGGCTCCATGGCCAGCATGGATCCCAATGCAGGGGCTTGAACTCATGACCCCCAGATCAAGACTTGAGCTGAGATCAAAGCCAGATGCTTAATCAACTGAACCACCCAGGCACCCCTGTTTTATCTTTTAATTCTTTTTCTTTTTTTTTTTTTTTTTTTAAGATTTTGTTTATTTATTCATAGAGACAGAGAGAGAGGCAGAGACACAGGCAGAGGGAGAAGCAGGCCCCCTACAGGAAGCCCAATGTGGGACTCGATCCCAGGTCTCCAGGATCACACCCCAGGCTGCAGGTGGCGCTAAACCGCTGTGCCACCGAGGCTGCCCTAAATCTTTTTCTTTCAATAAAGCTTAGAAATTGCCTTAGAAATATTTTTAAATACTCATTTTACACTATCTCAACTTTTAAAATATGAATTGTCAGTAATTTTTTTGTGTGTAATCAAGTTTATTTTTATAATCTTCATTCTACTATTTTCTACTGGGCAAAAGAGATATGGGTATGGATGTGGGTGTGAGTATGCATGTACAGGAAGAGTCTTCCCTAGGTTTCATAAAATAACTCTTACCAAAGCAGCAGATCATTTAGCTTTTCTTCATCCCATGGATATATTACTGAAAAATAATAACAAATAGAATTTGGATAGATTTTTATCCAACTTAAAGTATATAGGGAAATTTCCTATTTAAAAGAATTTTGTATTGAATTTTGTCTTCTATAGAGCTCTCTGTGTGTATTTCCTTTTAAAATATCTAGTATCCATTGGCAAATTTGAGTTTTCACATGTCAGTGGGTTTTCTTAAAATAGGACACAAATTACTGAGGAAGAATTGTACCTGTTTATTATAATTTTACCATTTTATAAGAGAGAATAAAGAGTTGTTTTGTTTTGTTTTTTAGGTAGAACAAAATCGTATAAAACTACTAAATGATAAAGCCGTTGCTACTTCACAGCTTCAGAAAAAACTTGGGCAGCTTCTTTACCTAACTAACTTGGAGAAGGTATTGTGTTTAAAAGATGCTACTTTTTCCCATGCTGTATATCAATAAACTTTAGTGACTCCTTCCATTTAATCTCTTAGTCCCATAATTAATGGTACAGGGTTTTCTTTAATCTTTTGTTTGTATTAATTATATTAGAATACTAGTTATGTCTATAGTAGCTACACAAATCACAACAGGTGAACCTATAGAAAATATAAGTTACACAGATTATATAAAGGATGTGCAGTCTAGAGTATAGAACAATGTAAACAGACTGTTGTTCAGAACCTTGAATAGTGAAAGTATTACAATATACCTCTGGGCAAAGGTTGCATTGCATAATCTGTATATACATATATGTGCAACATTAATGCGTACATAAATTTTTTTTCAATTTGTTATTTGGAGCTATTAAATATTTGGAAGGCTACTAAATCAGAAGATGTAATGATTAATTATTTAATGTAATTTAAAACACATTTTCTGAGTTGTGAGCAATGTATATATTGGACATTGATGAATAGTTTAATTTTATTGCAGGGATAAATGGCTGTTGGCAGTACCTTATCAGAAAGATAGATTTTTTGGATAGGATAAATGAAGGAAGGCAGTAGACTAGAGTTGGTACTGAAAACTCATACAAAAAAAAAAAAGAAAGAAAGAACACTCATACAAAATACAGTAAAGTGAATCAATAAATCCTAGTGCGGATAAAATGAAAAGTTGGACATTCATGTAAGTAAAATAACATGGTAGTTAAGAAGAAGATTTTGGGACCCAGTTCAGGTTTGGATCTTAACACCAGTATTTTCTACATATGAGACTTTTATTCAAGTTATTTACCTCTGTTTGCCTCATCTGTAAAATGAGAATAACAAGATTCTGTTGTAGGACTCTCTTCAGGACTGTATGAAATTAATATACATGAAATGCTAGAGCAGTTCCTCATTTATTAAGCACTTTCTAGGTCTTTACTATTAATATTATCGTATTGTTGCTGATATTACTATGATGACTGCTAGTATTATCCTGGCAGGAGAAAATGATTGGGGGAAAAATTTTTTAAGATTTATTTGAGAGGAAAAAAAAAAAAAAGATTTATTTGAGAGAGAGAGAGCATGAGTGAGTGTGGGAGAAGAGGGGGAGAGAGAATCTCAAGCCAACTCCAAACTGAGCACAGAGCCCTGCCACCTCACAGCCCTGAAGTGGTGACCTGAGCCAAAATCAATAATAGGACACTTAACTGACTGAGCCACCCAGGTACCCTAGATGGGGCAAACTTTTAAAAGTCAGTTTCACACAAAGTGCTAGCATTAGAGAAATAACATTTGGAAAAATTTCTTGATGTTCTTGAATGTGAGTTTTGAATATTAGTTTTCTATACTTTAAATGTGAAAGTCAAAACTAAGAGATAATTAATTGTTATAGGATATAAATTGATATCCATCCTGTATTTGTTGAATCGTTTTTAAAAAAATAAAAATTCTAAGGATATACTCTGCCTTGAAAATCCAATTCAGTTAATAATATAAGAAAAAACATTATGAAGGAAAAATCAAATTACCATTTCCTGCCAACAAGTAGGCAGAGATTTTTAAAACAACACTCCACAGTGGTAAAAGGACAGTGAAGGGATATTTTGTGTATTACCAATGGAAATATAAATTTATATAGCCCTTTCTTCAAAATACTTAACATGTATTAACAATTTTAGAGAATTCATATCCTTTAACACAGTAGTTCTTAGAACTTTTCCTGAATACTCTAAAGATACAGAAATTTGGGAAGTGAATTAAACGTAAAGATAGTTATTGCAGTGTTATTTATAATAGTAAAAACTAGAAGACCAAATGTCCAACGAAAAGTACTGTATTTCCATATAAAGTCATGGATTATTTACATATAAAGTCAATGAGGTTATGATATAAATATTGTAAATGGCGTTTTCAGAAAATAAATGAGATAAGAATGCTCATGTTAGAAAGTTGAGAGAAAAAATAAAATAAAATTATAAATGGAGTATAATCCCAATTTTATGTGACTATGTTTAATTAAATAAAAAATAATAAACTAAGCAAATTTTTCTATTTTCTGGCAATCACCAGATACAAAAGTAAGCGCCTATGATGTATAGGTATTATAATAGGAGTTTGAGACAGACTTGGTCCTTAGCCTCAAGCAACTTAATGTAATTTGATGTTGACAGATCATAGACACTAATCAAATTGTGATTTAATAAGTTGTTAGTGATTCAACCAACTTGGGAAATAAAATATAAATTAATTATTTAAAGCAGAATGGCATACATTCAAGAGTTCTGAGGAAATTTAAAGGTGAACATTTTATATTGTTGATCAAGTAACAAAAAACTGGTAAATTTCTAGTAAAATTTCAAAGCATAAGGGAGATCTCCAATAAATAAATATTGAATCACTGTGTTATATACCTGAAATTAATCTGTGATGTGTCAGTTAGATCTCAATTAAAAAAATGGGTTCTTCAGAAGAAATTTTCTGAATACTAAGCAACCACACAAGATCTTTGGGGACTGCTACTTCTCATATGAGAATAGCAGTGATGTCTGGCCATTACCTTATTAACATCTTATTTTTAAAGACAGTGGAGACTTGTGGAAGCAAAAAGGTTGAGGTGAAATGACATTCCAGGGAAGGAAGAGCTCTTTCTAGGTGAGCTGAGATTGCTGGCTATTGTCTTGCCTGAAAACATTTGCAGTATCTGGATACAGGCTGAGATTAAGGTCAGTGTTGCAGAGGGACTCAAATAGGAGAAAGAGAAATCAGAACTTTTGGTGGCCAGGTGAGTTAGTGTTACACTTTGGAACTTTGAGGAGCTTCAGATACACAACAAACTTCACTCATTTGCTGAATGATAAGGGTTACATGACAGCTGGGCCTGAACTAGAAATACAGTGAAATCTCAGTTTCACAGCACTTAGGAAATAGTTCCTCCCCAAGGGAGCAAGGGACCAACAATAAACACATAACAGGTCTTATCCTTGAGACATTTAAAACGTGGTGGCTTGATTTTGAACATACCTTACAGCCCATCCCCAAAACTAGCTCAGTTTTTTACTGAATTGAGATAATCAGCCACAAACGCATCAACCTAACTGCCTACTGAGGTAGGGGCAATCCTCTGTGGGGAAAAATAACATTTAATTTTGTCCGTGCAGTTTGTTATATAAATAAACTAGGAAGTGAGGCGTACAATAGGAAATTACAAGAAACATGAAAGGCAGGAAAATGTGACCAGTAATTAAAAGAGGAAAGACGGACAATCAAAGCAGATCTACACATAATCCCGATTGTGGACATAGCAGGAAAGGACTTAAATTATGATTTATACATGAAAGGGGAAATTCTGGACAGCATAGATAAAACGAACTAGAATGTATATACAGTAGAATCAGATGGACATTTTGGAAAGGCAAAATCCAATATCTGAAATTAAAAACTCATTGGATGGTGACTAGACCCAGAAGTAGGGAATTCAGGTAATTCAACCAAAAATATTGAGTTTGAAAAAATATAAATAAAAATAAAGAACAGGATATAGTGAAAAAGATGTGGGACACAGCCATATGATTGGCATACATGTCATTGAAGTTCCAGGAAAACAAGAACAGAGCAACCTGAATAGATAATGGCTGAGAGTTTCCCCAAACTGATGAAAGACAATAAAATAATGCCTTAAAGATTCAACAATCTCAATCCAAACAAAATAAAAATATTTTTTTAAAAAACACCTACAAATATCATAATCAAACTGTGAGAAACCAAAAATCATGAAAAAAAGTTTTAAGCAATTAGAATTGGGACAAAAAAGACATAATACTTTCAAAGGAGCACCATAAAACTGGTGACTCTACCTTCTCCTTGTTGACTACACAGAGAAACTGTTTGCTTTTAGCATTTTAAAGATGACATTCCACTGTTACCAGGTTTCAGTGGTTTTATGCTGTGCAACCAGGTAGCAGTGGAACAGCATCTTTAGAATGCTGTTTTGAAAAATGAAATTAAGATGTTTTTAGATAAACAAAAACTTAAAGAATTCCTTCCCAATAGATTCACTCTATAACAAATATTAAAGGAGGTTCTTTGAATCAAAGGGAAATTATCCCAGATTGAAAGATGGACGTTCAGGAAGGAGGAATGCAGGGCAAAAGAAAGCCTAAGTATACAGGTAAATAGAAAATACTGATTGTGCAAAGCAGCAGTGCCAATGTATAGGATATAAAACACAGAACTGAAATACCTAACACAGAGGAAGAAGGTAATAAGCCGATACAAGCTATCACAAGATTCTTTCCTATGTCAGCCAAATGGATAGAAAAAATCAGTAAAGATAGCTAACATTTGAACACTAAACAACCATGACCTAATCGACAAAGCAGCTACAAAATGCACTCTTTTTTTTAAAGATTTTATTTATTTACTCACGAGAGACACAGAGACAAAGACAGAGGGAGAAGCAGGCTCCCCAAAAGGAGCCTTATGTGGGACTCAATCCCAGATCCTGGGATCACGCCCTAAGACACTCAACTGCTGAGCCACCCAGGCATCCCAAAATATACTTTTCTTAACGGTACATGGAACATTTACGAAAATAGACCTTGTGCTGATTCAAAGAGCAACTCTTAAAATTTTTAAAGGATTGAAATTCTACAAGATTATGTTTCATGACAAAAGAGGAATTAAACTAGGAATGAATATGGAAAGATAGCCAGATGAATCTCCAAATATTCAGAAATCAACACACTCCTAAATAACTTGTGAGTTAATCACAATTAGAAAATGTCCTGAACTGAACAAATGACAATGTGCAGGTAAGATGCACTTAGAAGAAATTTATAACTTTAAATCAGCGATCTGCAAAGTACTATACATGGGCCAAATCCAGCTCACTACCTGTTTTGTATTTATAGTGAAGTTTTGTTGGACTCATTTCCTTACATATTGTTTATGGCTGCCTTCATGCTACAATGGCGGAGTTGAGTAGTTGCAACAGAAACCATATGGCCACAAAGCCTGTAGTATTTACAACTAGGCCCTTTATGGAAAAATAGTAATTCTTTTTTTAAAAAGAGATGTTGTAAATTATGAAAAATAGCTTACAAAAATGCTGCCTAATGCCCCATATTGTATGCATCCCCATGGATGATCTCCCATACTGACTAGGTTTTATCATATGACCTGGTTTTGGCCTGTGACATAAGCACAGAGATGTGAAAAGTACATGTACGTTGGAGTTTTCACAATCTTATTGCTCTTTGGAACTTTGAGTCTTTGTGAAGCAGCCCAGATTACCTTTCTTCAGGAGCAGAAATCTCAGCTTAGCCCTTTCTTCAGACCAGCTAGTCTCCCAGCTGCTAGACAACGACATGAGGCCATAATGGACCATCCAGCTCCTCAGGACTCAGTCCACACCCAGATCACTTAGGTGACCTGTAGAATCACGAGAAACTCATGTTTGTTTGAGCCACTAAGATTTTAGGTGGTTTCTTATCTGAAACAGAAATCAGTAATAGAAGAAAAAATTCAATTTAGAAAAAATCATTATGTTTTAGTTAATGGAATTGTTTTGAGACTATAGAGTTACTGAATCTATGCACAATTTACCTTTTTTTTTTTACTACTTAACAAAAGTCAAAAGATAATCAAAACCAATTTTTAAAAAATATTTGGTTGATGAAACCACAGACTTTAAACTTCAATGATCAATGAGTCTAATTTACTTTTCTTTATGTTTTCCTCAGTGTTAATACTAAAACCTGCCCATGACTTTGAGCTAAAAATTTTTGAAATAGTTTTAAAGAGATTTTGAAGAGAACTGTTATATTTCAATATAATTTCCAGGCAAAATAGGTCTCAAATCAGATATTTCTGCTCTCTAGTTATGTGCTTTGCCATAATGAGATTACAAAATGAGAAGAAACCCATATTAGTAAGGAGAAATGTAAATGAATGCTGCTTCTTCCCAAGTCTGTGATCACATGTCCGGTGGATGTACAGAATAAATATTGTCTATAGTATTTAAGGGGCCTTTATTTCAGAATTCCAAATTGTATTTTTTTAAATAATACATATACAAAATCTAGCTTAAAAGTAAAATTTTGAGAATTTTTCTGTTATAATTTGCCTTTTATTTTGCCTTAGTCACAAAAATTAGTAATATAGTAACTTTAATAAACTCTAATGACAGTTATTTCCATTTTTTATTTGTTCCTTGAATGTTATTTGTATATCCCAGGAATATTAAGTAATACATTAGTAAATCACCTTAATTATCAGGTTATTTAACTAGCAATTGCCAGCATTTACTTTTATATATGAGTTATAAAGTGCATATCAGATTTTAAAATGCAACTAATCTTTTTTAATTATTTTTTTGAACAGTCTCAAGATAAAACATCAGGAGGCATTAATCCAGAACCTTGTCCAATCTGTGCTCGGCAGCTGGGAAAACAGGTGAAATAATAATAAGTATCATATGTGTTTATAAGACGCTTTACACTTTTCAAAGGCATTTACCTACAATAGCTCACTTTTCCTCTCATGACAGTTTTTTTTTTTTTTTTTTTAAGATTTCTTTATTTGTTAATGAGAGACACAGAGAGAAAGAGAGGCAGAGACATAGGCAGAGGGAGAAGTAGGCTCCCTGCGAGGAGCCCGATGCAGGACTCTATCCCAGGCCCCGGGATCATGCCCTGAGCTGAGGACAGATGCTCAGCCGCTAAGCCACCTAGGCGTCCCTTATGACAATTTTATATACAAGGCAAAAATTACCTCTGTCTTAAAAATAGGGCCAAAGGTTAAATGACAAGCTGAGTACCACATATGTTTGAGCAGTGTCCCTCCTTAAGTAATAGGTGAAAAAAAAAAAAGTAATAGGTGAAAACATATTTCTAGAATAACCCCATATTTTTCATTAAAGGTGCATAGTTTTGCATATTGTTTCTAGTCACAAGATCAAGTCTAAATACATAAACCTGTTTATTAGTAATTATACGAAAATATAATAGAGCATACATTGATTTATTTAAGGTATTACAAAGGTATGGCAACATAGCTTTTACTTGGAATTATTAATATTTAATAGTATCAGGCTTTAACATACAAATAATATCTGTCCTAGGGGAATTTAGTTGTTATTTTTACAAGGCCATTATAATAAAGAATAAATACTTCTTTTTGAATATTGGCATACAAACTTCTTTTTTTTGTTGTTTAAGATTTTATTTATTTATGAGAGAGGGAGAGCATAAAGAGAGCATGCACACAAGCAGGGGCAAGGTGAGAAGAGGGCTACCACCCAGCAGGGAGCCCAATGTGGAACTTGATCCCAGGACCCTGGGATCATGACCTGAGCTGAAGGCAGACACTTAACTGAGCCACCCAGGTGCCCCAGTGTACAAATTTCTATAAACTTTGGCACCATATTCTCCTCAAAGAGATTCTTTTATCCTACCAACTGTGATTTTTATTTTATTTATTTATTTTTTTTTTATGATAGTCTCAGAATGAGAGAGAGGCAGATACATAGGCAGAGGGAGAAGCAGGCTCCATGTACCTGGAGCCCGATGTGGGACTCGATCCCGGGTCTCCAGGATCCCGCCCTGGGCCAAAGGTAGGCGCCAAACCACTGCGCCACCCAGGGATCCCTGATTTTGATTTTGAATCTCTACTTTGTATAAGTCAGTATATACAATATCAGAATATTAATTGCTCCTCAAAATTTGAAGTCTGTAAAAGTGTTCTTAGCTGTTTTTTTTTTTCTATGGAACCAAGAGTAGAGAGTTAAATGTATGAGCTCCACATTCTGACCAGTAGTAATCAGAAAGAAAATACCTTTTAGTTTCTACAATTTATGGAGACCATGAGATTTTAAATGATATTTTATTGATAATGAATTTTAAATGCATCAATATTACTTTTGAAACCAAGCAGAATAGTAATGTACAGATGCTAGTGATTTCTGAGAAAAGTCACTGGTAAAAATGTGATAAAAGTGATAAAAATGGAAAAGATCATGAGGTAAGCACTGTCT
Source organism: Vulpes lagopus (assembly GCF_018345385.1). Taxonomy (NCBI): domain Eukaryota; kingdom Metazoa; phylum Chordata; class Mammalia; order Carnivora; family Canidae; genus Vulpes; species Vulpes lagopus. Next base: position 94,207,419 of record NC_054825.1, on the reverse strand, counting down.
TTTTTACTTTTAGTTTCAGTGAATCTCATGCAACTGGATGAATTAGAAATTTTAATTTATGTCTTAAACATTTCCAGGTTTTAAAGTTCTTTCATGTATATTATTTCATTTAATTTTAGTATTCCCATACTATAGTATGACCCATATTTCCTTCAGTTAGGAGAACATACTGGATTACAACAAGAGTAACAATACTTTACTTTTTTAATTCTGTTCCTCACCACAGTCTGTAGGAACTCTAGATCCTTTAGCTTCCCAGTTCTCTTCTTCCCATCCTAATTTAGAGAAATCAGTCAGAGATAACTCATATACTGACTAACACCTTTAGAGACATTGCCACTTGTCTTCTTTTTGAGCTACTTCAGTCAGCTTCCAGTCACTTCTGAGGCCCTGACAGCAGGTGTCTGATTTCTCCTGAATTGCAGGTATAGATGGACTTGTCTTGTTCACCTTTTCCATTCTGAGCTCTCATGAGCCACAAAAGTTTTCTCAAATAGAGGAAGTGCCCCTCTGTTTCATTCTCACTGGCAGAAAAGGTACACAGGGTACAGAAAAATGATGCCGTGTTTATAAAAATGCCAGCAAGGGCCTCCTGGTGGCTCAGTTGGTTAAGCGACTGACTGACCCTTGGTATCAGCTCAGGTTGTGATCTCGGGGTCATGGAATTGAACTTAGTGCAGAATCTGCTTGGGACTCTGCCCCTCTCCCTCTCCGTCTGCCACTCCCCTCTGCGTGTGTACACATATGCTCTCTGTCTCTCTCAAATAAATAGATAAATCTTAAAAAAAAAAAAATTTGCTAGTGAAACAGCTCTTTAATTTTACTCCCAAGGACTGCCACAAGTCCTTGAGAGCAGATGTGCAGCTAGACAGCAGCATGAACCCTAAACAGCCCCTCCCCCTTCTCAAAAACTGTTTTCAAATCCAGTTCATATACCTTATTCTTCTCTTCCCTTAGTGTGAGTTCCCTTCTGAGGGGCTTTTTAGTTTATCCTGCAAAGTATCTCGTGTGGGCCCAGCTAATTAGCTTCTTTCCATGCATGTTCATACATGCCCAGATCTAGAAAAACACAGCTTAGTGCTTAGGAATCTAGTCACTCATAATACTTCAGTTTTTGTTGTTGTTTACCAGGTGAAAAAAGTTAAATAATTTACATAAGATGCCATAGCTTTTAGAACTGACACCTCACCTAAAACCAGTACTCCTCTATATCCCTCATTGCCAAAAGAGGGAGTCTCCATGGTATACTCCAAGAGTCAGAACTATTGTACTTTTCTTGAAGTAGAACAAAACAGAGTTTTCGAAAATGTCTTTTTATTAATTTATGTTTTAATGTATTCAGAACCACTTTTAAAATAAATCTGAGGTATCAGCCCATCTTACATTCTATCAATAAATACTGTAGCATGTGCAAATGTAAATCCACTCAATGAGTTATACAGAATATATTGAGGATATTATCTCCAAATTAATGTTGTTCTCAGTCCCTCTATTATATCTGCAGTTGCATGCTAAAAGAGTAATTTGCATTTTTCCTAAATCCTGAAATGAAAACAACAACTTCTTACAAAATAATGGTGGCTGACTGTTAATGCTCACAATTAGACTAAGTAGAACTAAAGACTATGAAAGCGTACTCTGGTTGAACTAAAGTAATTCAAAAGTAGTCAAAGTACAAGTAGTTAAAATAAGCTTAGCTTTTATGCCTTAGAATGTTAATGTCATAAAACATTTAGGAAGTGAAATTAGGATTTCCCTTCTCCTCCTTTTAACATATTTATAAATTAAAATGCATCTTTGATAGCATTTCCCTAAGATATGTTCTGTGTATTTTCTTTTTCAGTGGGCAGTACTGACCTGTGGACACTGTTTCTGTAATGAGTGCATTTCAATTATAATTGAACAGTACAGCGTGGGGTCTCACAGAAGTTCCATTAAGTGTGCCATCTGCCGCCAGACCACATCTCACAAAGAAATCTCATATGTCTTCACCTCAGAGAAAGCCAGCCAGGAAGAAGACATCCCTGTGAAGGTAAAGTAGGTTAAAAACATGCGGAAACATAGTCAGAGCAGTGTAAGAGAAATTGGCGTTTGGTAGTGAGAGCATCAAAATCAGAGCAAGGCTGGCACAGTAAGTATAGAAACCACTGTTTCTGTCTGTAAGAACACTGCCTGAAATCCTCAGCTTTACCATCTATACTGTCTGTGGGAGGAACACAAAAATGCTTTTTCAAACGTGGCTGGCCGTAGGTCCACTGTGGCAGAAAGTAACGTCTTAGAATTTCAGTTCCCCATCCATCATCTTTGATAGTATTTCTGTCCACTACAAATAGAGCTCTGGTTAAATTAGAGATTTACTTAAAGAGGGGTTCTTCCTCATTCTCTCATTTGCCCTAGATAGCAGGGAAAAGGAATGAGCCCAGCCTCATTCGAGGAAACAATAGAGTGCTTAGGAAGTTAATGTACTTAGGAGGTAGTGTACTTTTAAATGACATGATTTGGTATCTCATGGTATAGCCAAAACATGGCCTTATTTTCCTAATTTTTTCCTGTGCTTCATTCAGAATTCTAAGAAAATTACTAGAAATCCATGGCAACCTGGGTGTCTCAGTGGTTTACTCCAGGGCATGATCCTGGAGACCTGGGATCAAGTCCCACCCACATCGGGCTCCCTGCATGGAGCCTGCTTCTCCCTCTGCCTGTGTCTCTTTCTCTGTGTCTCTCATGAATAAATAAATAAAATCTTTAAAAAAATTTTTTTTGAAATCCAAACAGGATCTCTAATTGGACTTTCTATCTAAGGGGCATTTATGTAATGAAAAACTTTCTCAAGACTTTTTTGTTCTTTGCCTACCTTAAACATGCTTTTTTTTTCTTCCTAACCAAATTTATTTTATTTTATTTTATTTATTTATGATAGTCACACAGAGAGAGAGAGAGAGAGACAGAGAGACAGAGACACAGGCAGAGGGAGAAGCAGGCTCCATGCACCGGGAGCCCGATGTCGGATTCGATCCTGGGTCTCCAGGATCGCACCCTGGCCAAAGGCAGGCGCCAAACCGCTGTGCCACCCAGGGATTCCCCTAACCAAATTTAAATTTTTTTTTTAATTTTTATTTATTTATGATAGTCACAGAGAGAGAGAGAGAGAGAGGCAGAGACATAGGCAGAGGGAGAAGCAGGCTCCATGCACCGGGAGCCTGATGTGGGATTCGATCCCGGGTCTCCAGGATCGCGCCCTGGGCCAAAGGCAAGCGCCAAAGCACTGCGCCACCCAGGGATCCCACCCCTAACCAAATTTAGACAAAGAACAAATCAATATATGATTGTAGTAGGAAATATAGGCCTGAGAATTAAAAATCCTTTATTTTTAAAGATTGTATTTTTTGAAGAAAATGAACTGCAATTTGAAACTCTCAAGAGTTAGGGCTCCCCCTCCTGACAAAAGTGTGGTTTAATTAAAGTATGTGTAATTGCTGTTTATTCCTACCATTTTTTGAGTAAAACCTGAAGGTATCAATGATATTACTCTCTAGTGTGTTGAGATAACCAGAATCCCAAAGTTGGAATGAATTTCACTCATTTATTCATTCATTCATTCCATACCTATTTATTGGACACATAGTGTGTGCCAGGCAGTGTGCTGGGCCTCACAAACACAGCATACACTCCTGAATAAAACAGATACGATCACTGTCCTTGTGGATTTTACAGCTTGGTAATGGGGGGGTAGGTGGGGGACAGAATTTGAGTTGGAGTAGGAGCACAGACAATACACAAATAATTCACATATAATTGTGATAAGCCCTACAAAAGAAAATCAGACCTGGCTTCTCTGAGGGAATGACAGTTAAGTAGATGTCTAAAGGATGAATGAATTAACCAGGCTGGGAAGAAGAGAAAAATGGTCCTGTGTGGAGGAGCCTGCCAGACAGAAACAAACAAAAAACAATACATAGAAGTACCTGAGACAAGAAGTCACACAGTGGAATTTAGTGGCTCCAGTGTAGAAGGCACAAAGGACAAGTGAATGAAATGAGTCTGGAAACCACAGAGAGACCAGATGCTGAAGGGCCACTGAAGATTGAAGAATTTTCTTTCCATATAAACAGAAAGGCATTACATGTTATATGCAGAGAAGTACCATGATCAGATTTGAATCTTTAAAAGGTCCCTTTTGTGCAGTGTGGCAATTAGATTAGTAGGAGTAGAAAAAAATAGAAAAACTTGGGAGAGACCAGATCAGGAGGCTACAGCAATAGTGATGGTGGCTTTGATGAGGTCAGGGGTAGTGGAGATAGAAAAAAATGGATATAGTCATGAGATACTTGAAGTAAAGTTGATTAGTAAGATAGAATGCTGGAGGGATTGATAGAGATTTAGTAGGGGACCCTCTGGGTTCTGATGTGAAAAATCAGTTGGATAATGGTACAGTTACTGATAGAAGGTATTTGGAAGAGGAGTGCATTTGTGTTTGAAATCTCTAAAACATCCAAGTAGAACTGTATAGCAGAGTATTGCTATGTGGAACAAGAGATAGAAAATTCAGAGTTACTGGCATAATGATGTATGAAGCCATGAGAGAGCAAGTAGAGATCTCACTGAAGTCAAATAAGGAGAGATTGGGTTACTGAGCAAATAAGCTATAAGAGTAAGTGTCCTTGTCAGAGGCTGGGCTCTCTTATCCTTTCAGAAAGGACAGGTATTCAGTATTCCAGATGTGACTGCAGAAGCAAGTGACCCAAGTGAGGTGGAAGAAATAATGTGATAGAAGATGAAGTGGTAAGACTTAAATGTTGAAGGAGTTGTTCAAGTGGACAATGTATCATATCTAGAGTTGAGGTATAGAGTTAGTCACCAAGATTATTCCATGAATGAAAGGTAGTGTTCAAAAAATAAAATAAATTAAATTAAAAATAAATTTAAAAAAAAGAAAGGTAGTGTTCAGTAAATGATGACAGCAACAGGTAGAGTTAGGGAAAAACCGGGTTTCATGAAGCCCAAAAGAATGGAAATTTTTACAAAAATGAGGAATAATTATCTGAAATCTGCATGAGGGACCAGAGGATACCCATACTCATAATGCAAGGAATAGGAAAGAGTGAATTCCTCCATCCAGAGGCCTGCTGAGAAAGTGGTGTGCTCAAAGGACAGCCAGGTTCTAATTAAAGCAAGAAAATAGAACACAATGTTTCCACCAAAGGTTAAAAGTGTAAAAAAGTTTGTTAACCATAAAGCACTAGTTCCTGGGGAACCACCAGAGTTTGGGAGAGAGAGAAGAATGGGAGGGTGGGAACTGCCATAGCAATGTGGGAATAACACAACTGTTGTGATCAAGTGATGAGAGGGTCATGACTTCAAGGAGTCATGTAGTCCTGCTCCCTCTGGGAATCCCCTGGATAAATGAAATGTGTATTTTTAAATCAAATGCCCAAGAGTTGCTAAGTGAAGAGGAAGGTGGTCTGTGGTGCAATCCGCTGACCAGCCCTAATGAGGCATTTGATGGTCAGACTCAATCTTCCTGTCCACCCAAAGAACTGCTTTCCTGCCAGATTCCCTCTCCCTTTTTTCCCCAATTCTGCACTTTCCCCCTCCTTCTCTTAAAAATAGTCTTTCTCAGCCCTTCTTTCTCTTCTGCTGTCTTTTCCTTTAGCCTCAGGCATCCCAAGGGCCACTGATGGCATCCGTGGCTAAGAAGGGCTGCTGACCCTTAGATACAAGCATTCATCACAGCGTAAGGAACGAGTGAGAAAGAACTGCTGCGTCAGGCTTCATGCCATGAGGTTTAGGAAGTGATTGCTCTAGCTACCAGTAAACAGCACAGCCTCTATGAAACTGAGTCATGGAGCCCATCAAACCCAAACACCTGTTCATTTAATGGCACTTTTTCTAGACACACAGGAGAGAGATCAGGACAGTTACACTCACTGTCCTGTTGGGACAGGAATATCAGTGTACAAATACTGTTATGCTCTGACTTCTTCCTGTCTTTCCTACATACTGATGAGCACATACATGAATTAATCAAAGCATCTTATAAAAAGTTACAAGATTACAGAGTCTACTAAACTTAATTTTTCTTTTGTCATAGATGCATGTATATTTGTATTTCCTTTTTATTAAACATGACTGAATATTGTACCCACTATACTTGTAAGTTTCATCTTTCACATCCTCACATTGCTTCTTCTTGCCATATTTACTTTTGCTTCTCCCTGCCTTTACTGTCCCCGTTTGTCCTGCCACTTCTGCCTTCTGCTGCCTGTCCCCTTTTCTAACGTCTGTCACATTTCCGTCTTGTCTGCCACCTCCTCTTTGAAGCATCTGCCTGTTGTTTTCTCAGACCCTCACTGCATCTGAAACTACCCTACTGAATAGTCATATCATGTATTGTGAAGTTGAGAGAGTAATCATATGTAAAATAAAGGTGACTCTATGAATAATTGAAGCATTACTTTGAAATTATATAAATATTAGTTCAAACTATTACTAACCCTAGGGACTTGTTCTTTTATGTTGATTATCAAATCTCTGGCCTTTATTAAACAATAATGAAAAGTAATTTATTTCATTGAAGTTTTTGTATTATCGGAAATGTTTATTTCACTTAAGTATTACTGTCAAGATTCTCAGGAGAGACAATGTATCACACATAGTGGTTAATTATCTAACTGGTCTTGGATAAAAGATATTTGGAAAACATAAAAATAATATTTAATAATATAAGACATTTTTTTCCTACTGGTATTTCACAATATAAGGAATCTTATTGATGGACCATAGAATATTGGTCAGATAAACTGAATATTGAGATGACAATGTTCCCTTTAGTGGATACATGTAAGTTAAAGACTGTATCTACCCTAATGTCTGTGTGACAGTATTCCTAAATGACCCTTGGAACCTACTGGGCATTTCACAAAGTAAACAAAATTCCCCTTGCAAGTTCTGACAACTGCCAGGCGTTTTGGATGGTGAAGTAGGCTTCCTGGCAGAACATATGCCCCACGTGGCATGTTCCCTGTGTTCTAAGTTTGGATAGATTTCATACAAAGCATTTTTGTCAGTGGAAACCCTGACCCTATGACGGACACGGCTCTTTATGTCATATGAAGTTTCTATCCAGGAGAAAATATGCTACGTGGGTATAGCCACAGAAAACAGCAGCCTTCCCACCCATCCTACACATGTGCACTACTGCTTCATCTTCTCAAATGTTTGAGTGTCTAATAACTGGCCTACTTCCTTAAATAAAGATTTTTATCAGGCCCCATTCCCATTTAAATTTTAACTCATTAGACCTGGGATCTGGCCCATGAATCTGCATTTTTAACAAATAAAACTATTGTTAACAGAGCTGTCTTAACACAGCCTCTTTGTGAAGGGACAAGAAAAAACTATATTTCTACACTCAAACTCCCCAAGAATTTTAGAAATACCATGTGTCAAATCGTATGTGTAGCTACCTGCTGTTTCTCTTCTTTTTTGAGTTTTTGTTCATTTATTCAAGGGTGACTTGTTAAATCTCTCTTGTACTTTCTAAATATAATCGGGATCCCTGGGTGGCGCAGTGGTTTGGCGCTTGCCTTTGGCCCAGGGCGCGATCTTGGAGACCTGGGATCGAATCCCACGTCGGGCTCCCGGTGCATGGAGCCTGCTTCTCCCTCTGCCTCTCTCTCTCTCTCTGTGTATGACTATCATAAATAAATAAAAAAAAAATAAAAAAGTGTTATATTTAAAAAAAAATAAATAAATAAATAAATAAATATAATCAAACATCTGGATGGAAAAAAACTGATTCCAAAATTCTGACTGAGCCTGAAATAATTTGGTGAATATAATCCACAATTATATTTAAATATACTTATCTAAATATTTTTACATAAGATACTTGTATATGAACATTAACTGGTAATTTTAGAATGCAATTGTAGTTTTTGTTAGAAAATGTTATGACTAAGTATAATTATAATCATAAAAAACAATTTCTGTTCACTGGCCAAGTTAACACTTTATAGTTCTGAACTGTTAAGGAGCCTGGTATGGAAGTTAGCAATGGCTTACAAAAATCAAACATCCAGTAGATACTTCTAATATATAAACTATCTTTTTGAAATTACTGTTCTGAAAAACTTATATTTGCAGGGTGTAAACTCCATTACAATATGGAAAGGACATTGTACATGAAGTGAGAACTTGTTTTATGCACTATATCCCCAGCATCTAGAACAATGCCTGGTATATAACAGGTACTCAGTTAAGTAGTGGATATCTGGATAGATGGATGGATGATGGTGGATGGATGGATAAACATAAACAGATAAGCAGTTAAATAATATCCCTAAAAGCCTTTGGGTGCCAATAAAATTTTTAACCTTTTTTTTTTTTTCTACAGTTGCTAACCTATCTCTTTTGAAATCATTATGCAAATGTTTAAAGGGACAGAATAATATTTTTAGGACCTAGTGCACTTGTAAGATTTCCCACCGCACATGTGGCATCCATTGTACTTCATTCAAGTAACATGTGAATGCTTGAAGAATCCAGGACTTGCCCCAGGCATTAGCTTGAGAATTGTTCCTACTTCATGAGACCAATCATACAAGCTATATAACTGCACTAAATTGTATCTGTCACTACCAATATGGGTTTTTAGCATGGTGAACAGGTGCAAACAGAAATAAAACAATGTTAACTGATCTTACTCAGCAGAAACTACTATGGATAGCACAGTCACATTCAAAGAGTTAGCTGTCTTTCAAAAAGAAAAGTCCAGAATAAAAGTAACAAAAGACAGAAATGGTTTTATACTGAACATTCATGTTATTTGCAAATTACAAGCCTACCATGAAAACCTAAAGAAAAAATCGATGATCTGTCACCATGTGATATTTGATCATGTTACTGATTAGAGAACATAGTCCTTTTTTGAGGTGGGGCAGTGACTAAGTTGTATAAATTTATCTTCTTTACAGGATGTTTTTTAGTCAGATAAGATATTCAAAAAAATCTCTAATCTCAAGACCTTTGTAGTATGTTTTACTGATTGCAAAAATCAATCCATCTAATAACTGGAAGATTAAAATAAAATCTGTGCTCTGTTTCAGATGTAATTGCCTTACCTCTCACAAAGCTGAAACTCCTCATCTGTGGTAGATAGATAGCTCAGATTAGGCATCCATTTGACCCTAGAGCAGTAAGAGACACAGCAGGTACGCAGCATTAGAGCTCTGTCAGAATTCAGAGAGTCAGTTTGTTTGCCATAAACACAGTGCTGATTGTATTGTGGAGGTGACAAGATAAAAAGGTCCCAGAATTACAGGCCTCCTGCCCATCCCCCTGAACCTCTTGTCCATCTGTAAGAAATAAGGGTAGACAAGAATTATAACATTTTTAGCAGCAATAATTTACACAGAAAAACAAATTCAGAATAAAATGGAATGGCACACAATGAAAAGAAATGCTGTCCTTCATTCTCCCTTATTTGCCTTGCCACTGTGATCAGTTTCTATTTTTAGTTAGAAAGATCACCTATATGACTTTCAATAATATACATAGGTTTTGTTTCTTAAAGTATTAGCTGTAGACAGTATCTATTATCTCCTCACTTCAAAATAAGAGGACATTAGTGCATCTTTCAATCTATTCCTCTTTCAATCTTTCTTTGCTCTTCCACATCCTAACTTCTGTTACAGGATCATTTTTATAACATGATGTTTATATAGCATTCACATCTTACTACCTAATTATAAATGTCTTCCATATCTACAGAAAGTCACTAAAATAGTGAACAGTATTATACACTGTAGAACAGAGTAGTGATTGAAGTCATTTAGAAAGGAATATAATTCTAATCTTGCAGATTTAAACTTTGCTTTTTGAAAAACTTTACAAGCACCTCAGTCTAATGGCCCTTCTAACTTTTTTATAGAAAACTTCCTTAATGTCTATGTCAACTTTATCTGGCACCAATATCCATGTAATGCTCATTGTAATATTTTTTTCACTGTGCTGCAGTACTTCAAGAAATTTTAGCATGAGTTTGAATGGCAGATTTCAGAAAACAACTTCATTTTGATTTCACTTTAAACTGATAAGTAGCTTACAGCCCCATGATTTGAAACATTTCACATGTACTAGTATTTATGTATTTCACATATATGGACTATATATAATACACATAAAATCTCTAAAGATACGGCCTGCATGTTGACCTAAAGTAGTCTCTAAACAATATTCTCTCTAATATTCAGTGAAAAATAAGACTGACTGCATTCCTCATCTCTACTGTTTGACTCATTTTCCTGATGTTCTTCAAGACCCAGCAGCCACTTTAGCTCTTAATTTTACCAGTGGAGCAAAGCATAACGAGAATCCATTGATACTGCAGAGAAAAAGTGAGAGAAGTAGACAGATTAACTAAAAGAGAAAATAGAAGGGCTCCAGGGAAAAAGACTGGTGACAAAGGGCTATAATACAAAGCAACGATACCTGGTGCTATGACTGAAAACTCATAAAGCACTATTTTTATTTATATAAATCAAATGCAAGTAGCACTTCGCTGCTATGGTAGGGAGATGTCATATCTGTTCCCCTTCCTTTCCTGCCTTCCCTAAACAAGGATTCTCAGCAATAGGAAATAGTCATGAAGGGAATAGAGTGAAGCCAACAACTGCATATCTTCCACACCATACTCAAAGATTTTACCTATTCTCTCTCTTGCCCCAATAATAAGACTTCAGGGATTGAAAAGCAGTACCTTACTCTACGAACAACCTGGTAAGATATTGAGTCCCATTATGGAGGGGAAGCGTTTATCAAAGTCTAAATCAATACTACTTGATTGTTTTATTATTAGAATTCTTCTACTGAATATATGACAAAGAAATAAAAGTGAGTTTTCCATCCTTTTAACACATTTAACACTCTTAGAGTAGATAAGAGGCTGCATGACATTTCTGATCTTTAGTTATGAAGCTAGACATCCTCTAAGCCAGACTTCACAAGAAATATTCTTTGTTGGCCTTTGGTGCTAATGGGTATCTGCTATTTTTTGTTGCCTTGACTTCTACCTAAAAGCCTAGAGCTTTTAACTTTGCGGTTAATTTTCCACCAAGTAGAAAAACCACCTGTATATGTAGCTTGGAAACCTTGTTTGTTTTTGTTGATTAAATTACAGGCAAGGGAACAAAGATTTTTATAAAGAATATTTTATGATTCCTTTGCTATAAAGAAGGACAATCCCATCCGTATTCTTCATTAATGATATAATACTCTTCACTGCTTATCTCATGAGTGGAACACCAGAAGTATGGACTTGATCTGACTGGTGACACTTTGTACGTCTCTCATCCTGGTTCTCCAGGTGACCTTAGAACTAGTGCCTTAAGGAGAAAAATTGTGAAGATATGGTCATGGGAAGGCAGTATAGATGATTTGTCTTTATTCCAAAGTTGAGCCTTCATCTTTGATGTTTCAGAAACATGAAGAAAAGCCAAGCATTGATCACAAAGTCAGGGTTGGTGGATATATATCTGGAAAAAAACAGAGATTCAAAGAAGGGGTGGAAACAATGAAAGGAACAAGAGTTTCACAAGAGGACAGAGGTGCTTATAATTAAATACAGCTTTATCAATCTAATATATTAAGTGATCCAGCATTTTTGTGGGATGTATATTCCCATGCACCGTGCTAGCAAATACATATCATTCCAGCTTAACTTTGTATGTTTACTGATCTAGCTAAAAAATAAGCCAAGTTGGACTCAGGCTATCAGGTTACCTTTCTGGAGAATATTCATACTTTGTTACTTTGTTAACACCTTGCATAGGGATAGATTCCTGTGCACAGTTCCTCATCCTAATCTCTTTTGTGCCTCCTTCTGTGATCTCCTCTAGCCTTGCCTGTATATAACCCATCCCTTCATGTTTTAACCTTTTTTTTTTTTTTTTTTGACAAACTGAATATTTAATATGTGGCCATATTGAATAATCTTCTGAAGAACGGAGTTGAGCCAAACTTCATTTATGCATTTGAGATAGAAACATTAAAAAAGAGCAGTAGAATATGTATAGTACTCATTAAGATGGTATAATAAAACATTCATTTAAATTGCATCTAGGTCAAATCAGCAGTATAAACCATCTTTTTCATTTTTCTCCATATTCTGTAACATGCATTAGACTATATGTTTTGGGGAGTAGGAGGAGGGTATATCTTTTGATCTTTGTATATCCAGTGCTTAATATAGTTCTTGGCGTTTTTGTTGAATAAGTAAATGAATGATTTGGATAATCAAATACAAACTTACTTGAAATGTTGAAGGGACTTGAGTGATGAGGAAAATGCAGAAGAAAGTTTGCCCTATCTCTTTGTTCACTTTCATTGATTCTAAGACCAACCATAGTCTTTTCAGTAGTATCTTGGGACTCCTGCTTTTTCATTTGGAAATAAAAATCACAAGCAAGGAAGAGAAAAGAAGTCCATGAATAAGGGCATAGAGTGGTGGGAATCTAGGTTTCTGAAGATTGAAGATAAGATAAAAGCCCACTGGGTTTGGGCACCTGGGTGGCTCAGTTGGCTAAGTGTCTGACTTGATTTCAGCTCAGGGTTGTGAAATTGAGCCCCACATCAGGCTCTAGTCTGAGCATGGAGTCCACTTGGGATCCTCTCTCCTTCTCCCTCTGACTCTTCACACCCGCCCCCCCAAAAGTCACTAGGTTTGCTGACTTTATTAACCTCTCCTGTAGCTCCTAATTGTTTGGTTAAAAAAAAAAAAAAGATTAGTGTTTATCAACCCATATATAATGAAATGGTACCACCCTCCAATTCACAGAAGAATTCTAAATGGCTAGTTAATGATATAAGTTCACTGTCAGGAAAATATAGACTAAATGAAAATTTAGTTCCTCCTTTCACCTATCAGACTGGCAAAAAATTAAATTTTAACAAATGTGCAAAGAAGCAGACATTTTTAACCATTGGTAGTTAAAATTTCCAGCATTTTTAGATGGCAGTTTGACCCACCAAAATCCACCAGGATCCAAGTATATTAATAAATTTTTTGAGTCTTTGGCCATCAATTCCACTTTAACGTGCCTATCCAACAAAAATATTTTCACATATGGCTTTGTATCCAAAGCTGTAAGTATCACTAAAGTATGGTTTATAATAGCAAAAGAGAATGCAAGAGTCTAAGTGTATATTAATAAATAAATATAAAGATCCTCTATGAATAGATTGTTAAGATACAATGTTAAATGAAAAGACCATTTTATAAAACAAGTTTACAAATATTTGTGGAGTACATATGCATTTTAATGTAGGCTTCTAAAATGCCTAAGGAGGTGTAACAGAATAAATGCCAATTCTTAGTGCTGTTTTGAGAAGGTAGGGCTTTAAAAAAAGTATTTAACTTCTTTAATTCTTATATTTCTGTTAGCTTAGTTGTCCAATAAGCATATTTTGACTTTATGTAATTTTTTTAAGTTATCCAAAATGTGCTTGTGATAGATGTGGTAAATCAAAGAGAAACCAGATCCTATTCAACTTCTATTCAGTTTTTCTCCTATAGCTTACTGCCTTTCTATGGTAACTTTTTAGATCAGTAATCCTTAATTGTGCATAGCATTTTCTTTTCATTTAGTAGCAAATTAGGAATCGTTATTAAAATAAACTCAACAGGGCAGCCTGGGTGGCTCAGCGGTTTAGTGCAGCCTTCAGCCCAAGGTGTGATCCTGGAGACCTGGGATCGAGTCCCACGTCAGGCTCCCCTCATGGAGCCTGCTTCTCCCTCTGCCTGTGTCTTGCCTCTCTCTCTCTGTCTCTCTCTCTCTCTCTCTGTCTCTCATAAATAAATAAATAAATAAAATCTTTTTAAAAAATAAACTCAACAGGGGCATCTGGGTGGCACAGTCGGTTGAATATCCAACTCTTGATTTTGGCTCAGGTTGTTATCTCCAGATCATGAGATCGAGGCCCACATAAGTGCTCTGTGTTCAGAGTCTGCTTAAGACTCTCTCTGTCCTTCTCCCTCTGCCCTCCCCACTCAATGTGTGCATGTGCGCTCTCTCTCTCAAGCAAATAATCTTTAAAAAAATAAACTCAACATATCCTCTTGCAACTGGAAGCAGCGTTTTTAATGACAATTTATGATCATTTAAATGGCTTCAAATAGTCTAAAATAGGAAATCTTTTGTCTTGAAAGAAACTATTTAAACATATTGGCCTAACAGGATTTTGCATGTATTGGATTTGTTTTTTAAAATTATGCAGGGCATGCAAGTCAGTATACATGGGCTACCCATCAAGAATTCTATGCATTTTTCTCTTCTCAGTAGCCACTTCCATCCATGTGGAAGAAAAGAGTGTTAAAGTAGTCTCACTACCATGTACCTTTCTGCCAAGCAGAGCTTTAGATTTCTAGGCTTCCTTATTATTCATTCACAGTGAAAGTAACTGAACTAGGACCAAATGGTTCCAGGCTGTGATATTTGCAAGGGCTCATTGAGAGCTACCACTGAACTGTCCAGACTTTGATAAAAGTGAATGTTCTGGTCTTTTCCTTCACAGAGTTAGCACTCTAATTTGGAATGTTGTTTATTAAAGATTATTAGGTTTTCTTTTGAACTTTTCATAAGAAGCAACTAAATGGAAGGTTTTATAGTTATGGTATTTCATTTGAAAATATTTTTGAGGGGCGCCTTGGTGACTCAGTTGGTTAAGTGTCTGCCTTTAGCTCAGGTCATGACCCTGGAGTCCAGGAATCGAACCTGGCATTGGGCTCCCTGCTCAGCAGAGAGTGTGCTTCTCCCTCTGCCCTTTCCCCCTGCTTGTGCTCTCTTTCTCTCATTCTCTCTCTCTCAAATAAAATCTTTAAAAAAAAAAAATTTTGAAATGAGACTTTGCGAGGGATACGTATGTTTCTATCTAAACTCATTAACAATACTTCATGCTGATTTCCTGCTTTCTCTTATTTGATATAATTTTGCTCTTTTTTAAGACAATTTTTAGACTGAAACAGATCCTTTATATTTTTTAACCTTGCACGTATAATTAGCAATCTGCATACCAGAGAATTATATAATTATGTAGACTTAAGATTTTAGTATTAGAATTTTAAAACTTCTTCCATAATTCTGTCTTGCTAACTAAAAGTTGCAATGCCTTTCTTTCTTGTTTCATTTACATATTTTACCTCTGAGTGTCTCTGTAAAAGTGCTAAAAATCCCATACCCTTAATATCTTCATGTCTTGCCATCTCCCAGAGCATTCCAGGAGGAAAATTTTCTCAGAAGGCTATGAAAACATTTGCTCATTTCCTCATTTTATTATTTCTTCATTTTTTTCCTTTTCATACTTTAATGATGGAAATGGTTATGGAAAATGTAAAACCCACCCGTGTGTGTTTATTTAGCTTTATAGAAATCTGCTGCTATCCAAGTAGATGTTATTTATACCTCTGTCACTGTCCTTTGTAATTCCCTACAAGAAAGGATCCTTCCTGAGTTGGATCCTTCACAGTTTGCTTACATTAGAATTCTGATTCATTATATTCTTAAGATTTCTAATGCCATATAATATCTGAAGTGAGGAGTGCTTTTAATATATGAATTCTGCTGATCTGAAATAATAAAATCTTCTAACTACAAATCCTACCTACTTTAACCTAAAAATCTTCTCTTTATGGTCATATATCACTATATGATTTTCTGGTATGTTTCAGAAGCAGTTTTCCCTAGATTTAAGTTCTATAGCTTCTAGCTAAAGAAAATTTCCAGCAAATACAAAATAAAGAAGAGTGAACACATAGAACCTGATAGTTTGTTTTGATGTACATGTAGTTTTGGTAATAAAAGTGTTTTATATTGGTTTTCCTTTCCATTGTAAACTAGATTTATTTGGTAGTGATGTGTTTTCTTGTTTATGTCCAAAGGGCAGCCATTCTACAAAAGTGGAAGCTGTGGTCAGAACTCTGATGAGAATCCAACTTAGAGACCCAGGGGCTAAAGCACTCGTCTTCTCAACGGTATAATCAACATTTTCATTCTGAGTCTTACCTCAGACTGGCTTTCTGTCAGCTCATATCTGAGAACTCATGTTTAATGTTTGTTCTAATATAGTTGAGATTTAGAATTACTGTTAGATTTTCCATGTTCTTTTTTTTTCTATTTCCATAGGATAAAATTATTTTTAGAGAAATTTGGTGATGCTTTACAAAGGCAATTTCTATAGCTACATTTCCTGTTAATGTTTTATGGGCATTTTCTAATGTTAATTTGTTAAAAATTAGAATCTGTAACCTTGAAAGTCTCATTCCACAAATTAAATTGGTTATTTGAGAAAAAGAAAAAGTAATCTATTGAATAAAATATGAAGTAAAAGTTGTAGTTTTTATTTTTAAAAGATAGGCAACTTTATCCATTAAGCATTCCATTATTTATGTTTATCTTAATTCAGTTCCCAAAAACACCTATGTCTTTTACCCTAAATTTAACCAGCATTTGACTTAGAACAAACAAAAACCACTGCCATTTTGGTAGTGTAAAATAATATTGGTAGAACCACATTTGAAAGTTTGTTTTTATGTTAATTCTGAAGTACAAAAGTAATTTAGATTTAGTTCCTTTTCAATTCCTTTTTATGTGAAAACTATACAAAAATTTGTTTTCTTATTTTTTTACGTGTTCTAGTGGCAAGATGTATTAGATATTATTTCAAAAGCCCTCACTGACAACAACATGGAATTTGCTCAAATCAGTCGTGTTAAGACATTTCAGGTACGTCAAGAAGATTTTTACTTTTTTTGAGGGGAGATTTAGTTGTAAATTAAAACTGCTGTTAATAGCTTACTTGCATTTATTGTCTTGTGTAAAGATTTGAGTTATTGATTCATTATAAAACTAACATTCAAAAGCAAAGTAGAGAAACTAATTATTTTCTATCTATTTATTTATACCCATAGCAAGGTCATTTTTTTTTTAAGATCTTCTGACTTGAGGTCGTTTGCTTCAATAGAGGAAAAGATGATCTGTGATACACCTGTTCAATGGACAGGGCCCTCATGCCAGGATTAGGTTCTCAAGACACTACACCAGGAAAAAACCCTATGTGGTCAAATTGCTTACGCTACGCTCAGCACGACGACTGGCGCACACCCTGAGACAAAAAAACACAAAAGAAGACCAAGTAAAAATGTAACAGATTTATGTCTCTGATCTCATCCTCACTCTGGCACACACTTTCTTTTTCTCTCTCATGTAGTTTAATTGGCATACATCAGGTACATGTATCTTGTGTTTCCACTGTATCATAAAGAATAAGAGAGTTTATGTGACCCTTGTCCTCACGAAGGTCAGACAAGTTTACATTTTCTGAAATCGGTAATTTATATTTAATTGTCTTAATTATTACATTTCACAGTGACCTGAATACTATTAGGCTTCTTAATATGAGCTATAATATACTGCTCTAAGTGATCCAGCTAAAATCTAAATATACCTTTCTTTTTTTAGGAGAACCTTTCAGCATTTAAACATGATCCCCAAATCAATATCTTGCTGCTGCCCCTGCACACAGGTTCTAATGGATTAACTATCATTGAAGCAACTCATGTTCTCTTGGTGGAGCCCATCTTAAACCCTGCCCATGAGCTTCAGGCCATTGGGAGGGTGCACCGGATTGGACAAACAAAGTAAGGACTAAAGTTAGCATCAGTTACATTTGCTTCCAGTTTCTAAGATATAAATCAGTGTTTAAACTCTTAATTTATGTTCATATAACCTATTCATTTTTAATGACTTATTTATTAAATGTTCAAGTATATGACCAAAAGACATTTTGAGATTTCCAACCCTCTCTCCTCCAAACAGCAAATCCCTGAATTCTCCCATATTTGTGTCTCCCTTCTTGGAAAAATTACGCTGTTCACTTCACCAAAACAGTTTCTTAAACTAAGCTGCAGAGTTGAAAGCATCCATCATGACTTTGAGGAGAAGTGATTTTTGATTGTTTAAAGTAGCCTGTTTTTAAAAGAAGGCATATCCCATTCGTGACTCCTTTTTAAATTCTTTCCCTTAGGAAAAGATAGTCCCTTAGGGCTACTCTAAGAGATAACTAGATTTAGTTGAGGCCCAACCTAATAGTGAGTATTGTGTAATATCTACTACTTTCATTCAAATGTCAGAATAGACAGTTACCCTTCATAAGGCTTCTTAGATGTATTACCTCCTAGATGGTAGATGCCTTGAATGTTTAAAAAAAATCTGTACTGAGTATTCATTAAATATTGACTGAGTGGCAACTATATGTCACTCATTATACTAGATATTGAAGACTCAAATTGAGTAAGACATAGTCTGCTCCCCCAAAGAGGTTGCTATGTAGTATAGGAAGCCCAAGAGCTGACCTATTGCAGCAAAGTGTGCAAAAATGTAATAGAAGTACTGTGGTAACAGAAGGGAGTCATTAGTTGTGCTTAGAGTCATGGAAGGCTTCATTAGGTTGAGTCTTGAAGGAACAATTACTTCAAAGCTAGGCTAGAAAGGGGTGCTCACACAGCCAAAGAGAGTTGCATGTGCAGGAACACAGAGGAGATAAACACCAGGAGATCCCTAGGGACCCAAAAGAGTTGAGAATTGCTTAGGAATAGAGTATGTGGAGAGGAGTAACAGGAGATGCCATCTTGTATGACCTACTGTTAAAAGCTGGATTGTTCTGTAAGCAATAGCCAGGAGAACAAATGAGGACTTTTAGTTTTCAGCATGAAAGAGACATGTTCATCAAACAAACCCATAGTAAAATATGACAAAGTAACATAACTGTAATAACAGCACACTTGTTCTAAGTACTGTCCAGTGTCATTTAAAATGCAGTTATGTCTTATTTGGTTGGGGTTTTTTGGGTTTGTTTTTTTTCTTATATTTTTAAACATTGCCGCCTTGTCTTATCATTGTTTTCCAAAGCATGGACTGGATTCAGCTCAGATGAAAGGCCATTCAGCACTACCTGACAATCCTACTATGCTTCCCTAGTAGATAGATTTTTTTTCCATTTTCTGAAGAGATGATCTTAAAAGTCTTCTATAACTTCCTGCTCCCCACTGATGACAGTCTTGCCTCATATGTAGAACACAGATAAAGTCAGATTTGAAGCATCTCATCTTTCCATCACCAACTTGAGTAATATACCTGCATCAGTACCCACATACTTCATTCAGTAAATTTTTATTGAGCACCTTCTGTGTGCCAGGCTCTGTTCTAGTTATTTGAGATGCCCTCATGGAAATTATGATAGTTGGTAGAGAGACAGATGGTGAACAATAACATAAGTAAAATATATGCTATGTTAGGAGTTGGAAAAGTAGAGTAGGGAAGGAGGATAAAGAGTGCATTTGGGGGCAGCCGGGTGGCTCAGCGGTTTAGCGCCGGCTTCAGCCCAGGGTGTGATCCTGGAGACCTAGGATCGAATCTAACATTGGGCTTCCTGCTTGGAGCCTGTTTCTCCCTCTGCCTGTGTCTCTGCCTCTCTATCTTTCTGTGTCTCTAATGAATAAATAAATAAAATCTTTAAAAATAAAGAGTGCATTTGACTGGGGACTCCTGAGCGGTCCCATTGGTTAAATGTCCACCTCTTGATCTTATCTCAGGTCTTGGTCTCAGCGTTGTGAGTTCAAGCCCCAAGTTGGCCTAAAATGGAGCCCAGTTAAAAAAAAAAAAAAAAAAAAATTTGACTAAGCAGGATGGCATGCAGGTTTTTGTTTTTTTTTTTTTTAAAGAGAAGGAGGAGCAAGGGGCAGGGAGGAACAGAGGAAGAGAGAGAATCTTAAGCAGGCTCCATGGAGCCTGACATGGGGTTATAGGGCTCAGTCTCTCAACCCTGACATCATGACCTGAGCCGAAATCAAGAGTCAGATGCTTAACCCACAAAGCCACCTGGCATGCAAGATTTGTATGGGGAAGAATATTCAAGCAGATAGCACACTTAGTGCAAAGACCCTGTCAAGACTGCCTGGTATGTTTGAGGAATAGTAAGGAGCCAGAGTTACCGAAGCAGAATAAGTAGAGGAGAGTAGTAGGAGATAAAGTCAGAGAGCTGGTAGGGGAGGGGATTTTATAGGGCCTATGAGGTCACTATGAGGACCTTGATTTCACTGTGTATAAGATAGGGAACCAACGGCAGGCTTTGAGCAGAGGAGTGACAAGTTCTAACTTGTTTTGAGATAATCTTTCTGAGTGCTGTATGTTCAGGGCCAGGGGAAAGGGGAACATATGGGGAGTAGAAGAAGAGAGAACAGTTAGGAGGCTGTTGTGTAATCCTAGTAAGAGTTAAAGGTGACCTGAACCATGGGAGCAGCAGTGGATATGATGTGAAGTGGTCAGGTTCTGGACATATTTTGAGAACCAGTAGTTATGTGTGGACAGAGTAGACATGGGATGTGAGCAAGTCAAGGTCAATGCCATGGTTTTTGACCTAGAAAACTAGTAGGATGAAGTAGGTTTCAGATGAGCCAGGAAGGACTACAGGGTAGAGCAGGTTTGGTAAGGAAAGAAGAGAAGTCTATTTTAAATAGAAATTTGAGATGTTTGTTTGATATTTATTAGAATAATGGAGATACGTATTCTGTAATTGGATGTACAAGTCCTGAGTTCAGGAGAAGTCTGTGCTAGAGATATATTTGAAAGTCAACAGCATATAATGGTATTTTTAAGTCACGGGGCTGAGTGAGATTACCAAGGGAATGTGTATAGATAGAGAAGAGGATCAATGACTGGACTCCAGAGCACACCAAAGTTAGAGGCCATGGGAGAAGAGAAAGAACCAGCAAAGGTAACAGATGAAAATCAAACAATGAGTTGGGAAGAAAATCAGAATAGAGAGGTTCCTGGAAGTCAAGTAAAGAATGTAACTCAAGAAGAAGGATATGACCAACTGTATCAACAACTGTATTATTAAAATGCCAAGTAAGATAAAAAATGAGAATTGACCCTTAAATTTAGCAGAATGGAGATCGAAACCAGTTTTGGTAGTTGTGGAGGCGATAGCCTGATTTGAGTATAAGAGAGAATAGGGTTTCATTTATTTATCAACAAACACTTATCTAGCAGAGAGGGTTTAAGTAATTTGTCCAAGGTCACATAGGTAGCAAGAGTGGCAGCGGGTTTCAAACATAGCTCCTCTGCCTCCTCAATCATACTTTTAAGCACAGTACACTGCTGTCTCTGCATCGCTGATGGGACTCGTATTTTGAGCAGTTTTGCTTCAAAGAACAGAGAAAAGGAAGAGTATGAGATCAAGAAGTTTTTTTGTTGTTGCTTTTTCCTTTTATATGGGAGAAATAATGGAGCAATCCATTAGAAATGGAGAACTAGTGAAGCAAGAGAGAAGAGAGAGTGCCAGAATAATACTCAAGTGCAAGCCTTGGTTGTAGGTAGAGGTATGAATATTTCATCTATAGCAATAAGCAGGAAAGCACAGTATGTTCCTTCCCTTTTATTACAGTGGGTGAAATGTCCCTTTTCTTTCAAAAGCCAGCCATTCCACTTGTCATAGGTCCCATCCCTTCTCATATTCTCAAGGACATTCCTCTTGTAATATATGACCAGATAAATATGTCTTAATATCATCTGCTTTAAAAACACTCCACTGCCCACCTTCCCCTTCTTAACCTTACTCTCTCAGCCTTTCCGGTTGAGTTTTTGTCCTCACTGTGCCACTGAAATGTGATTCATAATATTATTAATGACCTACTTCTTGCCATTGGTCCCTGCAGGTTCTTTTTTTCTTATCTACACTTCTAAATGAGCTTATCCAGTTCCAGAGCTTTAAGTAACATTTATATGTGGATGACTCTCAGATATATGTCCCTGGTCTAGACATGCCCTTTCAGCTCCTGTCTCAGACTCTCATTCCCAGCTCTTTTGCTTCACCCATAGCTGGACTCCACCTCCCCTTAGATACCTAGCTAATGGAAAACTCAGATTTAACATGGGTAAAAGAAAGTGTATTCCTACTGCATTCCCACCCACTCCAAGCCCTCCCCATCTTATAATCTGACTCTCTTAACTGTAGTTTCTCAGACCATAAATCTAAGACTCTTCCATACTTCTCTCTTTGTGCCACACATCCAAACCATCACTGAAGCCTTGCCAACTCTACCTGCAAAAGATATTCCAGACCTTCTGTTAGTTACTGTTTCCATGGAAACAACCAGAACACAACTCTCCATCTTATCTGGACTCCTACAGAACTCCCTAACTGACTTCTTGGTCTTCCCTTTGCTACCTAATAGGCCATCTCCCACACAGCAGCCAAAGGGGTGTCTACAGTATAATCAAGTATAAATCAAATCACACATAAAACCCACGGATGACTTCCCCTCATAACCACAATAAAACCCAGATTCCTGCCATGTCCCTCCAGACCCTACACGATCTGTTTCCTGCCCACTCTCCAATCTTATTTCCACTCCCTGCCTCTCTGTTAAAATACACTTCTGCCACGCTAGGCTTCTTTCTGCCCTTCATACATTTTAGGCTTATTCCAAGCATGTTCTCTTCCCAAGAGCTTGCATTTATTTATTGTTGCTTCTGTTTAGATGCTCTTTCTGCTTCTTGGCTTAGCAGCCTCATTCCCATCAGTCATGTTTCAACTCATATGTCAGCTTCCTTATGGCATTATCTGTATCATCTAATTTATGTGTTTGTTGTGTGTCTGCCCTCATTAGAATGTTAGTTCATTAAGACTAGTTTGTTTTATTTACTGCTGACCACCGCCCCAGCACCTTGATTAGTACTTGCCACAATGGGCACCGTGTGACTGATGAATATAGCATATAATATGTGAAGTCTTGTTTGTTCTAATTGGTTTTAAGAAGTTTTTGAACTTACCATTGTTTCATACCTTCTAGACCTACTATTGTACACAGATTCTTAATTAAAGCAACAATAGAAGAAAGAATGCAGGCAATGCTGAAAACTGCTGAGAAGAGGTACATAATAATCTGCTACAAGCCCGATGGATGTTACCTGTTTATATAAGGTTATACAGGTGTTGGGACTTCTTCACTTAGATGACCAGATACATTTTTTAAAGGCAAAACAGGACATTTTACCTATCTAAAATTTTCCAGTCAATGCTCTGGGCATCCTATATTTGACTTAATTTATTAATAGAGATTGTAATGTTTAAAAATATTTAAACTGCCCTACATTTCTTTGCCATGTTGGATTACTTTTTAAAGAAATCTATCTTTATGCCCACCCTAAAAGCCTTCGTCTGATATCTCTAAAAGGAAACTTACAGTGTTGCTTTATACATCACACATGCTGGTCACATGCACATGAGAAGATCTGGACTTAAAATTCAGCTGATGATTGTGATATTTGTTCCAAAGGCAGAACAGAAGCAGAGAGACCAGAGTGACCTTAATTTTAAAAACTTAATTTTAGGGACTCCTGGGTGGCTCAGTGGTTGAGCGTCTGCCTTTGGCTCAGGGTGTGATCCTGGAGTCCTGGGATCGAGTCCCACATCGGGCTGCCTGCGAGGAGCCTGCTTGTCCCTCTGCCTGTGTCTTTTCCTTCTCTCTGTCTCTTATGAATAAATAAATAAAATCTTTAAATAAAAACATTAAAATTATAAAATTTTATAAAGTTTAAAAATTATAAAACCTTCTAATATTTATTCCATAATTTTCTTCAAAGTCATTTTGAAAACATAAACCAATGCCTTACTATATATCCTTATGAGACAGGTATGGTTGGCAGATACAGAGGAATGATTGCCTTGGAAGGGATGTCTATACAGAGGCACAGTGCATAGCAAAGAAGCAATTTGAACCAGAAATCTCCTTCCATTGGTGGTTTATGAGAAGGAAAGAGTCTGCTGTGAAAGCTATTTGCATCAGACATGAAGGCTTTTTATTGCTGATGTTTCCATGTGTAACAGAAATCAGCAATTATAGTTAAGCTGCTTAAATAAAATAGCAGTTACAAGAGCTGTTGAAATTCTCTTCAAATACACTAACTTTGGGTAGTAAGAAGGCAGATTCTAAGGTGAGAGCTGTAGCAGCATTTGGCATGGGTTCTGTTTCTTTATTTTAGGAATTGTGGAGAGAAAAGACATTTTATAACAAAACCTAAAAGTGCTATACAGAAGTCTTCACTAATTTTGACGAGATGTACTAATGATCCTGTCATTGACTTTCTTCTTGAAGGTTCTTATGGTTCACTTACAAACACTTATGAGCAAATATGTTTTTATATTATAAGAATATTTTTATATCATTATGTCTTAATATTATTATGAGACTAGAGCAAAATATAACACAAATGTAACCATTTATTCCTTGGTTTCTTTCTGACTCTACTTCCTTGGGAAACCCTGCAGTCACACGAGCTCATCGGTGAAGCATCCCGAAGCTTCCGTCTTAACCTTGGCTGATCTGGCAGATCTGTTTACCAAAGAAACTGAAGAACTTGAATGAAGTACACTTGATTCAATCCAGAGACTTTACTGTAGTTAAGTTTTTCATTGCTTATAGAGAAGGTTACAAGTAAAAAATCCAGTAGATGTCAGTAAATACTGTTCTTCATTGAATGAATTTCTTTCTTTTTTTAGTTGTATGGTGTCCTAGTAGTTACTGAGTCCTTTCCAATTATCTTGTTTCCAAAAGATCTATAAAGATTTTTGATCTTACACTCCTAATACAACATTTATTTTTGTCCCAAAGAATAACTACATCTGATGATGCAAGGGAATTAAGAGAGGTAATGTGTACTTTTCTTTTGATAAGATCAGTCTTAAAAAGAGTTGGAGTAAGGGAGAGAATAAACTGGTCTAATTTTATATGACCTAGTATATTTGACCCACATAAATCTCGTTTTGGAAGGGCCTTCAGTATCTTTAGTACATGATTCACCAATATCTTGGTAGTAATATTTTAAGTAGATGGCAAATTATATTAACTTCTAGTTATTTGAGTAGCTTTAGACTATAACTCCATGCATAGTGACTTTACAGTAATACTATTCCTAACAATAAGTTAACATTAGGCAAGTTTTTCTTTTCTCTGTATGTTGCTACTAAAAATTGAAACATTGAACACTTTTCTTATTTCTATGTTGTGTTAAGTAGTATCAGTGTAAGCAGTGAACTTTAAATAGCATTTAAGTGTATTCATGTTTATCATAAAATTATCTAAACTGCTTTTTCTATTTTTAATTTTCCTTGTTTTTACATATTTTAAGATTGATGTATCTGTAAATATTGCAGTTTTTATCATTTTATTTCTTAATCATAACATGGAAGTATGGCCAGGTTTTGTGGGGTTTTTTTTTTTCTTCATTATAATATTGATGTCTTGGATTCTTTTTCTTTCTGTGTTGTTGGGAAACTAGACTTTTAACCACTAGTATCTAAATTTGTGATAATTTGTTATTTTATTTTACTAGGACTTCTCTCAAGGACTAGTATTTGATCTTTGGAATAAGAGAATGTCGTATTTACATAAGCAAATAATTGCAACTGATAACTGAGTGTTTCTTCTTCTGTGAAGAATTAATGGACTTTGAAATCACTAAATAAGGAGTAGGTTATTTTATCCTAGACATTTGATGTAACACAGCTATTCTTGTTTCATTTTCTTTGAGCCTCCAGAGTTTTAAATGACCCTCAGGACTCATTAGCTCCTACTTAGCTGCCCAGAAAACTGTAATAGAAATATCCCTTATATCACATTTGTCCAAGAAGCTTTGGTGCTTAGTTAAGGTGCATTTTCTTATTCTAGGTTTATAGGGTGACATAATTCCACTGAAGAAAACACACACACGTTTTTGGTGCTTATTCTTCAGTTGAAGGAAGATATGCATTGATTCTTTTATATGAAATTAAACAAGACTATTATTTTTGTAGCTCTTTACATATTATGAAGAGCTTTCCTGTACATTCACATTCAGCTTTAATTTGCCCAACAGTCCTGTGAAGTTGGTATAACTAATATCATTCCTCTTATAAAGGTAGAGAACCAAGGTTCAGAAATACAGAGAACCATGCTTGTGACACGTAACAAGGCAACAGTGGAGCCCAGATGCCCTAACTCCCAATCTCATGGTCTTTCTCTAAATCTTCTGTCATACTGAGATTCAAAAGGTCCATGGTTATAATTTGATGATCAGCATATTTCAGTATTTCTGTTTGTTTCCTAGTATTCCTTTTTGAGCTAAAGTTTTAGGGAAAACAATTTGATATGCTTCGATTTTGTAAAAAAAAAAAAAAAAAAAGAAAGAAAGAAAAAATATATATAAATACACCTATCTGTATTAGAGAAAAACTGTTCTTATTTATTTCTGTAAGATATCATTAATTAAATAAATATTTTAGTGGAAATTGAAATTTGGGGATTTATTAATTTCTGAGCTATACAACATTCAGTATATTTTCTTGTTTTTTGTTTTGGTCTCTTAACAAAAGATGTCAAAATAGTTTTTACTATAGAATTCCATATTTTATAGACATTTATCATTTGTTCAAAACAGTCATGGCATTTCTCCCAGAAAGTTGGTCAAAACAAATACAGATCTAATCCCCACATCTTCTTGGCTTCAAATGAAGGACTTTTCTGTTTCCTTCTTCCATCATTTTATATTTTCTGAACTATTACTGTGCTCATAAATAGTTGTTCTGAAGTGGGTGCTGTTCTAATGAACCAGTGAGGAAAAAAGAGATCGTGCCAATCCTTAAAGAGCTTAAATGTATTTGGCTCTGGGGAAGTATTCTCTGTTACATGAATCTGAGTCAGCTTATTAGGACTGAAAAGATGAGTTGTATACAGTGTAAAATACATGTGCCTAATTCCATATTTCTTTGCTACAAACCAGATAACTTTACTGTTTATTGCAGCTTCAGCTTTTCTCGTGGTCTTTATTGTGGCAGAACGATCCATGTGTTTGGCTTTTTAGGGATTCATCCTTTTCATGTCCTCTTAATAACAAACTAAAAACTATCGACATGGTAATTCAAGATGTGACCACAAATGCTTTATGAATAATTACAAACTCATAATTCGATAAATATTCAGGAATGGGATTGAGCCATACAAGATTAGCCATCAACTTAAAATGCCCTTTCAAGTAGACAAACAAATCGTCTTTTAAATCTTCTCCTGCTCTCATTTACTAGATTTAGTAAATTGAAATTTTAGTGTGCTTGAATTCTTTATTAAACTACAGAATAACCTTTTGAAATGCAAAAATCACCTATGCTAAAATGAGATCAGGCTTAGTTAAATTAAATAAAAGTATCTTTGGTGGGGGGCACCTGGCTGGCTCAGTGGGTAGAACATGTGACTCTTAATCTTAGGGTCATGAGTTCAAGCCCTATGTTGGACATGGAGCTTACTTTAAAAAAGGTATCTTTCAGTTTTTCTAGAATTTAAACAAAATCCCCCCAATAACGTCATTTCATGATCTTTAACTGGCATGCCAATATAAAAATGAAATATCATTAAAACAGTACAGTGCAAGCAATGTATTTTGAGCCTGTCTACTCTGATAAGGGAAATCTAATCTTTAATAATATTTCTTCAAAGCGGGACCAATTAACTATATTTTATAAAATGTATGAGAATCTCCATGTATCTCTGTTATGTTGTGAAACCCACAAGAATGCTATCTTGTTAAGGTTAAATAGGAACCACTCCCAAGC
Source organism: Vulpes lagopus (assembly GCF_018345385.1). Classification (NCBI taxonomy): domain Eukaryota; kingdom Metazoa; phylum Chordata; class Mammalia; order Carnivora; family Canidae; genus Vulpes; species Vulpes lagopus. The sequence goes on along the minus strand of NC_054825.1, from coordinate 94,179,720 downwards.
CTTCCTTTAGAGGAGGAGCCTGCAGGGTAATTGACAACCCAAGGAGCATTCCAGGTCTCAGGACAGGTATGCGGTGTTGCATCTGAATTCTAGAAAGCGCAATGTCACAGACAGAAAATAGCACAAGAACCTGTCTTCCCTTACCTTCAGCCAGCCTTTCCGGGACACACATACCTTGTCTTTGAAGGTCCCATACCATCCCTCATATTCTTTTCCATTATTTAGTATCAGTGACTTAAGACTGATTGTGCTTGTTGAAACTGACCTTCATTATATGGAAACTGAATCCTTTGTACTGCAACTTATGTATGCAACTTCTTACAAACCAGAAATAAAATTTAGCCTCCTCTATCTGTATGATGATCATTTGTATAGGTGTCTATTATTAAATTGTTCAGTAACTTTCTTTCTTCCTATCAAATAACCCATCCCTTCAGTCTTTTCTTAAAAGTCTTCCTCCAAAGCCCTTTGTTATATTTGTCTCCTGGAAACTGGTTCTTATTTATGCTCCACACTTCTGATAGAGCCTGATCAGGGAACAGTTTTGTCCAAGGACTGATACTGTTTGTGTGAGATCTGCGATTTGTATACTAGCACAAGTGCCTTATGGAGCAAATATTTGTTCCCAAATTTCCTTAGAAATCTAGTGTCTCCTCACTTTGTTAGTGACTTGTTTAGAGTATATCTACAGAGATTACCTGTGTTTATTTTCTTTCATGACCATTTAGTTTATATTTACCACATCCCTAATTCTGTACTCAGAACTGCAAAGGCATGTTATGCCCCCTTCTGTTTCCCAGCTTCCTATAATCACATGAGAGCTACATCCAGTTATTTTTTCAGACTCCTTTTTTAAAAATATTTATTTATTCACGAGAGAAGCAGAGAGAGGCAGAGACATAGGCAGAGGGAGAAGCAGGCTCCCTCTGGGGAGCCTGATGCAGGACTCAATCCCAGGACCCCGGGATCATGACCTGAGCCAAAGGCAGACGCTCAACCACTGAGTCACCCAGATGCGCCTTTTTCAGACTCTTCATAAAAATTTCCACTAAGAGGAGAGCATTATTGCCTATTGATTGTGTTGAAAATATTTTTCTTTGGCAGACACGAGAAGATGTCTTTGGTAAATGTAAACCTATGCTTAAGAAGAGAACTTAGTGCCTGATCTTGCTTTATTGTATCAGTATTTATCAGTGATTAGTTATTAAACTATTAAGCATCATTATGGGATGTTGTATTTACTTAAAACTTCTTCTGGGCTTCTCACTTTTTAATTCTATAATTGATTACCTGGTTACTTCTTTTATTCTGCGGGTGACCATTCTACCTTGCTTCCCACATGACTGCTTACCAGCATGATACAGTACAAATAAATACATAGCACTTCTGTCCTCTTATTAAGTTGCTAAGGACAACTCAGATAAGCAGACATCTGATTTATGCAATAAGTTCTTTTAAAAGGATGATTATACAGCAAAGGATTGGCAAGTTTCCTTCTTAAATGGTTTTGGTCTTTCAAGCATTAAGATAAAGATCTTTACTGATTAAACCACTTTTTAATTCTCTTCTTTCTTCCTTTCTTCTAATCTGTTCTGTTCTTCCTCAGTTTTGAGACTGTTTGTCTCTATCAGAAAAGTAGTTTATCCACCATTACATAAAAGGGTACTTACCAGATCCCCTACCTGAACAGTCCTAACGGAGTCAGTGGGCTTGGGGAGTGAGCAGGGCACCCCTCAGATGAGCTTCAGAGGGCACCCCCCCAAAATTGCAAATAGCTGCAGCTCCCTGGAGAGAGTACTATAGCAGCCCAAACTAATGACATGACCCATATAAATAAAAGCCATTAAAGCCCTCAGTAATTTTGATACATAGGAAAGTCCTGAGACCAAAAAATTTGGGAACAACTGCAATAGCCTATTTTTAAAGTATCTTCAATTACATACTTACTTATTCATTAAGAACAAGGTAGGGAATGGCAAAAATTTTCTAGCCAGGCATAAATTTGCTATATGTACATGTTTATTGATCACAGACAAAAGTTTATGTTAAAAAATCTACCCGCACAGCAGCAACAGTATATGCAAGTTTGGTGGATCTTGTATATAACAAGGGTTCCGTTTAATTTTGCATCATGCACTGTTTAAAAAAAAAAAAATGGTTGAGTTGCATATAACGCTGACTTTGAACCAAATGCTGTTGCCATATGAATATAAAATGGAATAGTGATAATCATTCTGTGACTGCTCTGTGACCACAGAGATAATTCTCACCTGTGTGAATGGTGAGTTGTATAAGTCACCTCTGTTGGCCATAGTTTCCGGTATCAATCAAATAGTAATCTGTGTGTTGCTGTGAAAGTGTTTTACAAGTTTGGTTAAAGTCCATATTCAGCCAACTTAAAAGGAGAGCATTATTCTAGATGACCTGGATGGGCTTGATTCAGTCAGTAAAAGGGCATTAGGAGCAGAAGTGAAACTTCCCAGAAGAAATTCCACCTGTGGACAGCAGCTTCCACTCATGCCTGAGAGTCCCCACCTGCTCTATAGACTTTGGACTTGCCAAACCAACATCCACAATCACAAGCCAATGCCCTATAATACTTTACTATATCTCTCCTGCCGGTTTTGTTTCTCTGATCGAACCCTGAACACATAGACCACCCTTGGTTACCACTTTTAAATAGCATTATCATATTTCTTAGAAAATACACCCAAAAGTGTCTAGACATAACCTAAATGTTTGTATATAAAAGGAAGATTGCAGTGGGAAAAAAAGGTTTTTAAATTAGTATTACTAGTGTCCATTATGGCTTCCACTGTGGCATGTGCACATTGCAGGAACAGGCAGGCAAGGAGATCATTAAGGTGTGGAAAGAAGATATTGGAACTTCTACTGAGTTGGGAGGATTATTTGTAAAAAGAGAAATTTAGCTTCCTCTTATTTAATACACAGATGAATAGTAACACCCTTATTCCCATCCACATATATGGCAGTCATATGTCACCTATGTAAGTGGAGATGGGAGGTCCTCACACATCAGGCAAGGAAGGGTGAAGAATTTCATTTTTGTATCAAGATGTTGGAGGGTAAAAGCTAGTCACCTTCCCTACTAAATGCAGAGGAGGGATGTATAGCATCCAATATGATGTTGATTATCCATAAGAAAGAAAGTTTAGAACATAAAATGGGTTCTTGAAGAGATAGTGAAATCATTTCTGAAAGTTTAAGAAAAGATGGAGTTTTATCAAACTACAAATGAACTCTAAGGTTCTTTTAAGTCCTTTAGTTAATGATGGTATTTCCCATTCTAGGTTTTGTTTTCTTTTTCCCAAAACGCGTGGCGTTAAGTTCCAGAATCTCTTTACCCAAGTGAATAATAAATACCAAAAAGAGGGGCACTGCTATTTTCCCTTTCTAAAAAGCTCATAAGCAGGAAATGCAACTATTTTTTAAAATTTAATCAAGAATTAAATGAATTCAGTAGAAAAGGCGTTGCCTTCCATTGGGTATGCAGTAAATAGTTGTTGAATTTAATTCATTGGAATAACTGATAAACATGGCTCACATCAAAGCAGAGTTGTGAGGGCTACTGAACCATTTGCAAAAATCCAGTCCACTAAAGAGACCTGGCTAATTATAAACACTGAGAAATCATTTCACATTTCTCCTACTGTACTATTCCTGTGTGTTCCACATTTGATAGTACGTCTGTTTGATTTTTATTCTTTGATTTTGATATCAGTAACTGTTACACTAACTTTTATCTCTAAGACTTATTTAATATTGCATTGAGCTGTTTAGGTTTTTTTGGACTTCCATGAATCCAGCTGTCAAAAAAATGTGGTAGCTCTGCCCTGAAATCACAAGACAACTGCATTGTCAGTGGATCTGTTGAGGAGGCCAGCATAAAATATTAACCATGTTTCTCTCACACTAGTGTCAGGAAGCAAGAATTTCCTGTTCCCTTCAAGGTCTTCATAGATGGACTAAGAAATTGACATGAGACAAATTAACAGGAGAAAGTCAAATTTAATCTCAAACATATGGGGAATCCACACAGACATGGAAATTCCATGACAAGCAAAATGAAGTCTATATGTCATTCTGAACTAAGAGAAAGGGATGGAGTCTGGGACGTCAGAGGGATGGAATGCAATTCACAGGAAGTTGAAAAAGAGTAAATGTTTGCTGAGCCACTGAGAAATAATGGGGCACAAAGGACTTTGACCAAATAGGCCTTACCCAGTTCATAAGATAATGTAGTTAACTATGGTGATAGCCCTCTTCCTGGAGCAGGTCCTCTATCTAAATTCTTTTAGACAGTGGTAGGGGGTCGGGGCGGGGGAAGCGGGGAGTAAAGAGCTTTTCCAAAATCTGCTGGGGTCTGACTGCTTTTTAACTCAGTAATCTTCATGCCAAAATGGCCCATTCTGGGGCAGCCTGCCCTTGGCCCCTACACTAGACAAAATCATGAGGTTTTTTTCCTCTCCAATTGGAAGCAAATTCAACCTTAAAAAGCACTGATATCCAATAATAAAAAGACAGCCCAATTTAAAAATGAGCAAAGATTTTGTGTATGTGTGTGTGTGTGGGTGTGTTTTATAGACATATTTTTATTTCAAAATGAAGACATTGAAAGCATAAGAAATCCTAAAGTCCTATGAAATTACTTCAAAAATATCCTATGTATTTTGTATTGCCACAATATAGTGCCACTAAATGGCCTCAAAAACGATTATCAGGTAGTACAAATAGTAGCATCTTAACTCTGAAGGTTTTTTTCCCAACTTTAGCAAGAAGAATAACTGACAAATTGTATATCTATTTAAAGTGTACAGTGTGATGATTTGATACACATACACATTGTGAAATGATTACTAGGACCAAGGTAATTAACACACCATCACCCCACATAGTTAAAAATCTTTTTCAGTGTGTGGTAAGAAAGCTTAAGATCTATTGTCAGCAAGTTACAAGTGTACAGTCCTGTACTGCTAACTACAGTCCTCGTGCTGAACTTTAGAATCTCGGAACTTACTCACCTTATAACTGAAAGTTTGTACCCATATCTCCCTTCCCTCCAAACAAAACTATCTAAGTGGCCAATAAGCACATGGAAAGATAATTAACAGTATTAGGGAAACGCAAATAAAATGCAGTCAAAACCATAGTGAGGGATTGGAGGATGGGAAGAGAGGAATGCACAGGCAGAGCACTGACGGATTTTAGGGCCGTGAAACTCTTCTGACACTGCAGTGATGGCTACATCACTATATGTATGTCAAAACCCATAGAATGTGCAACACCAAGAATGAACCCGAAGTGAAATAAGTCAGACTGAGAAAGACAAATATATTGACCCAGCAACTAAAGGGACCCCATGAAAAACTTTATTCGCTCCTTCTCCTGCTTCCAATCTCATTAGGACCTACACTCTGGCCTCACGCATACCTTATACAACAGATGGAGTATGTCCTCCTTCTAAAGGTCAAGGACTTAATGATTTCTTTGGTCTTTCAGTACAATAGGTAACACCTAAGGAGTGACTAGGCAGGGTCATGATGAAGGTTTTCCAAGACCACTGACTCACCAAGACCCCTGACTCCAGAGCATAAGTGACTTGTGGAGGACACCTAAACTCTCATCTTTGTTCTTGGATTACTAAAAGACATGTACACCAGACCACTGTCCTCAATAAAAACCCCAGTCCCCAAGCAAAGACAAGACCCATTTTCCATTTCTTTCTGAGTCTTCCAGATGCCCTGTCTGTATCTATAATCTCTCTCTGTCTCCACTAAACTCTGCTCTTACTGCCTTTCAGCTCATGTTTGATTTCCATCCTGCATGAAGCCAAGGACCCCCTTGGCTGGTCCTGCAGGATCCCCTTTGGGCCCTCAGACCCAGCCAGCCTACATCAACATGATTCCACTCATAAGTGGAATCTTCAAAAAAAATTTTTTAATAAATTAATAAAAAGCAGGATAAGAGCTATAAATGCAGAAAACAGTTGCCAGAGGGAAAGGAATATGGAGGTTGGGCAACATCAGTGAAGAAGAGTGAGAGATACAGGCTTCCAGTTACAGAATAAATGAGTTATAGGAATAAGAGGCACAACATAGGGAATACAGTCGATCCTGTAACAGTGATGCATTGATGTACTGGGAGAGATGGTAGCTACACCCATAAACATAGCATAATGTATAAATTCGTCAAATCACTAAGTCGTACACCTGAAACTAATGTAACATGATGTGTCAAACGTACTCAAATAAATTAAATTAAAATATTAAAGATTTTAAAATAGAGTCAAGCCCATGAAAAGTTAGTGACCTCTTCCCCAACTACCTTATAGGTAGTGCAGGTGCTTCTCCCCTGTTCTCTATCACCTGCTTATTCATGACCTGGCATGGATGACTGCCCTTCCCCCAGCTCATTGTACACCCATTCCTATTTCCGGGATTTGTAAATGATAAGTCTTGTGACTCAAAAAAAAAAAAAAAAAAGGATGAATGTTAATATAAACTATGGACTTGGAGTGATGATAGTATGACAATATAGGTTTGTTGATTGTAACAATAGTTAACAATATATGTTCATCCAATGTAACAAATTTACCACTCTGGTGTGGGATATGATAGGATTGGGAGCAGGTAGGAGCAATATGGGAATCCTGTACTTTTTGCTCAATTTTGCTGTGAACCTAAAATGGCTCAGAACAATAAAGTCTATTTAAAACACACACACACAGATATAGCATTTCACACCCACTAGGATGGCTATAATAAAAAAATAGACAATGACAAGTGTGGGCAAAGATGGGGAAAACTGGAGCCTTCCTATATTGCTGGTGGGAATGAAAAATGCTACAGCCACTTTGGGAAATAGTTGGTTCATTTCTTTACAAAGTTGAACATCCACTTACCAGCTATGCCACTCCTTTGTATTTACTGAAAAAAGAAAACATATATCCATACAAAGACTTGCATATGAATAGTCCAGCAGCTCTGCAAATTGTGAAACACAGAGTTCCCATCTGACCCAGCAGTTCTGCTCCTAGGCACACACCTGTGTTAGTCTGCTGTGGCTGCCATGACAAAATGCCACAGACTGACACGAGAAATTTATTTCTCACAGTTCTAGAGACTGAAATTTGAAAGATCAAGACGTTGGTAGGTGTGGTTTCTTCTGAGGCTTCCCTTTGGCTTGCAGACAGCTGCCTTCTCCCAGTGCTCTCACATGGTGTCTCTCCTGAGTGCCTGGATATCAGTGCCCTGATGATATCAGTGCCCTGATGTCTCTCTTTTTCTAGGGACAGCAATCATATTGGATTCTAGGCTCACCAAAAAACTTGTTGTTGCCAGCATTAGTTACAGCAGGGAGCCTGGGTGGTTGAGTTAGTTAAACATCTGCCTTTGGCTCAGGTCATGATCTCAGGGTCCTGGGATGCAGCCCTATGTCAGGCTCCCTGCTTAGCAGGGAGTCTGCTTCTCCCTCTCCCTCTGTGCTTCCCCCTGCTTGTGCTCTCGCAGTCTCTCTCTCAAATCATAAAAATATAAAATTAAAAAATAAAATTACTCTAAAACAAAAATCTAAAAAGTATGAAATGCTTCCTTACTAAAGTGATTTTTTTTAAAGTTGTAGCATCTAGAATTACCAGCTATAATTGCCCCTCATCTGAATAAACAGCCATAGAAATGGAATGACTAAACAAAGCATAGATCACGTTCTTAGACATAAAACAAAGGTGGCTATTATCTTCCAAAAATTCACTAAGCTTGATGGTACTCTCATGAAAAGCCTTAATCTGGCACACTTGCCAGTTTCTAATAAAGAATCATATGATACTTCACCTCAAGTAATGACTAACCAATAATCATGTAACCCTAAAGTGATGTATTTTGTCCCATCCTAGAAATACATCATAGTGCCAATCTACCTTTGCACTCAAATATTGACTTGAACAGTTGAACGATGAAGCTCAGTTCAAGGAATGAGATTGTGATATAAGCTATAAAATGAATTGTGAGCAATCTCATCAGGGATTGTTAACCTCAACACTATTGACATTGTGGGTCAGGTCACTCTCGTGGGGCCTGCTCTACACATTCTATGATCTTTAACAGTATCCTTCACCTCTGCCCCCTACATGCCAGTAGCACATCCTAACCCCCAAGTTATGACAACCAAAAATGTTTCCAGACATTACCACGTATTTCCTAGGGGGCAAAATTGGGAACCACTGCCATAAGTCAAGGAAGATTTCATGAGTTTTCATGGTACTAACACAAACTGTGTACCAAAAGAAAAAAAAATCATGTTTGATTTCTACTTTACTTGTATAAGCTCTGTTGATTTGAAATATCCAGAATATTGTATAAAAAGCAGTTCCAGGGTGGGACCGGCTGACAGTAATAGAGCTGAACGGCTGTTCACAGAGCAAGTGAAGATGAATGCCAGAGGACTTGGATCTCAGCTGAAGGACAGTATTCCAGTTACTGAACTTTCAGCAAGTGGACCTTTTGAACAGCATGATCTTCTTTGAAAAGGTCTCCCTTGTGTGAAAAATGAACTTTTTTTGCCCAGTCATCCTCTTGAATTATCAGAAAAAAATTTCCAGCTCAACCAAGATAAAATGAATTTTTCTACACTAAGAAACATCCAGGGTCTGTTCGCTCCACTAAAATTACAAATGGAATTCAAGGCAGTGCAGCAGGTTCAGTGTCTTCCATTTCTTCCAAGCTCAAACCTTTCATTGGATATTTTAAGGGGTAATGATGAGACTATTGGATTTGAAGATATTCTTAATGACCCGTCACAAAGTGAACTAATGGGAGAACCACACTTGATGGTGGAATATAAACTTGGTTTAATGTAATCTGTTGTGCTGTTCATGAAAATAGAGGGGCTGCATGTTGTTTATAGTCATCTTTTTACTATAATTTGATGTATACAACGTTAAAAGTACTGACACATGAGAAAAAACAAAAGCAGTTCCATTGATCTTACTAAATTTAGATTACCATATTCTTTGCCAGTTTTATTTGGAAGATATCACATTTTGATCTAAAATTTGAATCCAATGCTGAAATGCCAGCTTGGAGCCAGAGGAACGAGTGTTTGTATTATAGTAAAAGACTGCCCATTGACACTTATAAAGGGAAATATTTATAAAAAATCAGGAATGTAATTTTATAATGAGTTTTGCCACGTAGTAGATTTGCTATCGACAGACTTTGCAAATACACTCGATGTCTTTATCATTAAAGACACCAACTCAGAATGGTACAACTCACTTTCATTGTCCCTGTAGCCTATCAATCGCCTAAGAGTGAAGGACATCATCATTTAAGTCTGATACATTGTACTTCAAGGGTTGTAAATATGAACTTAGTGCATTCTGAAACTATGGTATGGATGGCACTGCCCCACACATTTTGATATGTCATAACAGTAATATAATACCACCTTGTAACATTGATTTTCCCACTGAAAAGTCTTTACCTCCCTCAAGAGGATCATAAGTAGACGGGATGGTCTTTTAAAAGATGGGATGGGATGAAATGGTCAATAACTTTCCCTCCTTCCTCCTTCCTTCCTTGCTTCCCTCCCTCCATTCCTTCCTACCTCCTTTATCAAGAGTCACTGAGACACTAAAGCTAATATCCCGTCACCCTTCGTTATTACAAGCAAGCAAGCATGGACACACTAGCCTCTCCAGTAGCAGGATGGGAGGCTTTATCAGGAGCGATCCCCAGAGTTCACATCCATGGGATTGGCTACAGATGCCTACTAAAGATATATAATGACATCATGAGCAGTGAAAAACAAAATACACTTCTTAATTGGAAGTTTTGTGAAGTAATAGTGTAAGAATAAACCTACTGGCTGATTTCTGTACCTCAGTAAATGGCACTCCGTCTTTCTCTTCTCAAGACAAAAACCTTGCAGTCATCCTCATGTTTTTTTCTTCTTTCACCTCTTATATCCAATCCATCGGTTCACCCTCAAAATGCATCTGAACTCCAATCACTTGTCATCACTTCCACAGCGAACAGCTAATCCCTGCTGTGATCATCTTAACTGGGTTATTGTGACGGCCTCCTAGAGTCTTTTCCCAACACAACCACCAATGTGATCATTTTAACACATATGGCAGATAATGTCCCAGTTCTGTGCAAAGTCCTCCCATGGTTATTCGGCTCACTCAGAAACCTAAATCTATATGAAGGCTGGAGGCCCCTGCTGATCTGAGCCTCGGTGGCCTCTGTCCTCATGACTCACATTCTCCCTCTATCCCTCTGTTCAACCTCAGGGAGCCTCTTGTTCTATAGCTGCCGAGGATGTTCCCTCAGGGCCTTTGAAATGGCTGTTCCCTCTGTCTGTATGATCTTCCTCTAGATATTCAAATGGCCCGCTTCCTCACTTCTTATGAACCTCTGCTCCAAGGCCAGCTTATCAATGAGGCCTTCTCCACCATTCTACATAAAATTGCACCCTTCCTACCCACTACTGTCATTCTATCCCTCTTACTCATTTTCCCCAAACTCTTATCACCATCTGACATATATTCATTTCATATTTTTTTCTTCCTTCCTCTATAGAAAATAAACTCCCTAATTATTTTCTTTACTGTTATAGCCCAGCAGTTGGTAAACAGTAGGAGCTCAATAGGTACTTGTTGGGAAAATGAATGAATAAGATCTTGTCTTACCATATTATAGATGGAGTTAAGATTAGTTCTGTTCTAAATATTTCCCACAGAAAGTTGAGTTTAAAAAAAAAATACACATCAAAAGCTTATAATTCATCTCACTGTTCCATAAAGTAGAACATGGGATATGTTTTAAATATTATGGATTCTGGGATCCCTGGGTGGCGCAGCGGTTTGGTGCCTGCCTTTGGCCCAGGGCGCGATCCTGGAGACCCGGGATCGAGTCCCACATCGGGCTCCCGGTGCATGGCGCCTGCTTCTCCCTCTGCCTATGTCTCTGCCTCTCTCTCTCTCTCTCTCTGTGTGTGTGTGTGTGTGTGTGTGTGTGTGTGTGTGTGACTATCATAAATAAATAAAAAAATAAATAAATATTATGGATTCTAGTTTTTTGGAGCAGTTCTTGCTAATCAAGGCTTTGCCTTTTAATCATGGCTTCAGCTCCAACCATAACATTTATAAACGACCCTCTAATCTTTATTTCTACTCTTTAACTCTCCTTCTAGCCCCAAACCCTCGTTTCTAACTTGCCTTTGAGTATATCCAGCAACACCTCAGTTTGGAGTAAGGCTATTTGAGCTCTTGACTTGATCTGATTTTATCATTAACAAGCAGAGAGTCTCCTTGAACAGAACAGTGATTCTCTCAGCTTCCTCATATGTGAAATAGCTGGGTTAGCTCAGCCACTCTCAACAACATATTGGTATATTTCAGTCACTAGAGATAGTTGGGATGAGATGCGAATTATGCCTCACCAAAGTATTGTCCATACTCCAGCTGGAAACTCTGAAATTCTACAAAGAGGGAGTGGAGTGGTTCAGTCGGTTAAGTGTCTGCCTTTGGCTCACATCTTGGTCTCCAGGTCCTGGAATTGAGCCCCATATGGGGCTCCCTGCTCAGAAGGGAGTCTACTTCTTCTCCCTCTGCACCCCCAACTCATGCTCTCTCTCTCAAATTAATAAAATTTTTTAATAAAATAAAATTCCACAAATAGTGCTAGAACAACTGTACATCCACATGCAAAGAAGAAGAAAATGAAGGAGGAGGAGAAGAAGGAGGAGGAGGAGGAGGAGGAAAAGAACCTGGGCACAGACCTTATATACTCAACAAAAATTTGCTCAAACTGACATTAATGTAAAACTCAGAATTTTAAAACTCCCAGAATATAATTTGGGAGAACTATAGATGAACTTGGGTTTGTTGGTGAGCTTTTTGAGACAACACTAAAGCCACAGTCATGAAAGAAAGATTGATATATGTACTTCATTAAAATTAAGTTTTTGCCTTGTTAAAGGCACTGTTAAGAGAATGAAAAGACAAGCCACAAACCAGGAGAAAATATTTGTAAAAAACACATCTGATAAAGAATTGCTATCCACAAAAAAATTGTTATCCACAATATGCAAAGAATTCTGACGGGATGAACACTGGGTGTTATACTATATGTTGGCAAATCGAATTCCAATTAAAAAAATACACAAAAAAATATGCAAAGAATTATCAAAACTCAATATTAACTAAACAAGCAACTGATTTAAAAAATGGGCCAAAGACCTTAAGAGATACCTCACCAAGGAATAAGATATACAGATGGTAACTAAGCATATGAAGAGATGCTCCATATCCCATGCCATCAGGGAAATGCCAATTAAAACTACAGTGAGATATCATTACACACCTATTAGAATGGCCAAAATCCAAAACACTGACACCAAACGCTGGTGAGGATGTGGAGGAACAGAAACTCTGATCCATTGCTGGCAGGAATCAGAATAGCACAGCCACCTTGGAAGACAGCTTGTTGATCTTATTATCCTATCTTGCATTCATGCTCTATGGTATTTACCCGAAGGTGTTCAAAACTTATGTCCCCACAAAAACCTGCATGTGGATATTTATAGCAGCTTTATTCATCATCAAAACTTGGAAGCAATCACAGATATCCTTCGGTATGTGAATGGATAAATAAAAAGTGGTATATCCAGACAGCGAAATATTATCCAGTGCTAAAAAGAATGAGCTATAAAACTATGTAAACTTCATAAGTGAAAGACATGAATCTGAAAACACTACATACCACATGATTCTGACAATATGATATTCTGGAAAAGGTAAAATTATGGAGATGGTAGGAAGCTCACTGGTTACCAGGACTGGGGGGAGGAATGGATGAATAAGAGGCATACAGAGGATTTTTAGGGCAGTGAAATACTCTGTATGATACTATAGTGGTGAATCTATATCATTACAAGTTTATCCAAACCTGTAGAATAACTCTGAGACTGAACCCTCACTTAAACTAGGGACCCTAGAGGATACGATGTGTCAGGTTAGGTTCATTGATTATAACAAGTGTACCATTCTAGTTGGGAGATGTTGATATGGGGAAGGCTATATACATGTTTGGGGGCAGGGTGTATATGGGAAATCCCTGGACCTTCTGTGTCCTAAAATTGCTCTAAAAATAAAATGTATTGGAAAATAAAAATATTAAATATATTTAAAAATATAAATATAGAGGGACGCCTGGGTGGCTCAGCAGTTGAGGGACTGCCTTTGGCTCAGGGCATGATCCCAGAGTCCTGGGATCGAGTCCTACATCGGGGCTCCCTGGATGGAGCCTGCTTCTCCCTCTGCCTATGTCTCTGCCTCTGTGTGTGTCTCTCATGAATAAATACATAAAATCTTTAAAATATATATATATATAGATAGATAATAGATGATAGAGATAGTTGGTAGATGGATAGATAGATTGATAGGTAGATCAGAGCCTAGCTCAAATATTCTCTCATTTTTTTATACCCCTCCCCAAGCCACTCCTTCCCCAATCCAGGCAAAAATTATAGCTACCTTTTGTGTTTTTCCATGTACTTTGATTTTACTGTTTATATGGAGCTATATGTCAAAACTCTTTAGCTACATAGCTTCTCCCAAGAGATCTTTATTTTTAATCCTCTAGGCAATAGCACTGACTTTTTACATAGTAAAAAATTTAGCACAATTCAATGATATATATTATGGAGCATTTAATTGTTTGCTAACTTAATTCTGGTTTTTTTGAATCTTCAGATGTTTGGGTAGGTAACAAATAACATGTCACTTAGCTGCCTTCTGCTCTCAAAGGCAGATATGATGGTCTCTTGCAGTTTCTGCCAGTGGCAAAATTTGGAGATTCTTGAGGACTTTCTGTGGTACCTCTTTCCCAGACTCCTGTTAAGAAATTTCTCTAAAAATACTCCCCCTACCAGACAATTTTCTCATTTTGAGTTGTTTATTTAAATTTGTTTCAGTTATAAAGCAACTCAATTTTATCATCAACAGATTCTGACTCTAAGAAGAAATCAAGAAGGTAACCAAGGATAGTGTGAATGTCAGTTATAGCTTATAATTGCATCAGGCCTCACAGAGGCTTAATATCCTGACGAGTCTTATCCTTTGGATAGGAATGTACTGTATCACTGGTTCTCAACTACAACATTACAGCCTACTTCAAAATCCTCTGATGAGCTTATTAAAACAAGATTGCTGGGTCCTGAACCCAGAGTTTCTAATGCAGGAGGTCTGAGTGGAGACTGGTTATTTCTAACAAGTTCCCAATTAATGCTGATCCTGCTGGTACAGAGAACCACACTCTGAGAACACCTCCTCTATATGGGCAAGTGCCTGCGGAGAATCTCTCTAATGGTAAGTCTCCAGGATCGCGCCCTGGGCCAAAGGCAGGCGCTAAACCGCTGCGCCACCCAGGGATCCCGGTATATCTCCTTTTTAACTGTGAAGACCATGGGTTCGTCAGAAATGTGATGTGTCAATGTTCTAGAACTCTATAATGTTATATGACATTGAAATGGAGAAACAAGTTGCATTTGTCTGCCATACACTTAAAAGGATCAGTGCATTGTCCTTTCATCACCACCGAATGAAGTAAGTACAACTTAGCAGGGTCCAAGGAACCAGCTTTAAAGAGGGTGTACAAAAGGAGTAAGACAAATGGCATAAACTTCCAGGGCAAATACATTTGCAATTTAAGTGAAGGCATCCCAGGAGAAACACTGAGTATGAATGCATGTTAGTCTACTTATGTCAGAGAGCCCTCACACTAATTCTTTCATAGCCCAGGACAAGGAAGAGTGACATTGACTCTCTAGACATGGTGGAAAGCTAGAAAAGAAGCTGTGCCCTAATAATTTTGTAGAAAGATTTCTCTTAAGATTAGCACCTTAAACAACACACACTCCTTGTAGGTTGTGTTTTGACCAGCAACACTAACTCTTAGGCAGAAATCAGTGAGATCATCATTTGTTCCAAAGATTTGAATCATGTGGAAATCCCAAGTGGTTTTGTTGTCACTGTTGTTTCTACAAAGATTTTCCAACCGGAATGCCTGGGTGGCTCAGTGGTTGAGCAGTTGAGCAGTTGAGCATCTGCCTTTGGCTCAGGGTGTGATCCCAGGTCTAGGGACTGAGTCCCACATAAGGCTCCCTGTGAAGAGCCTGCTTCTCCCTCTGTCTATGTCTCTGCCTCTCTCTGTGTGTCTTTCGTGAATAAGAAAATAAAACCTTTAAAAAAAAAGAATTCCCAGCCTTATTAATATGGGTTTATTTCAAATACCTAAATGTGGAAGGTTTTCCTTCTGTATAGATATTCTGGAGCAATATGCTTCTCTCCTCAGGCGGTAGAGGCTACAAGGGGGAACAAGGAAATCTCTGAAAGGTTCAAAACTGTTATGGTCAACTAATTATACATACCATAAATTTAAAAAACTTCTTTCAAGTCAGTTAAGCAGATAAGAGGTACATTTATTGTCTATATGTAAATCTATTAGTCATAAATCTTATTGTTTGGAAGTTAGAACTAACCTATGGAAAATAAGTGAGGGGAACAGGTTGATCTTTTTGTGTACCTTTCAGATGTTATAATTACCTGGAAGTCCTCTTTGCACATAATTAAGCAACAAAGAAAACTCAGTTCTCTGGCTAAGAGTTCACATTCCTTTGAAAGAGTCTGATCTCATGTAATCATCTCTGTAGCTCTTTGGAAATAGCAGATTTGTCTAAGAATGCCACTCTATAAAAAAAAAAAAAAAAGAATGCCACTCTATACCAACAATTGCTTTTGAAACACTCTCTGGAGGGAAAGATCGATTTTTTAGTTGTTTCCTAACATTTAACATAAAATAATAATCATGTAACCAGTAGAAAACACAAAGCTATTACGAAATCAGTAGTAAGAAGATACTTGAATTCTTGTTATAAACAGCATATCAGTTATCTAATGCTGGATAACAAATCACTTCAAGATTTAATGACTTTAAAAAACAATGATTATATCTCTCACGATTTCTGTGGGTCAGGAATTTGGAAGCCACTCTCATGAGGCTGTGGTCTTCTATAGGGCCTCCATGCAACCACTTTAAGGCATGACTGGCCTGTACTCTGTATTTAATTTTTGACATGTAATCATTTACCATCTGCTTTACCCCTAAAATGTAGGCTTCATTCAGGATTTTTCTGCAGGATTTTTGTTCTTTTTTTTTTTAGATTTATTTCTTTACTTAAAGACTGAACATGAGCAGGGGAGGAGCAGAAGGAGAGAATCTTTCAAGTAGATTCCCCCATCAGTGAGGGAGCCCGATATGGGGCTCAATCCCACCACCCATGAGATTACAATCTGAGCTGAAACCGAGAGTCGAGCACTTAACCGATGGAACCACCCAGGCACCCCAGGGTTTTCATTCTTTATTCCAATATTTAGAATTATATCTGGAAGATAGTTTTCAATAAATACTTGTTCAATGAATGATGCTATGTTTGGAATACCTTCCCCCCAATTAAAAAACATTTTAGAATTTGATCAAACTTTTCATTAAGAAAGATGAAGTCTCATAAAATACATCTGAGAAGCATTATATTTAACAAAGAATAAAAATAAAATCTTATGATATAGGATGTTTAACTTTCTCCTAAAAATAACTCTAATTCATTATAGATGTTTGTCCCGAAAGTGATACTTCAAGAAATCAGCTATAAGATTGCTTCATAGTATATATATATATATAAATGGTCCTGATTGCCTAGAGCTACCCTCTTTCTTTCAATTTCAGATTGAATCAGTGGGGTGAAATATAAAAAAACAAGACTCTTTGAAGACAACTACCTCATCTCTTTTTGATTCTTTACTTTTCACTTAACTTTTTATATACTGAGTACAAATACTAGAAGTTCATATATGTCATTCTGCTTTAATTTCCTAATGCTCACGAGGGGGTTCTCTCATTTCCATTGACCATCTTTCTATGTCCTAATTTAACTTTGATAACCTTATGGCAGTCCGTCTGGCTGAAAACTGGTTATCTTATCAAAACATTCTAATAAGATATAATATTTAACAAAAGTTACTTCTACCCCAAATAGTCTATTTTTGTTCTTATTATTTTTTGAAAAAGGAACTCGGGGGCGGGGGGGATCTCTGGGTGGCTCAGCGGTTTAGCGCCATCTTCGGCCCAGGGCATGATCCTGGAGATCTAGGATCGAGTCCCACATCAGGCTCCCTGCATGGAGCCTGCTTCTCCCTCTGCCTGTGTCTCTGCCTCTCTCTCTCTCTCTCTCTCTGTCTCTCATGAATAAATACATAAAATCTTAAAAAAAAAAAAAAAGGAAAAAACTCAGTGATGGAGTTAGAGCAACTTCATTTCAGATCCAAGCTCTCAGAATTATCAGCTAAGTGATGTTAAGCAATGTTTTGAGCTTTAGTTTATCCTCATGAGTAGAAACAAAGATAATGATGTTACTTGGTGTAAGGGACTGAATCCTGTCCCCCTCAAAATTCTTACGTTGAAATCCTAAACCCCAGTACCTCAGAATGCTACTGTATTCGGAGACAGGGTTTTTAAAGAGGTAATTAAGCAGGGTGCCTGGGTGGCTCAGTCTGGTAAGCATCTGCCTTCTGCTCAGGTCATGATCTCAGAGTCTTGGGATCGAGCCCTGAGTGAGGCACCCAGCTCAGCAGGGAGTCTGCTTTTCCCCCTCCTTCCTCTACCCCTTCCCCAGTTTGTGCTTGCTCTCTCTCTCTCTCTCTCTCTCAAATAAATATCTTTTAAAGAGAGAGACAGAGAGGTAATTAAGGTATAATGAGGTTTTATGGTTGGGTCCAAATCCAATATGCCTGATGTCCTCATAAGAAGGGGAGATTAGGACACAGACATGACCATACACACTAAAGGAAAGGTATGTGTAGACAGGAAGGAGACGAGCATCTATCAGCTAAGGAGTGAGGTCTCAGAAGAAATCGACCCTGCTGACATCTCAACCTTGAACTCCTGGCCTACAAAACTGTGAGAAAATAAATGTTGTTCAAGTCATCCAATCTGTGGTACTTTGTTATGGCAGCCTGAGCAAACATATATGCTTGGTGAAGTTTTTTGTTTTTATTTAGTTTAGTTTTGTTTGTTCATTTCTTAAATAGATTTTATTTATTTATTTGACAGAAAGAGAGCCCAAACAGGGGGAGCAGCAGAGGGAGAGGGAGAAGCTGACTCCCTGCTGAGCAGGGAGCTGGATGTGGGGCTTGATCCCAGGACCCAGACTCTTAACCAACTAAGCCCCCCAGGAGACCCAGTTCAGTTTTGTTATTTAGATTCTACAAGACAGTCTTTGTGCAAGCATCTGTATTAGTGTCCTGGAGCTGCTGTAACAATTTACCATAAACTCAGTGGCTAAAACCATCAAAACTGATTTTCTCCCAGTCTGGAGGATAGAGGTTTGAAGTCAGTTTCATTGCAGTAAAATCAAGATGTTGGCAGGGCTGCATTCCCTCTGGAAGCTCTGGGGGACATCCTTTCCTTGTCCCTTCCACTTTTAAAGGTTGCTGGCATTCCTTGGTTTATGGCTGTGCGGCTCCAGTCTCTCCCTGCAGGGCGCCTTTTCCTCTCCTGTCTGCATCACATCTCCCTCGGCCTCTCTTTCAGAGTGATACTTGTGATTATATCCAGGTTAATCTGGTCAACTAATATTCAACAAAGCAGGAAAGACTATCCACTAGAAAAAAGACAGTCTCTTCAATAAATGGTGCTGGGAAAATTTGACAGCCACGTGCAGAAGAATAAACTAGACCACTCTCTTACATCATACACAAAGATAAACTCAAAATGGATGAAAGATCTAAATGTGAGACAAGATTCTATCCAGGTTAATCCAGACAATCTCCCCTTGTCATGCTCTTTCACTCAATCACTTTTATAAAGACCCAGTTCTCTGTGAGGTGACAGTTCCAGATCCCAGGGACGGGACCTGCTGTCTTTGGGAGCCGTGGTGGAGCCCCTGACTGTATGGAAAAGGGGGGTGCCTTCAGATTCTCACTAGGTGAAACCAAGTTACCTTCCAGTTAGCAATGTTTCATGAGCAAGGTGTTTCATGTATCTGTTCATTTTGAGATCATGGAGAAAGGTGGAAATGGAAGCTAAGGATGCTGGGACTGCTAAAAACCAGCACAGAGGGGATCTCTGGGTGGCTCAGTGGTTTGGCGCCTGCCTTTGGCCCAGGGTGCGACCCTGGAGTCCCCGATTGAGTCCCACATCGGGCTCCCTGCATGGAGCCTGCTTCTCCCTCTGCCTGTGTCTCTGCCTCTCTCTCTCTCTCTCTATGTCTATCATGAATAAATAAATAAAATCTTTAAAAAAAAAAACAGCACAGAATATTTCTGTAGGGACCTCCATTTTGAAATTTAGCTTCTTACTCCGAAGTTTCAGATTTTGTATTCTGGGATTGAAATAAGTAATTTGAATGTAAAAAGTAGGATACAGAGCTAGCCAGTAAGTGTGGGCAATCTCTAAGTGTTTTGACAAATCTTTATATTCACTGTGAGGTTTTGTATTCCAGAAATCCTGCTCTGTGTCTACCTGCCGCAGCCAGTACGGGCCAATGCCAAGAGAGGTGGCAAGTGATTGTATGTTAGACCAGCTGATGCTCCTGTGGAGAAAGCACTTTTGACCTCTGAACTCCTAGTGGCAAAGGGCCCAGAAAAGAAAAGCTGATTCTTAGAGTTGCCTTTAATGCCTCTTCACGGGAATCAGAAACTACCATGTCCCCATTTGCCCAGCACGTGAGCTCTGTACCTTTGAGTCTTTGAATGCCTCCTAAGGTGAACCCTCTGACCACTTTCAAAATGAGGTCAGAGGTTGCTGGCTTCTGCACTGCCAGTAATGTCTGCTAATAACAATACCTCCTATTAGTCTAGTATTTTACAATAAAGAGCACTTTGGTATAGGTTCTCTTTCCCAGTCACTAGGAACACAAAAGAAAATAATATACATTTTCAGCTCTTAGGTATTATTTCAACCCAGGTAATTATAATTCACTGAATTCCCAAAACTCAGGGAGGAACATGAAGGAGGTATCATTATGCTCATTCTCCAAATAAGGAAGTTGAGTGTTAAAAGCTAATTTCAAAAAAAAAAAAGTGACTTTCGTATAGATTTTTAATATGAGCCTTTATGAAATATTTTGTTAAACTCATTTGATAAGCGAACCAGGCAGATGGTACAGCCAGTTTAAAAAAGAAGGGGCACCTGGGTGGCTCAGTGGTTGAACATCTGCCTTTAGCTCAGATCAAGATCCCAAGGTCCTGGGATCAAGTACCCCATCAGGCTCCCTGCAGGAAGCCTGCTTCTCCCTTTGCCTTTATCTCTGCCCCTCTCCCTGTATCTCTCATGAATAAATAAATAAAATCTTTTTAAAAATTAAAAAATTAAAAATAAAAAAGAAGTCAAGAAGCATTTATTTTATGGTTTAAAGGAAGCTTGAAATAAATTGAGAATAGAAGCCAAACTGTTGTCTACCCCCACCAGAGGCAGAGGGAGATAGAGGTCAATGAAACTCATACTGGACAGGACAAAATTTGTATGCCTGTTACTTAGCATGTAAAGAGTTATAAAATAACTCCTATGGAATCAAAACCAAGTAACCTGAGGAAGGGTGGGTAGGCAATATGTAGGGTTTCCCAATTAGAACCTGGATGTGAATCATAGACTTTCTGGCACCAAACACAGAGTTTGGCCAACCCCACTGTGTGGTCCCAGCCTCTGAGAAAGATATTCCTTTGTCTCCTTCATTAGGGGAAATAAGGAGGTCTCCAAAATCCACAAATGAGAGCATGAAAGGTAAACCAGTCAGAGACTTCCTACTATCCACGGTCAGCCCTGCTTTGCCTTGAAACACTCACTGCAGCAGCCAATAGACCAAGAGGCAGGTGAACCCAGCTCTTGGGGGGACCACCCAGACCTCTCCTGAGACTGGCATACAACTTCTGAAATAAGGCCAGCTCTGGAATTTTGCTCAGATGCATACTACTTCTCACTGCAGTTGGAATAGCAATTTGAATTGGAACGAAAAGTAACTGTTTCCTTCTAAATTCAGGTGGAAAATATCTAAGAGTAGTCAAAAGTGCCAGTATGTGTTGACTCAAACAGGGGCTTAAGTCAGAGACCTGGCTTGGTCATAACTTTAGGGAAGAAAATCTTCACCCTGGAATAATAAAACTATAGCAGTTTATGAAAATTTGACAGTCCTGAACATTCCATACTAGAAATAAATATAAAAGCACCACAGTCTCAAATTATATATCTGTATTCTAAATTTTATTTGGTGTTTTAGATTTACTGAGCTTAAAAAAAAAAGATAACATTAACAACTTTACCTATCACCAGTGACCTAAAAAATGTGGCAACTCAAAAAGAAACAAATAATCATTTCAGTGTTGACTTTCCCAGAAATCTAGGACATCACTAAACCTTGTGGTCCCTTTGGGCTTTTCACTTCGAAAGAATGATGTCCCTTTCTTTTTCTTGCCTTTATGCCTGAAACCTTTTAAAATCCTGTTCATAAGCTAAATGATTTAGAAAAAACCAAAAACAAACAACAAAAAGAAACATCTTAACACCAGATAGCAAAACACTGCTTCTTTACAAGAGGCATTATCATTTGTTCTGTTTTTGGTTTTACTTTTCTTGTTATTGTCATTTTCACTTAAAAATTTTTAAAATTATTTTTTCAAGGATCTTTTTCAGCTTAAACATGTTTAACATGAGTAAAATAGTAGGGACTATTTTGTAATGAATGTCTTTAAAGAATAATGTGAAGACCCCTAAATTCAAGTCCAAACCAAAGAAAGGTGAAAAATGAAGAGAATAATGAAACAAGGAGATGAGACTATCAGTGATAGCCCTGTGGGATTTGTCTGAAATTATAGAGGAGATAAAGTGATCTAATTTGTCATTAAGATGAGAGAATAAACCACTGACATGAAGAAATGCTTTGAAGGTTCATGGAACCATTCACTGCCAGACACTGTTAGGATTCAAATTACTCACATGGATTTAAAAAGAGGTAAAAAAAAAAAAAAAAAAAAAAAGATGATCGCAAAAGATATTAACACAACCTGCTTAGCAATAATTTTCCAATGATACATTATGAGTAATTGTAATTCTTCAATACCTTCTAACCTACCGAGTGTAGTTCCTGATTACTGACAGCCAGCCACAACAGGATCTCTAAAAGCAGGAGGAAGCAGTAGCCAAAAGATGCTTCTTGTCAAAGTTACCTTTCAGGGGACACCTGGGTGGCTCAGTGGTTGAGCATCTGCTTTTGGATCAGGTCATGATCCTGGGGTCCTGGGATGGAGTCCCACATTAGGCTCCCCATGGGGAGCCTGCTTCTCCCTCTGCTTATGTCTCTGTTTCTCTCTCTCTGTATCTCTCATGAATAAATAAAATATTTTTTAAAAAATTACCTTTCAAAAAATACTTGGATCATGTCACTTCTCTTCTTAAAAATTTTTACTGGCTTCCTGTTGACATTGGAAATGTCCCAAACTCTGGAACAAGATAAAGTTTGTACTCTAGTAGCTGGCCCAGCTTTACATGTCCAGTCCCATAATAGCCACTTCTATGAACTGAATTGTGTCCCCCCAGATTCATGCTCTGGGACCTATCCCCCAGAGTGATGGTATTTGGAGATGAAGCCTTTGAGACATAATTAGAGTTACAAGAGGTCATGAGGCTAGGGCCCTCGTGATGGGATTAATATCCTTATAAGAAGAGACACCAGAGACCTTGTTCCCCCTGTAACCCTAAGCATGCACCTAGGAAAGGCCATGTGAGGACATAGTGACAAGGCTGTTGTCTACAAGCCAGAAACAGAGCCTTCACAGAAAATGAACCAGCTGGCACCTTGACCTTGGACTTCCCAGCCTCCGGAACTGTGAGAAATAAATTTCTCTTATTTAGACCTCCAGTCAATGGTATTCTGTTAAGGCAGCTGAAGCAGACTAAAACAGTCACTTTTTCCAAACAAAACTCTAGTCCCACTAAAATCTCATCCCCTCACTACCTGAATGCCTTTGCATATGCTGTTTTTCTACCAGGAATCATCTCCCTCCCCTTCCCTGTGTTTTTCACAACAGGGGCGATTGCAAAACAAAGATCTGCTACTGTCAGCTTCAACTTTTTTTTTTTGGTCAGCTTCATCTTTAAAATATTTTGTTGCTTAAAATATTTGTTTCTTATTGAAAGAGATGTACAACTTAAACTTGGGAGGTACATTGCAACATACTTCATTTATCCATGCATTTCATTGGAAACTTGGCCTCACCTATGTCTACCTGTTTTAATAGCTAGTCTTGGTTATCTTAAACATTATTCTGAAGATTTATCTGTTAACTTTGATCAAAACTATCCTCTTCTAACTGGAATCTTGCTTCTGCTTAGTCTGTGACCATTACTATGGTTGACCTTTGTTTTTTTTCTTTCTTTCTTTTTTTTAAATTTTTTATTAAAAATGTCTTTCATTATTTGAAACCAAAGACACTTCAACATTGCCTTTTGGAACACAGACAATTTTGTTTCCAGATTGCTTTTACTATTTCCAGTCATTGATTTGACTACATAGATCAGTTATTCTGAACATAATAATGATATATGCTTCAAAATGTAAGTAGATCCTGGGTTCATAACAAAGAATATCCCAGAAAAAAAGTACTTTACATTGCAATATTGAAAATTTATTCTGATTTTATCATAGAATCCTTAACCAAAGCCCCATGCCCAAATTCTATAAATGATGCTACACACCATATTAAACCAAAATGAGTTGTATATCTATCACTTGAACAGTGCAATACTTTCTAAAGTATACATAGATCAATTAGGGGTTTTTCTGAGCTTTTGCAGTACTATCTTCAGCAATCAGGGTGTGCTTAGTTGTGCCATTCAGGGCTTTGGTCACGCATCTGTCTACCCATTAGGTTAATGTTCACGTGCTGATGGTCTTTTTGCTGACATCTGGGAGTATGTGTCTTAACTGCCCCTTGGCCAAGATAGTGACAAATGATTTGTGGTTAATTGTCTTATTTTAGGACATTTTGCAGAAGTCATTTCTGCAAAGGCTGCAAAACAGGATGTTAGTGCTGTTTTCTTTTAGTTGTCCTGGCTCCATTACTTTCTGTTGGGAACCCCAGCCCTGACCACTGAACTTTCCAACTCCTAACAGTACCACATGATATAAGAAGCTCTGTAATAGAATACCTAAATCCAGTTTGAGAGATTAAGAAAGTAGGATATGAACTGGAAACTGAACAATGAGTGGGGATTAGCCAGATTTGTGCAGGGCTGGGGGAAAGAGAAGAATGCTAGGATAGAAAGAACAGTATTTGCTTATATGTAAAATTTGGACCAAAATACTATGAAGGTCCAGCAACAATTATACCTTAATAACTAATAAAACAAGGCATCAGAATCTACAATTTACTAAAAAACAAAAACAACAAACAAACAAACAAAACCAGTCCCCTCAAATTGGGAAAATAAGCAAGGGCACTTTTGGTTTGCTTCAGGATAGTGGATGGTTATAAGAACTTTTTGGAAGCCAAGCATCAGGGATGCTTGACACCCTGCAATATTACGGAGAATACTGCACAATATCTATTGTCTCAAGACCTTGAGATCACAACTAGAGCCAAAACCAAGAGTCAGACATTTAACTTACTATACCAGTCAGGCACCCTAGTAACATCTGTTTTATTTTTGTTTTAATTTCTTTTTTAAAAAATATTTTATTTATTTATTTGAGAGAGAGAGAGCAAACACAGAGGGAGAAGGGGAAGCAGACTCCCCTCTGAGCAGAACACCCAATGAGGGACTCGATTCCAGGGCCTCAAGATGGTGACCTCAGTTGAAGGCAGATGCTTAACTGAGTGAGCCATCCAGGAGCCCCCTTGTTTCGATTTCTTAATACAAACAAACTCTTTTCTCCCTCTGCACTTAATTTTACCTTGGCAGACACTGACTTCTATGCATTTTCACTACAGTCCTGATGATGGAGATATTAGTGTTCACTTTTGAGGGGGAACTAGATGTGGCCAGTGAGGAAGACTGTGTTCTAGGGTCTGAATTCTGGATACGTGGCTTGGAATTCTAATTTCCCACTTATGTGTTCTAAAATCTTAGGTGAGCCACTGACCTTTCTTGATTCTCTTTCCTCATCTGTAAAATGAAGATTATAAAGAACCTATCCTCTGGGGTTGCTTAGAGCAGTAGAAGAAATAATGTATGTCAAATATTTTATATAGTATCTGCAACAAAGTACTTCACAAAAAAACAGATGGCATTTAGGGTTAAGGATAGACTTTGGAGAGATGAGGGTAGATAATAGTGAAAGATAAGACTGGACAGGCAAGTAGGACCAGGTGAACAGACATGTTTGTTAAGCATTAATTTCTAAACACTGCCCACATAATATATCAAATCTTTTTCTCTGCTACAAACATAATTAGAAAGTGAATTGTCATTTCTGGGGCACCTGGCTGGGTCAATCAGTGGAGTGTGCAACTCTTGATCTTGGGTGTAAGTTCGAACCCCACGTAGGGCAAGGAGATTATTTTAAAAATAAGATGTTAGAGCAGCTTGGATGGCTCAGTCAGTTAAGTTTCTGGCTCTTGATTTTGCCTCAGATCATGATCTTAGGATCATGAGATATAGTCCCATGTGTCAAGCTCTGCACTCAGTGGAGAGTCTGCTTGAGATTCTCTCCCACCCCCTCTGCCCTTTCCCACCCCCTGCTCACACTCTCTTTAAGTAAGTAAATAGATAATTAATTAATTAAAAAATTTTTTAAAAAGAAATCAAATTTCATTTCTACAAGAGAGAAATTAAGGTTCAGAGTAAAGTGATTTGGTGGCATTTATTTAATAAATATTCATTCATGAGACTGTCTCCTCAATCCTAAAATGTTAGGTGGTTGGGAGAGGAATGTTAATAGCAGGTGCTCTTTTGCTTTTCATTCCTAAACCACAGATTCCACACCCTTCTGCATAACCTATTAGGAAATCCACCCATGACTCTTGTAGGATTTAAACCTTAGACTGATTCCCTAAGGGGTCGTTGGCAGAAATAAAAAGTGACTCATTCGACAGAATTAGGATCCTGGGATTCTTGCTTCTATTTTTAAAGGTATTAGGGCTGGAAAATTGAAGTTATAATAGCAAAACTACATGGGTAAGTTAACTGAGAAAGAATGACAAATCTAATTTTCCCAGGAGTGCAAGTTGCAAAGTCACAATCTCTTGGCAAGGTAGGAACAAAGCTTGTACACAGCTGATTAATGTGGTGACTTGGCCACCAGGTGTGACATATGCTAAGCTAAATCCAGACAAAAGAAGCTTAAGTAATATAAAATTAATGCAGATTCTATTTGATCTTTGCATTTATTGTTCCTTTATTCAAGGGTCATTGAACAAAATAAGGCCTAGGACATTGTAAGTTAGTATGTGGCAACAGCAGGATTCCTGGTATTTAATCAAGTATAATCCATGGCGTTATGTCTTCTCAATTCTTTCTAGGTGCTTTCAAGTTGGGAAGAATAAAACACTATTGGAAATAATGAATGAAAAAAAATCTAGAAAATAAATCTGGATATCCAGATTCAGTGACATTTTTTTTACAGTGATCTCTACTCCATATTATAATCTAAGTATATCATAGTTCTGCTATTTACTAACTGGTAAGCTTCCCATCCAGGAGAGGTTGGGGTTGGAGATGTAAAAAATAAAAATCATATTCTTAGAACAAATATGATTGTGTGACACTGCATTTCAACGAAAAAGTAATGGACATGTTGGAACTTTCTCAGAGTTAGACTAAAAATCAATCTTAAACCATGGTAAGGCCAAAAACAAAAAAAAAGGTGGGGGGAAGGAATTTATTTATTGTGCTAATTATCTGGACAGTTCATTGCAGGACAGCTGTGAACAGAAGCAAGAGACTGCACCAGCAGGCTCTTTTCTCCATCTCTGGCTGTTTTTCCTCTGTTGTCCTTGTTCTTAGGTCTAAGTGCTGGCAAAGGTGGTACCTGGCAATCTTTGTCAAAGTGCCATTATCTCTCTGGCTGCAGATCCCAGAAAAAGGGTGCATCTCTCTGCTTAATAATTAGAATTGCAATCCATAACCTAGCTTGAATTACGGGTCATCCTGACATTTGGGGAACTGAGTAAATTAACAGGTTAGTGTCTATTTCTGACACTTATACATTGTGCCATGACCATGACCCACTAGCTTATGGCTGAAGATTAAGATCCTTTAAATTTTTCTTTATATAATGTACTTGCAATAAAATTATCAACAAACACACAAAATTTAATTTATTACCATTATATAGATAGATGTTTATTCAATCTATTGTTCTTGGAGCCAATTTTGAGAGTGGAAAGGGAGCCACAGTGGGGGGGGGGGCAGAGATGGGCTCCAGAGACAGAGAACATCCAGTATTTCCTGTGAGATGTGAGAGATGGTGCAAAAAGAAAGAAAGAAATGATGAAAGAAACAAAGAAAGAGAAAGGAGGGAATTTGTGAAAGCTGGCACAGTGTCAAAGCATAAACAAAATGCCTTCCAGAACAGATTGTAGAAAAGGCATTTCATAAGTTAAACAATCCTCTAACTGTCAAGGTTGTGAAAGAGACCAGAGGCTAAGAAAGGAAGGAGTCTCTCTTTTTCTGTATTGGTTAAAGCAGAAATTCCCAGGATCTTCCTTGTTGTTTTCACTGCCAATAGTATGAAAATTGATAGTCATTTAAATTTAAATTAACTCAGTCCATTTTAAAATATGTTTTTATACTCACAGTGGACTACAAAAATTTACTTTTGTGGTTTTAAACGTCTTTGTTGGTAGAATGGAGAGACAATCTTATTCCTTCTAAACAGCATTATATCATGTTTTTCAAAGACATTGTAAGTATTGTGGAAAATTATTTTCTGAAGATACTTACAGATTTTAGCTGTTGATAGCTGGCATCACTCCTTAAGGCGATTCTGATTTCACTGACCAAATAAGATAAAATGTCAAACCTTCCTCAGGTTTGACTGAAACTAATGACAGTCTGAGCCAGTATAGAAGATGTAATCTCTCTAAAGGTCTATTGTGTTTCCAGCCTGGAAATGGCTTTTCACTCCCACTTATTATATGTTGACACTGTACTGGGGCTTCACACGTATTTTATCTAACAGCATTCTAGGGTAGATGCTACTGATCTTCTCAAAGTTACCTAAGAAGGACCTGAGTGAGACTGGGTAGCTGGGCTAAATTGTAAAGCTAAGACACGGATCCAGGTCTGCATGAACTAAAGTTCATGTTCCTTCCACTTTACCTACTCCAGCATGTATAATTTTGTTGGTTTGATACACAGATAGAAGTAGAACAATCTGGATGCTAGTTATTGTGTCCCTATATCTACACTAACCATTGTCTAAGTCCAAATTTCGACAAATCAGGAGAGCAAACAAACTGAGTTTGAATTTGCTGACAAATACCTGCCATCCTGGTATCTTGCAGAAGAACATTTAAATGTTTTCTACACCAGATGTAGAAGAGGCATAGCTGAATTTCTTTTAAATGAAAATTAGAACAAAAAAATGAGAAAAAGAGAACATAGAAAAAATTAGAGATAAGCTATATACCCTTTGCAAAATGAAGAGTAAGTCACATCTTTGTGAAAAGGTAGGCTTGTGGGGCTGACTTAGGATTGGGGTCAAAGCTTTTCTTCACAAGCAGGTTGATGCTCCAGATTCCACACAACGAAGCTTGGAGGAAGCAACATGCATCGGCAAGGACTTTTGCCTGAAAGTGACAGAAACCCACTTTGAACCAATATAGAAAAAAAGAAAAAGAATTAGTTATCTTACAACATGTAAAGGAGTGAACATCCAAACTACATGAAAAGCAAAGATGCAGTTGGGTTGCAGGACACTATAGATCAAGAATTTGAATGTTACCAGATTGCTCCTCTCTCTTGCTTATTTCCTCTCTCTCACTTGCTGTCTCTGCATTGTGCCAATTTTTTGGCACACGGAGGTAGGCTTTCTTCGTGAGGCAGGAAATGTGATCACTCACAGCACCCAAGTTTACATTTTAATTCCATCATAGGACAGACTGCCTATACTACATTCCTGTCCCCAACAAACAATCAAAGGGATGCCTGAGTAGAACAGTTGGGTTTAGAAGCCCATCCCTGGAGTGTCAATGCTTTCTAGGAGGCAGAGTTAAACAGAGAACAGCATGATTGCAGTGGAAAGAGAAGTAGTTTCCAAAAGATAGAGTTGCTTTTTCCAGAAGGCAGGAGATTTACAGTAGAACAAATAGCAAACAGTCTCCACAAGATTGTCTTGTCTCAGTGACTTTTAAAACCAAAGATTATAAATTGTCAAATTCTTCTGTATGATAAATTTAATCTTTAATTTAATTGATGGATAAAATATTTCATTTGCTAATACCCTATTTTGTTGTGAAAGGGGTTTAAAATAACTTAAAGGGATCCATGAAATATATAATAAACTGCCAAATATGCCAATAAATCATAAATTTATACAAATTATATTAGGAAGAAAATGGAAAAACAAATATGGGACAAAAAATAGAAGTAAAAGTGAATTAATTGAAAATGCAATCATGCTGGCATTTTGAGGCTACAGATTTTTCTTTATGGCAGGGAATTAGAAAAGGGAATCTGGTAACATAATTCATGATATGCGTAAAATAGAACAAATCAATTTCTCAAGATGAGCAAGACTATTTGTTATACTAGAACCAGAAAATAAATAAATGTTCTAAGGTGTTTTTTTTTTTAAGATTTTTTTTTTTTTTTTTTAATTTATGATAGTCACAGAGAGAGAGAGAGAGGCAGAGACACAGGCGGAGGGAGAAGCAGGCTCCATGCACCAGGAGCCTGATGTGGGATTCGATCCCGGGTCTCCAGGATCGCGCCCTGGGCCAAAGGCAGGCGCCAAACCACTGCGCCACCCAGGGATCCCTTTTTTTTAAGATTTATTTATTCATTCATGAGAGACACAGACTGAGAGAGAGAGAGTCAGAGACACAGGCAGAGGGAGAATCAGGCTCCTCACAGGGAGCCTGATGCGGGACTCCATCCTGGATCCCGGGATCAGGACCCAAGCTGAAGGCAGGCACCCAACTGCTGAGCCACCCAGGTGTCCCTCTAAGATGTTTCTTGAAGTAAAGAGTATGGATTCTAATAACATGAGTTCCACAGGAGGATTGATAAAGACATTCTCAGTACAATCCCAGGGCATCATACCAAATACAATTCAGGAACAATTTTAGAGGGAATAAAACAATATATTCTGGAAATACATCTTTTTTAAATATTTTATTTATTTATTCATGAGGGACACACACACACACACAGAGAGAGAGAGAGAGAGAGAGAGAGAGGCAGAGACACAGGCAGAGGGAGAAGCAGGCTCCATGCAGGAAGCCCACTGTGGGACTCGATCTGGGGATTCCAAGATCACACCCTGGGCCGAAGGCAGGCGCTAAACTGCTGAGCCACCCAGGGATCCCCTGGAAATACACCTTGTTGCTCTTTTCATTTTATTTTATACTTTTCATCTCTTAGCTCTTAAGAGGCTAAATCCAGTGGTAAATTTCATGCATTCATTCAATTAACAAATATTGTGAAATACCTACCCCTTGACTGACATAGATGTTTGGAATACAGTAAGAACAAAACATAAAGGAATGAATGAAATGTGTATCCTTCCAAAATCATCCATGGACATTGTTTCTCTTAATGGAGCTTTTAATAGACACTTGAGTAACAAAGAATTCAAGAATGTATCTCTGGCAAGTAGCTAACAACTTCTCTGTCACCAATTAAGGACACATTCATATGGCTCCTGAGGGGAAGAGCTAAGGTTAGAATGGATAACTTGTAAGAAAACAAAGAATGTGAAGACATTTTCCTGGAGCCATTCCACTTCTCTAGGAGGTGAAAGCCATAGGCCCAACCAAGATCATTCTTAGAAAATAATAACTGTTAAAAAGCCTCAAATTTCTCTTCCAGATAACTTGACAATTATTTTAGTTGACAAAAATTATACATCTGTGTATCTGAACGCTGATCCCAACATTGTAAGATTCCTGTGATAAGTCAGGAACACCAAGTTTTGAACTGCTGTGTGGTCTAGCCTCCAAAAGAGATTCCTTGTCACATCAGTAGACAAGATATCATGCTACATTGATTCCTAATAATAGTTTAAAGACAGAATTATCAACCAAAAATAACTTTGAAGTAGTTTTCCTTTTGTTTGTTTTTTTTGAAGAGGCAATAGTTAATAAAACAAACTGCCCATTATAGACCCTACACTACGATTTACAAAACTGTATTATGCATATCTATTAAAGTAGTTTCCAAAGATCTATATGCAGGCCTATGGGGTAGTTCCTTTTTGAGTACACTGTATCCTGATTCAGTGGCTTCCCTGAAACAGCCACAAAAGAAGTATCCCAGAGAACTCAGTGGGTTGCTAATGTTAAATTCTCTCATCACAATGTGGAGTTATACAGGATTGACTATACACCAAAATGGCAGTTTGGGTTTGGGTATCATTGATACTGATCTAAGGATATTATTATTGTTAATTTTACTGTCATCAGCCAATAGATTAAGTTGATTTATGAAATCATTCATGTAATGTCTGAGGATATATCCCTTATAATTTTCTTTGTCAGGATAGCATGAAACTTATTAATATGCCAGTTTATTAATTGCGCTGGTTTACTGACTCCATTTTGTAATGAAATTAACCTATCAGTTCCTTTCCACTATTATTTGTGCATGTAGTTTTATGATAAATTCTCTACATCCACATGGAAAACCTGCTATTTATATTAAAATGATTAAGTTTAGCCTATAAGATCTATTAAATCAAAAGATGACAATAAATCAGAAATGATGCAAAAATTCTGAA
The DNA here is from genome assembly GCF_018345385.1 of Vulpes lagopus. Classification (NCBI taxonomy): domain Eukaryota; kingdom Metazoa; phylum Chordata; class Mammalia; order Carnivora; family Canidae; genus Vulpes; species Vulpes lagopus. The sequence continues at coordinate 94,147,707 of NC_054825.1, read as the reverse complement.
CTTTTATTTCTTGTCAGATATGTGAAAAAGAGTATCTTACCTAATGCTTAGGATGCTGGGGTGGCTCAGTTGGTTAAGTGTCTGCCTTTGGCTCAGGTTATGATCCCAGGGTCCTGGGCTTGAGCCCTGTGTCAGGTTCTCTGCTCAGTGGGAAGCCTGATTCTCCCTCTCCACCTGCCTGCCACTCCCTCTGCTTGTGCTTCTCTCTGCATCTAATAAATAAATAAAATCTTTTAAAAAATTGTTTACCTAATGCTTGTCTATTTTTTATAAAGGAATAGTCATAGTCTGGCATATATGATGCACTCAGCAAATGTCTGTTAAATGAACTCCACTGAGCAGATGACTCTATCATTTAAAGAAGACAGAGGGTTTCCTTTTTGTAAATAGATAGACTATTTTTTAGCTCTTAGTGCAGAAATTGAGGTGAGTTAATTCAGGTGATCCTGACTTTAAATTGTGAGTAGCTCTAGGGATCTGTGTCTATCTAAGCTGATTAGTCAAATGCTCTAAGTAGTATTGTTAGTTCTGTTTAGAGAAAATTCTATTATAAGTTTCTAATGAAAACTTGACTATCCAGAAATCTCTGGGAACTAAATATTCTAAAAAGCCAAGGAATAAAAGTCGCTAAGTGTTACTCTCTTCAGCTGGAAAATTATTTGGCGGTACTTTTTGTTTTGTTTTAACCATTTAAAATAGAAATTTTGATAAATACACAGGTTTCTGTTTTTCTAAACAGAATCTCCTGAACACATCTACTTTTTCTTATGTGCTACAAAATGTTATTGTAGACACCAGTTACAGCATTGTCCTCAGCACTGATTAAAATATGTAGTTGCCGAGACAGATTTTTCTTTTAATTTTTATTTTTCCTGTCTGAAAAGAACTATCAACTGTAGGCACAATGTTGCAGAGCAGATCTTTAGAATTTATTCATCTTGCATACCTATAAGCAGCTCCCTCTGCCCCCTTCCCTAGCACCTGGCAACCACTTTTGGTTATATATCCAAAAGAATAGAAATCAGGACTTTTTTAGGCTTTTAACATTTATTTATTCATGAGAGATAAGAGGGGCAGAGACATAGGCAGAGGGAGAAACCAGCTCACTGAAGGAGACCCCAATGTGGGACTCGATCCCAGAACTCTGGGATCAAGCCCTGAGCTAGAGGCAAATACTCAACCACTAAGCCACCCAGGCATCCCAAAAATCAGGATTTAAAAGAGATATCTACCCTCTCATGTTCATTACATCATTATTCATAATAGCCAAGAGATGGAAACAATCTAAATGTCCACTGATGAATGAATGGATAAAGAAAATGTAGTAGATACATAAAATAGAATATTATTCAGCCTCAAAAAAGTAGGAAATCCTGCCATTTGCAACAACATGGATGAACCTGGAGGGCATTGTGCTAAATGAAATAAACCGATTGTCGGAACAAATATTGCATGATTCCACTTACATGAGATATCTAACATAGTGAAACTTAAAAAAAAAATACAGGGACTTTTTAAAAAAATAGAACCTACTAGTTCTATGGAAAAAAAATGAAAAAAAAAGCAGAAAAATAAATCTTTGTCAGAGAAACCAGGGTAAATATGGAAACTTAGCATGAGTTGCTTTTTTAAATTCCCAGATGGCTTTGAGCACACTGGCTCACATCTTAATTGGAAATCCATCGTGTCTGGCATCAGTTTGTGCTTCCAGACACTTGTTTCACCACTAAGCTAGTTCTAGCCTGATAGTAAGATATGGAGTCCTGAGCTTCTGAGCTATTATTAACACAGAATCACCACAGAGTCTTAAATTAACCTTAAAAAGTTAACATGTTTTGTAGAAACCACAGACCTCTCTTTAAGTTTCCGCCATTTGTTGGTCTGTTATTAGAAATGTTCATTGCCTCCTGGGTTTAGATCTCCTTCTCTTTAGCAGGACTATACCTATTAGATTTTATTTCATGTAATCTTGCTTCAAACTCTGGAAAATGCAAATTTTCATAAGGGAAAATAGTAGACATGTATATAGGATCTTAGTATGGAACACTTAATAATTTTATGTTACAAGGTCCTTTATGAGGACCCTTTATTAATTTTAAAAAAGAACTCTTTCCAGTGTATATTTGTAAGAAAAAAAAAAAAAAACCTCTAGGCTTTTAGTATGCCTCTGCTTTTTCATTCCCAAGGGAGTCAGGGAAGACAAGAGGCTGAGTGAGATAGCCAGGGCCAGAGACAGAGGGACAGCACACTCACAGGCCAGGACCAGCCTGGCTCAAGCCAGAGCAGGAGGTAGCCAACAGCAGCCATGCCAGAAAGAGCTGGCAAGGAAGCCTGGGTCATGCAGCCAGAGGCAGCCAGGTCAGGGGAGGTCAAAGCAGAGTGTAGCCTATCAGAGTTCTCAGGACAGAAGGCTCGGCCCTGGCCCTGCCTTTCCCTGTGACCAGGCATTCTTCAAGTGGTTGTATCTCAGGTGCTGATTCCAATTACATTGCTTTTCCCTCCCCACCTCCAGTGCTTCTGAATGACAGTAAATTCCTTTGTGTTGGGGCTTCAGCAGCTCATTCTGAGTCTAAAGTTAGTATTAGTCATATATTGAACCCATGTCAATCAGGGCAAATTGGAGAAACACAATCAATAAACAATTTGGCCTGACTGACTTCTATGAGAAATGTAGGATTATTTTTTTAAGTAAATGCCTTATTTCCAAACATAATCTCAAAGACTTTTTTTGTGTATTAAAAAAATAGTAAGTAATGTTTCTTTCCTGTGTGGTTTATAGTAGAACCCATGTATAGTACAACCCTTGTAGAGTACAACCCTTTTATAGCATGCTTTATTATTTAAACGGATTTGTGAATGAAATAAGACACAAAGCCATTATTTTCTATGTCACAAATACAGCAAAATTGTATTACAATATAGATGACTTTTTGAAGTGCCTTTCGAACTAATGTTAGAAACAAAACTATCTTTTTAATCCACTTCAATCTGAGCAGCTCTGTAAAGTTATGAATAAGTGAAGTGTTTGTTTTCCTTTCTGGGATCTACTTATCCCCATAGGTTCCTCTCCTATCCCACTGAACACCTTTGCCCTTTACCCATGAAACCCTGCTGCCTATAGGATGGGTTCAGGATCTAATTCCTAATATTTTCATCACCCAAATCCTCCTCAATTACCTATCCCCTTTCTTCTTCTCTCCATGTACACAGACATCCAAAGTTTTAAATAATTTCCTTGCCATCCTGACAAGTATGATTTCACTTTCAAGCAAGGAAACTTGTTCTCTCACTAGCCTGTATGTAACATGTAGAGATTATGCAGAAATAGGTCCTCTTTCAGAATTGGTGGTTGTGAGCTTCACCACTCTGGAAAGCAAGACTTGGAAACACTCTGACAAAGGAGGTATCAGTTCCCCACAGCAGTGCTGCCCCCCCTCCCTTATTTCTAGAGAGAGAGCCAAGGGGAGAGGGCAGGTCCCAGGGAGACAAAAAATCCCAAGCAGGATTCACGTCCAGTGCAGAGCCCAATGTGGGTCTCAATCTCATGACCCTGAGATCGTGACTTGAGCTGAAATCAAGAGTCAGATGCTTAACCAACTGAGCCACCCAGGCCCCCCTGTGTTGCTCTTTTCAATACAAGGTGCTGCTCAAAGTGACATGAGTGTCAAGACAGGTTTGCTGAGTCTCAGCTGTTCTGACTGCAATGATTAACACTGGCCTTGGACAGCACTTAGTATCTGCATTTTGTGTCTTCTTTTATAAAATGATGGGTTAATCATCACTAAGGTCCAACTTATTTGCTCATCTTGTTCCTACAAGAGGGCAAATAGAGAATCAGGAAATCCCAGTTCTATTTCCAGCTCTGTGTTGAAAGACCAGGAGGTAGAGCCTGCTTAAATGCTCCCTATTTCCCCAAATGCTAAGGAGAGATATCTTGAGTAACTCACAAAAGTGATAGCAAAGTTATAATAATTGGATTATAATGGTTTAAATAATTTAAAATGTATTATAAGAATGTAAGGGGCTCTTCACCTAAACTTAGCTTAGAGCAATGGTACTTATCAAGATAGACTCATCTGACTTTTGGGGCAGAAGACCTTGCCTTTGCTAGTGAAAATAGCCAAACAGAACAATGGTGTCCAACCCAGGACTTCACGAGCTGAGCCAAGAACAGAGGATGGAAACAGACAATATTTTTCCTGACCTAGTGTGTGCACCTGTCTCATCCTTTCTGGCTCAGGGTACCTGCCTCTACTAAAGCAAAGTCTGGCTGAGGCTGGAAGCTACTGTGGATAATCTAGGTTTGCATGTGCCTTGGGGGCTCTTAAGGAATAAAGAGGACATTCTTGAGCAGCTCCTCATCTCAGTGAATTCTTTTTACCGCCCCCCCCCCCCCCATCCCTGATCCTGAGGTCTATATCTTCTCAAACATCTTAGGTCAACTCAGGATTTTTTTTTTTAAGGATGCTCTGATGCTGCTGTTCACATAATGTCAAGTCAGGGCTGTCTTAGCTTCGAGTTTGTACAACTATCAGGAGCATTTAATTTGATGTACTTTGTTTTAAGGCCAGCCCTGAATAGTACTAGTTGTCTTCTGTCTCTTTCTGAAGTGTGCTTTCTCCTCTTTCACAATTGTTTATCTTCTTTAATAAACATTAAAGGCTTTTACCCAAATGTGGGAAGCAGCTGAGAGTTATTCTGATGCTGAGGCTTCAGTCACTTCTATTTCTCCGAAGAACATTATTATGTGATTTCACTAAGGGAGGGAAGGAACAGAAGCATATGCTGTTTGTTTATAGTGTTTCTCTGAGTACAATAAGCAGAGAGATTCTGGAGGAGCAGATTAGGACGTGGCCAGCTCATTGGACTCTGGAATATCTGAGAGAGATGTGGGTACTGATTCAATACCCAAAAAAGATGAGGAGGCATTTGTGTAGTGACATCAGTTTTAATGAATGGCCTACACAGGCTTGCATTAGATCTTTCCAAATCACATTGGAAATGAAATTAAGCATCTGATAAGTGATCTTTAAGTCAATTTAGGGATAATTTAGTTTTTGTGTGAGTTGTGTTTGTTTTCAATGTCTTGTTAATTAAATCACAGTGTGTGGGAGCCAGGTCCTAGACTCAGGCCCTGGCTCAGAAATTGATTTTACTGTCCTTCCTACTTACAAAATATGGGTGATATGAACAGTCATAATGCCTTGGGGGAACATAAAATGCCAGTGAAGCTAGCTCCAGGAATTCTGTGAGAAGGATATCAGGGGCAATTAACTTTGGTTCTTCCTTTGTGTACAAGAAACTCAATAAAACATCTACATAGAACAAAATTTGTCCAGGAAGGTCCAGGCAAATCTGGCAGGGTGATGTCAGAATTTTATCCTATGCCAGTTCTGATTATACTGGAATTAATGTACAGTTCAGATGAAAAGAAAAAAGAAAGAAAGAAAGAAACAGATATGGATTTAGGGTGGTTGGGTGGAAGATTTAGTTTCTCACCTAAGTTCATAGGTGGAATGAAGAGGAGGTGAAATTTCAGAGCTAAATTTGGAAGCCTGCATCTCCCCATTTGGTCCTTGTCACCATCCTGAGTCACTGAGAATCCACCATTCCCACACTTCAGATCTGCTGCTGCCACCAAATGTCCATAATCCCTGATAAAATACTACCCATTCCAGGGTTATCTGTCTTTTATTAAGTTATTCTAGAAGACATCATAATCACCAAAGGAACACACGGGTAATTTTGTGTCCCACTTGACTTTTACACAGCTGCGTACACCTCAGACTTACCAATCTTAAGGAAGAGGACAAGACATGTAAAAATCTTCCCAGGTTTTGTTTCCCTCAAGGGAGAGTCAGTCCAGAGAGAAACCAGCAGGCTATTTACCAGATATTAGCTTCAGCTTTATCGACCTTTAGAAATGGACAATACTCTTACGCTTCAATCCTTTGAATACTGGAAAGAGAATTAGAAAGGCCCACTCTTGCTTTCTGGGTCTTTCTGTTCTCTCATCCATGCTCTAAAAGACATGTAATTCTTCTTCTAATGAGAAAACTATCTAAAGTTTGCATTTTTATTTTTAAGACTTATGTGATAGAGTTTTTCCTGGGGCAGTGACTTGATCCACCTTGAGTAATCATTAGTATCAACTCATAATTACTGATTTGCTTACACACTTTTTTTTCTCCAGCCCCATCTTCCATACTCTGAATACATTCTGAATTGTTTATATAACTAAAGAGAAATGAAAATAATGTTGGTTTATTTATTTAGGAAATTATCTGTCTTAGCAAGATAAACTAACTTAGTTTGCCACCTCAGGTATTTCCCTGGAGTGGGAAGCACACACCTTCAAGATCAGCTTGCCATTGCTCCTGGAAATGTACCATAGTAGCTGTGGGCAGGTGAGGTTCTGGCCCAGTATTATGCATTCTCTTTCCTTCACTGTCAAGTGTAAGGTCAGAAAGATCTGTGAAAATGGTACTGTCATTTCATTTTTTTTTTTTTTTATAAATTTTTTTTTTTTTAATCTATTTATGATAGTCACAGAGAGAGAGAGAGAGAGAAGCGCAGAGACACAGGCAGAGGGAGAAGCAGGCTCCATGCACCGGGAGCCCGACGTGGGACTCGATCCCGGGTCTCCAGGATCGCGCCCTGGGCCAAAGGCAGGCGCCAAACCGCTGCGCCACCCAGGGATCCCAGGTACTGTCATTTCAAAGTAGGAAGTGATAACAATGTATAAATATTGGGGTAAGACAAATGTCACTTAGTAAATATTTATTTTTCATAAACTATATCATCTTCCCCTGGATTCTGGGGATACAGGAATACATAAGATAGACAACAGACCCTGCTTCTAGGTCATTTGGGGTTACCTGACTGACACAACAAGCCTTAATGGAAGGATTCAGCTACAAATCTCAATTGGTAGGGCATATTTTACTCTTCAGAGGGTGATCTCACAGGCCAGCTTAGTGGTTTCTGGGTTTTCACAGGGGGTTTGTCACATGTGCTCAAAAATAAACCCGCTGATGATTTTCTGCCTAGGTTCTTCCTCATTGCCCATCGGCTTGAGAGAGAGGCTGAGTCTCTGCCCTCTGTGAGGACATGGCTCCCCTGGCTTCCACGGGTAGCCCTGCAGCTCTCTCCAGCTCTGCAGCAAAGTTGCCCTTGACAGTACACAAGTGGAAATGAATTTCCCTCTGTCCAACACGATGTCATAATTTGTCACATGGGTTTGAAGCAGCACTGAAACAGCTCTCTCAGCTTTTGTCTGCTATACCTTCCTTGGTAGGATGCCTGACTTTACTTCCAGGATCTACCTGAAGAAAAGACAAACAACACTACTGAGTGCTCATATGCACTAGGCGCTGTTCTAAGTATTTCACTTAGGCTCAAGCTTAAATGAACTCATTTAAGCTGCACAAAAGCCTATGTTGGGTGCAGGCAGGCAGTGCTATTATCTTTCCCATTTTAGAGATGAGAAAGGTAAGGTGTGATATATTAGTTTTCTGTTGCTACACAACAGAAAACATACACCACAAACATAGTGGCTTAAAACAACAAACACTTACTATATCACATTTTCTATGGGTCAGAGCATGGCGTAATGAGGCCTCTTCTTAAGGTGTCTCACAAGAGTGCAGTCAAGGTGTTGGCTAGGGCTCAGGTCTCAGCTGGAAGACTGACTGGGAAAGGCTCTGTTTCCAATCTCATGCACGGGGCTGTTGGCAAGATTCAGTTCCTTTGGAACACTGAATTGAGGGTCTCAGTTCCTAGCTGGCTGTTGTCCAGCAGATGCCCTCACTTTCGTGTCACGTGGGTCTCCCCAGCATGGTGACCTGTTTCGTTAAAGCCAGTAAGGGGAGAACCCACCAGGGAGACAAAAGTCATAATCTTTTGTAAACGATAACCCAAAGCCTTTGACATATTCTGCTTAGAAGCAAGTCACAGATCCTGCCCATACTCAAGGTGGAGAAGATTATACAAAAGTGTGCCTACTAGGAGACATAGATCATTTGGGACCATCTCAGAGTCTGTGTGGCACACAGGTAGAGGTTAAGTAATATACCTAGTTTTTTTTTTTTTTTTAAGGATTTTATTTATTCATGAGAGACACACAGAGAGAGGCAGAGACATAGGCAGAGGGAGAAGCTCCCTGCAGGGAGCCCAATGTAGGACTTGATCCCAGGATCCTGGGATCATGACCTGAGCCAAAGCCTGATGCTCAACCACTGAGCCACCCAGGCGCCCCAAATTACCTAGTTTTAACCCTTTTGGGCTATTGTAACAAAACACCACAGACTGAATGGTTTATAAACAACAGACTTTTTTTTTTCTTCTTTTTTCACAGTTCTAGAGGCTGAGAAGTGCAAGATCATGACACTGGCAGATTTAGTGTCTGGTGAGGGCCCACTTCACTATAATCTCACGTGGCAGAAATGGCCAGGGAGCTCCCTGGGGTCTCTCTTATAAACACTAATCTCATTCATGAAGGCTCCCCCCTCATCAGCTAACCGCTTCCTAACGGCCCCCGCCTGTTAATACTATCACCTTGAAGATTAAGGCTGCAACATATGAATTTTAGGTAGGGACATAAACACTCACTCTATAGCACTTGCCCCAGGATAAGCCACTAATAGAAAAGCCAGCATCTGAGCAGACAATCTAGCTCCAGAGGGAAATGAGACTCAAATAGCTTGAGGATTGGCTGCCCACAGAAGTAAGTCTGGACTTCTATTGTGTCACCTTTCAGGTGAGTTAAGAAAACAAGAGTTGCTGATGATGTAGGCTTTTTTGAGGTTGATCGTCTTCCCCCACACAGGTTTACAAAAAAAAAAAATTAACAATATGAGGTGGTTTTGACACAATTATCTAAATCTCCAGGAGCTTTTACAAAAATAATCAGAAGATAGGGTAACACTCCCTGCTCCATTTTCAGGCAGCAGTAGCTCTGGGCTAGAACTAAGTAACTTTGTAACAATGTGCTTCTCTGATCCCAACAACTGCCTTCCTCCCACTTCCTGTTACTAGCAGGCCAGGGAGCTGCAGGCTGGCAACTTGCTTCCTCTGCAACTGAACAGAGATGAGGGTATGAGCACTGAACAGTGAGCTCATTTCCAGGATAAATTAAAAGTGGTTTTTCCCAGATACCTAACCTATATACAATTTCTGTGAATAATGTGAAATTGATACATTGAAATTAACTTTGTTAACCTAAGAGCACATTTGGGAGTGGGGTAATATTTAAAGTTACATTTATATTTGTAGACAACTGATTGAGACTACTTCTTTATTACCCCCACCTGGGAGAAGGCTGCCTGCTTATGGCTCCTGCACCATTTGGTTCAACCTAGTGGTGGCTACCTGAAATGTAAACACAACGCCGTGCAGGTACTCAACAGCCTTTCTGGGGACAAAAGTATTTGTGTGTTTATTTGGTCAATGGATATATATTTTGTGTGGTAGGAATTATATTAATGTCTTATTATAATAACTGAAATTATGAAACATTTAAATGCACATAATTTCAACAATGTTGTAGGGTGAGTCTGTGCTATATAAGAACAGTACCAGGCAGCCCCAGTGGCTCAGCGGTTTAGTGCTGCTTTCAGCCCAGGGTGTGATCCTGGAGATCTGGGATCGAGTCCCACGTCGGGCTCCCTACATGGAGCCTGCTTCTCCCTCTGCCTGTGTCTCAGCCTCTCTTTCTCTCTGTGTCTCTCATGAGTAAATAAATAAAATCTTAAAAAAAAAAAACAGTACCTGGATTTTTTACTTTTTCCAACATTCCATGGCTCCTTGGCTCAAATTCCTCTATTTGCCTACAGCTGCAAGGTTGATTTGGGGTTATGAATATTATCGTTGGTAGGTTCTTTCTAAATCACCATATAATTTATGCTAATTGTCATATTCTACATACCTCAAAGAAACTTCTATAGAAAATATAATTATAGCTATTAGACTCTAAACTCCGGCAATTAGGTGATTCAAAGTGGCTCTTTTTTGTAATTCCTTACAAGCATATCACAAAAGAGGAATGATATTTCCTACCGCAGTCCCAGCTGGGAATTCCAATTGTCCCATGATTTCACAGCTGAAATCATCCCCCACCCTCTCACACTTGTCTCTGGCCAAGGATGCTTTCCTTAATTAGTACATGACTTAAACTTCAGTCCAGACTTATCTGTTGCCTTGGTCCCTGGGCTACCTGAGCGTAGGCTCGTCTGAGAAAGAAAACCTTCTTGTATGTTTATGTTATTTTCCTGACATTGAACAAAAGGAAGAACAATTTGTCTGATTGTTGAATTTGCCTTATCAACAGAATTTGCATTCTCTGGCAACTTCTCTCTCTTACAGTCTAGTCTGGTGCTTAGGCTTTGTACTTCTCTCTCTCTTTTTTTAATTTTTATTTATTTATGATAGTCACACAGAGACATAGGCAGAGGGAGAAGCAGGCTCCATGCACCGGGAGCCCGACGTGGGATTCGATCCCAGGTCTCCAGGATCGCGCCCTGGGCCCAAGGCAGGCGCTAAACCGCTGCGCCACCCAGGGATCCCAAGCTTTGTACTTCTCTTTGTGATGTTATTATACTCTTATGGTTCTCATTATCTTCCCCATCTTAAGAATGGCCTCTAGAAAAAAAAAAAAAACACTAGGAGTTATGCCTCCATCTAAACCAGTGCAAGACAGCCTGCAGAGTGTGTTTGGAGGAGTTGTAAGGTCCTCCTTTTTTTTTTTTTTTTTTTTTTGAGGCAGTAGGTCCTACCTACTCCTTATCATGAAACTCAGGTGTGAAACATTAGAACGCACACGATTGACAATGTTAACAATGTACTGTAGCAAGACCTCTTTTTTTACTTTAAATTTCCAGGATTCCTTTCACTCCTCTGGGAGATTAAGCCACACAGATGATAGCTTTGTTCTAGAAGTCCATGTCAACTGCGTATATACTAGAGAAGAGAGAATATTTGAGGAAACCTGTGACTTGTGGCATTCTCTCTGATTGCCACTGATGTTTTTGATACATTTCCCTTAGAAAGGGCACTAAGAGAAGTTTATCCAAGGAGTTAGAACATAGGACAGAAAATGAAAATGGGGATAAGATGAAAGGAGAAGAGTATATATTTCGTTTATGAAGCAGCAAGTGTTCCTTAAGTATCTATAGTATGCACGGTAGGATACTAGATACTGAGGGGAGATACAAAATCAATGCAATACACACCTCCAGGGATTTGAGATCCTCTGTAAGCTGACATACATTTGTAAGACTGGTAACACCGCCACGAGGCACAGGTCCAAGTGCTGACAATCAATAGTATGTGCTATAGCAGTCTTTCACAGAGGACATGGGGTTGGAGATTAAGAAGGAGGAAGTGCCTGACCTTCCTCACATGGGCACCAGTGACCTGGAACTGTACTGTGCATGGTGTTTGATGCAGAAAAAAAGGAAACTATTCAGGCTAGAATGAAAGATGTTCTTTGAGCCACTGAAGGCAGGTGTTGAGACTTTACCAATGGGCCCTGGCCTTATAGATATCTGAATAGACACATAACATTATGAAAAGGATGTCTTAGGAAGAACTGCGTCAGGGTGGGTTTGAGGGGGGAAACACTGGATGAGGAATGACTGGTAGGGAACAGCAGAAATCCAAATGTGCCTAGGATGGTAACTAGGAATAAATGTGAAAGACAGGAAGAAAGGGGGTTTTTGTGTGTGAGTGTGTGTGTGTGTTTTGTGTTTTGTTTTGTTTTGGATTGCTGGGCATGGAAAAGTACTGAGATAGAAAGGGTAAAGAGGATTGAAGTTTACAGCCTGAGTGACTCAGCCTGAGGGGGTGACCTAGTATCAGCTCGGTGATGCAGTAAAGGGAAAAGCCCCAGATTTCAGTAAGTACAATCATGGAATCATGAGGTTTTAAAGCTAGAGAGGGCTCTAGGGATTATTTATTCCGGCACTTCATCTTGTAGGAGAGCAACTGAGGCAAAGGGCAGATATGTGACTCAATCCAGGATAGTGAGCAAGGGAGGGAGGCAAGACCCCATGTATTCTCCCACCACGTCATCCTGCCTGCTTCACTGTCCTTTCTGCATCATTCTCTGTCTCTCAAACTCTGGACTCGCAGACAAATTTGACAAAATAAGAAAAATAGACTGAATTTCTCAAAAAGCTAAATTTATTCATTTAAAGAACTGACCTTTATTCTGTGATTATGTACTGGCTAATGGTGTTAAAATCTCCTTTCACGTATGAAATGAAGCATTAATATCAGTAGTGCCATTTTTTACCGTTTTTCTTAGCACAATAAGAGCGAATAATTTAAGTTCTTTCTTCAGTTTGGGATTTTTATTTTTATACTGGTCTTGAAACTCTAAATATCCGAGAGTCACTTCTCTGCAGGATGGCAGATTATGTGTGATCTTTTCCAAGCCATACCGGTCGGGGGGGGCGGGGCGGTAAATAGTAGCCATAGAAAAGATTACAGAACAGTGTTTTCCTGTCTCTGCTTCCACCCGCAAGGCCAGGATTAGTAATTTTCTCTCTATCAAAAATAGGTCTCTTGCTGGTACTGGGCAGGAGCCCTGGGGATGGACACTGGTCTATGGGGAGGGGATGAGAGATGCCCCCCCCCCCCCCCCCCCCCCCCACGATTCTGAATCTGATTCTTGACCTTAGACCAAGGCTTGCTGGTACTAGCGGCCCAGCAATGAGCCCCAATATGGACCCCAATTCTTTGGCATGGCCATGTGATACTTCTTTAATCCTCAGTCATTTGTAAAGTCTTCTGCAAAAGTGGCATCAAGGCACCTTTCCATGCAGAGCGCCTTGGTGCAGAAAGCCTCAGGCCCTTACGGAACTAGACCTTGCTGGGCTATCCTGCCTGGGTCCCAGTAAGGCTCCGCGACGCCTCAGTCCTGGTCTGAGCTCAGTCCCGGGATAGGTAGAACCTGCAAGGGACACTGAGCTGCAGGACTCAGGTGCATTGGGTTAGCAGGCAGGAAGGCCCGTGGCAGCGACCTGCAAAGAAAGCTGCCCCGCTTCCTCCTCAATATGACCTAATGGGAAGAGCACCGCACCGAGAATTAAGGGATCTGGCTGCCTGTCCTACAATTTAGGGAGCTAAACACGCCAGTCCACATGGGCCTGGTTCCTCAATTCCCGAACTCCGGGTCTACGACTCCTTCTAGGAATACGAGATCCCAAAGTCCAACAGGACTTGGTAGCAGTGTTGGCGCGGGAAAGCACCCCCCACCCGCCAGACGCGCGAAGCCCCAGACTCTCGAGACCCCACCCTGCAGCTTCCGGGCGAGCATCCGTGGGCGGAGTGCGCGTCCCCGCGGGGCTCAGCATGCGCGTCCCCGCGGGGCTCAGCGTGCGCGTCTCCGCGGGGGCTCAGCGTGCGCGTCTCCGCGGGGGCTCAGCGTGCGCGTCTCCGCGGGGGCTCAGCGTGCGCGTCTCCGCGGGGGCTCAGCGTGCGCGTCTCCGCGGGGGCTCAGCGTGCGCGTCTCCGCGGGGGCTCAGCGTGCGCGTCTCCGCGGGGGGCTCAGCGTGCGCGTCTCCGCGGGGGCTCAGCGTGCGCGTCCCCGCGGGGTTGCAGCCGCCGCCGTGGCCCGGCCGGGCGCGTCTGGGGGGCGGGGCCGAGCGGGGCGGGGCCGAGCGGGGCGGGGCCGCCTGAGGGGGGCGGCCGCCGGGGGAGGTGGCAGAGGCGCCGGCCGGGAGGAGAAAAGGCGGCGGCCCGGCGGGGCTGAGAGGCCCGGCGGAGGAGGCGGACCGCACGGGGCTGCGGGGCGCGGAGCGGCCGGGACCGCGCGGAGCAGCCGAGCACGGCGGCCTCGGCAGGCAGGGCCTGGGCCGCGGTTCGGCCGCGCGGGGCGGTGAGTGTCGGGAGGCCGGCGGGGGAGGCCGGCGGGGGAGGCCGGGCGGTGCGAGGCCCGCGGCCGTGGGTCGGTCCCGAGGGCCGGGCCTGCGCCGAGCGAACAGAGCCGCCCGCGCCGGCGCTGCGGGTCCCGGCTTGGTCCCGCCTGGGCCGCCGAGGAGGGACGGCAAATGGCGACCCGAGGCCGGGGACCGACCCCCGTGTCAGCTGGCCTGTCTGGGGGCGGGGGCCCCCGGGACCTCGAGAACCGGCGTCGGGAAGCTTGGGTGACTGGGGCGGACGGCGCGAGTGAGACGGGGCCGCGCCGCCCGCCGCCCGCCGCCCTCCGGGACGGGTCAGGTCGGTAACTTTGCCATTCACGGCAGCGAGCGGCTCCCGTCCTAGCCTCAGCCCCTGTTAAAGGGAAACTTCCTCGTTTCTCGGCCCGGGGGCTGTGGCCCCTTCTACGTTGCTTGCGGCCCCTTGCGCGGAGGGGGCCGTGGGGTGCACGTTGGGTCCGAGCCCGCTCGTCGGAGTCGGTTTCGGGCCGCGGGAGCTGCGAGGCCGGACCGCGCTTCCCGCCCCGCGTTCGCGTCCTCGTTTCTTTCTGAGCCGCGTCGTGAGTCCCACATAGAGGATGGTTGGGAAGGAATCGACCTTTTATTCCATAACTGCTTTGTTGACTCTGGTCCAAGATGACGCTATTTATGGGCATTCTGGTGCCAGTGTAGAGGAAGGCTTAGAACTTTAGATGAATACAAACTTCCCAGACTCTCTGGACTGCGTGTGCGTGTGCGTGTGCGTGTGCGTGTGCTGCGTTGCGGTACCGCGTTGTGTGTCCTTAGAGACCTAAGAAGCTCTAGGAACAGATGGTGCATTTGCCCGTATTTATTAAGGTTTTAGAAAGCACTCCGGTTTTCAGCGCAGCAAAGGGAAAAGAATAGCATAAAAATGTATGTTTAGGATTTTTCCTTTCTTTCTTTTTTTCTTTTCTTTTCTTTTTTCTTCTCTTTTCTTTTCTTTTTTCTTTTTTTTTCTTTTCTTTTTTCTTTTTTTCTCTTTTCTTTTCTTTTCCTTTCTTTTTTTTTCTTTTCTTTTCTTTTTTTTTTTTTTTTTAAAGATTTTTTTTTTTTACTTGACAGAGAGAGCACAAACCCGGAGCGGCAGGCAGAGGAGGGGGACGAGCAGGTCCCGGCGCCGCAGGGAGCCCCGTGTGGGGTCCTCCCGGGATCCTGAGCTGGGCCAAAGGCAGACGCTTAACCGACCGGGCCACCTAGGTGCTCTCACTTCCTTTTTTTTTTTTTTTTTTTTTTAAGAAAATTATTTATTTATATTAAGAATTTTTCTAAGGGCTCAGTTTCAGTAACAGTTTCGCTGAATCACTGTTCTTTAGCTTAGTCACAGTTTCTTACTCCAGAAGCTTAATCGGGATAACATGGTGTTTTGGTAACTTGGAAGTTAGTCCAGTTTTTACTATATACTTTAATGCAGTGACATAAGGTTTTTGTGTGTGGTTGTGTGTGTGTTGTGTGTGATTTCTTTTCTTTTCTTTTCTTTTCTCTTTTCTTTTCTTTTCCTTTCTTTTTTTTTCTTTTCTTTTCTTTTTTTTTTTTTTTTTAAAGATTTTTTTTTTTTACTTGACAGAGAGAGCACAAACCCGGAGCGGCAGGCAGAGGAGGGGGACGAGCAGGTCCCGGCGCCGCAGGGAGCCCCGTGTGGGGTCCTCCCCGGGATCCTGAGCTGGGCCAAAGGCAGACGCTTAACCGACCGGGCCACCTAGGTGCTCTCACTTCCTTTTTTTTTTTTTTTTTTTTTTTTAAGAAAATTATTTATTTATATTAAGAATTTTTCTAAGGGCTCAGTTTTTCAGTATACAGTTTCCGCTGAATCACTGTTCTTTATGCTTAGTCACAGTTTCTTACTCCAGAAGCTTAATCGGGGATAACATGGTGTTTTGGTAACTTGGAAGTTGCCAGTTCGTTTTTATCTAATACTTTAATGCAGTGACATAAGGTTTCTGTGTGTGTGTGTGTGTGTGTGTGTGTGATTCTGGAAATATTCCGTGGGGTTTTGTAAATGTTCTCAGAGAACTGAAGTTTCTGATACAGGCAAACTTTTATGCGCTCTGGGTGTGCTGGGTATTTTATTTCAATCCAGTATTTCTCCATCTCTAGCGCTGGACACTTTTAAAAAAATACAAAGTGTCATAATAAAATACCTATTAAAGGACAATAACACTTTGAAATAACACATATAGTTAGGCAGGTACTCTGAGGTCACCACGTGGGTGTGGTTAATGTGTGTTTACTATTTGATACACTGTATTACCGAAATGTGGCTTTTAATGGGATAAGTCCTATGCTACTTTGTATGATTTTGGATACATCTTTTTTTTTTTTTCCTTTTTTTTTTTTTTGGATACTCTTTTAACTGAGTTCCTAGGATTGTTTGTTTCATTCAAAGGACGCATTTGGCTTCTTTGACAGTCTTCAATCATAGACTATGTAAAATATTTAATTTCAAATTCAGGTTGATGAAATATGTGAGATTGGCATTGGGCTCATGGTTTTTACATTGTAGGTAGCTAGATAGTTAAATACAGATAAGCATACCTCAATTAAAATCCAGTCTCTGAAAATCCTTTACAAAAAAGGTACATCTTTTCATTGGAAAATGTTAACTAACATAGGTTATTTTCTCATACAGTTGCTTTTTATAAGGTCTGCAAGTAGAAATGACCTGATATAAAAAGTAGTTTTACAGAAAGCTTTGCCCACATAAACATGGCTGTTGTGTAAAGTGAGTATATCCCTTTTCTGAGTATTAGACTGTATCCTGTTGGATATACACATAACCAATCTCTGTAGAGTTCTAAATTGTTTTCACAGTAGAGTAATTGCCTCAAGGTCACAAAGCTGAGATCCCTTGGAAACCCCTTCCCCTGTGCCATGCTGCCCATTTTAATAAGCTGAGTGCCACCATTTAGGTGTATTATTTTTATCTGAGGATCGACGCAAACAGGTTCTAGTCCAAAGCGTTAAATATTAATATTATTTTAAGTTCTGACGTAAGTCTGTAATAATTTCATTTGCTTATTTAGTGGAGAACATTGCAAGTAGTTAGAACTATCACTTTGGAATTAGCTACTCATGACCATATTTAGACACAGAAGGTATATGTTTTGATTATATCATAACTGGAAGGGTGAAACATTTGACAATTTTCCATATAATTAGGTCGTCATTCTATAAATAAAAAGAGCTAAAATTTGATAAAAGGAATGAATACAGTGTAACCCACTTAGCCATTTTGGACTCATCAGGAGTGCAAGTGCTTTGAGTTTGGAGTTTAAGGTAGTGGATTTTTAATCTTGCCTAGTCACCGCACCCCCCCCCCCCACACACACACACCCCTTTTAAACCAGTGAAATAAGATGTCCAGCTGAGGTTATAGATTTGCTGTGGTCTTTAAAACTGCATTTGGTCAGCAAATCACCCAGCAGGTGTTTGTATTTAATATTAATTGTACAACTAATTGTATTACTCTAGTACTATACAAGAAGGATGAGACTTCTTACTCAGAGGAGCTTATAACTGATTGCTAAATGTAAAATTTCAGTCACAGACTTGTGTTAACTAATTAACAGGTCTGTCTAGTTCTATTTCAGCCTCACATTGAAGCAACATAGAATAGAATTGTTTCATCTAGTACCATATTAGCTGCAATATTAAACAGTTGGCTGATGCCACTTCCTTTTCTGAGCTGCTTTTCTTAGCCCTGTACCTACTCAGGCACGTGCGTATGTGTGGACACCTCAACCTCTGCTTTTCTTGTTGAAACTGATGCCTCTATATCCAAGTAACCAGTAACCAGAGCACACAGTTGATTAGGGAGTTAAAATAGTGGAAAAATATACTAGTAAATGTTTACTTCTGTGCCTTTTATGACTATTTTGTAAGATTTTAAAATAATGGAAAGTTGAAATGAACTTTCTTTGATTTCCTTGTCCCTTTGACTTGCTTTTTTTAATAGACGGTTTATCTTACTCTCTATATATAATGCTTGGAATGTATGACTTAGGAACTCAGTAAATGTTTGAGCACTATAGACTTTTTATAGCTGGTACAATAAGGTAATTTTGACTTAATTTGATTGTGTAATACTAGGTTTGTAAAATTGTATTTTTTGATGAAGTATATGTAGTTTTCCATGAAATCAAGAATCTCGTTTTGGAATCCATTTGCCTGTTTATTATAGTATAACTCTTTCATTTATTCATTTTTCTAAAATAAGTGAAGCTCCAATTAGGCACAGTCTGGAATATAGGAAACATAGGAATGGATGAGAACGAGATGGTTCTGCCACCTTCATGGAGCTTATAGTTTTCCTGTGGAGGTAGATATTAAAGGATAATGACTAGTTGTGACTAGTATAACCAAGGAAAAATACAATGTGTAATGAGCACACAGCATCATATGAGATCCATACCTTTGTCTTTGGTATTTGGAAAGTAACATACGGGCTGAGATTAAAGATTTGAGGCAGCAGTTATGGGGTGGGAGGGCGCCGCCCATCTTTGCATGTGTCTTGTTGACAGAGGTACACATAGCAGCAAGCTGTGTTGAGTGCTTTGAGTGACTTGACTTAGCATATTTTAAAATCACACTAACTTGCAATGCTTTATTTATCTCCTTAATTATTTTAACAAATCTGGAAAAATAAAGAAATGGTTTTCTGAAGGCAATTATTTTATGTATAGAAATAGCTTTAAATAACAAGGCCTCCTTTCACTGTATGGGACAATGCCATGTCTTAAAACTATTTTTATGGATTGCTTGTCAGTCACAGAGTATGAATTGGCCAAGAATTTCTGTTTGAAAAAATTGAAACTATTGTAAAACATTTAATCATTTACAAATATTTTCTTTCTTTCTTTTTTTTTTTTACTTTCTTTACAAATATTTTCTAATCTAATGAGACTTCTTCCAGTTGTTCAAATTTAAGTGTAAATTATAGAGATATTACTTGAAATGTTAAGATTCGTTTTCAAGAGAGTTTAAGAAAACTTAATATTGAGGAGTTTTAAATTAAGGTTATGTTGAACTTGAAACTTCAGTTTTAGCAACATGTTTTCTGATGGGCCTGCTGTGTCACTGTTCAACTGATATATCAGGGACGGGTGTTTTAAACTCGTTTCACAGAATTCATGAGCAATTGCAAGATACTTTATGGAGGCCTATTTAATCTGGTAATGATCTTGATTAGAAAAAGGATGGATCAAAAAAAAAAAAGAAAAAAAAAGAAAAAGGATGGATCTGGGAGTTTTAATTTCTGAAGCGGAGGGTTTTATTCCCAGAATACTCTTTGGTTATTATCTAGTCCATTTCTTAACTTATTTCTTAATATATTTACTTGTAAAATGAATTACACTTGATTCTTTGTATAGCTAGCTGTCTTGAAAATGGCGAAATTTATATTTTTCTGCAAATTTTACTATTTCAAATGCAAGTTATTTTAAGAATAGTCTTTAAAACTGATATTCAAAGCAAAGCTATGTGCTATTGTAATCACAGAGAGCCAAAAAGACTTTCTTGACCACAGGGGTGATTAAGTGTTGGAATAAACTACAAGCAAAATTGTGTAACCTCCATTCCTCAAATAACGTCTTAAAATTGGATCACCAGTTACTGAAGTGCTGCCTGTTTTCTTAAACTTTTATGAGTAAATGTATCTGTTGTTGTCCATGTGCATTGATCCAGATCCAGATTGAAATCCTAGTTCTGCCACTTACCAGGGGATGACCCTGGACAAGTCCTTTCAGCCTCTCTGAACCTCAGTTTGCTCTTGGTTGTTATGAGGATTAAGGAACATTAAGTGAGAAAATTGGAGACAGGAGAAAACTGGTACAAATTAGTGTTCTTTTTTCCTTCTGCTTCAGTAAAGAGTCTGCTCAGTAAGTCTGCTTCAGTAAAGAGATATTGTGCACTCGTTGCTGTGGATATTTTTATTTTTTAAAAACAGTTTTCTTTCTTTTTTTAAAAAATATTTCACTTATTTATTCATGAGAGACACAGAGAGAGAAGCAGGCTCCATGCAGGGAGCCCGACTGGCACTCATCACGGGTCTCCAGGATCAGGCCCTGGGCTGAAGGCGGCGCTAAACTGCTGAGCCCCTCGGGCTGCCCTTAAAACAGTTTTCTTATTCTGAAGGGAGTAGTGTGGAATTAACTATTTACTTTGAGGCTTGAGAGCCCTCTATGTCTTCCTTTCAAACTTGTTGCTGTTTTACATTGAACTTAGTTGTCTATAGCAGTTGCTATTTTAAACACTTTTGAATTAAGTGATATTTCTGAGATGTGTTCGGCCTAGTGTGGTCATATGATGTGCACATAACATAAAGTGTTCCTACAAGTTGCGAGAGCAGTGGTCACTTCTGCGGAACTGCTTGTATTTTTAGGTTCTCTCTTAGTAACAGGCTTATAACCCTCAGCATGTGAGATGAACTCCATCTAGTTGTTGCAAAATAAGAACACTACAGCTGCTTTCATAATCTAATCACTTGGTAAAATTCGCCTTAATTCTTACTAATGTTTCTTTTTTAACATCTGTTTAATTTACAAATGTTTGTCGTCATTAGGCTGTCATTTCTTCTACTGTGACTCTTTAGCTTGTCTGTGTTTAACTTATGGGTTCTGTCTTAACCTATAAACATTCAGAAGTATTTGATTCATAATTTGTAATTTTTAAACACAATTTAAAAATATAATTTTGTTTTTAAATGCATGCCTCCCCACCCAACCCCTATTATCAGTAAGTGCCATAATATCAACTCAGAACTTCTCTACTTAATCAGTAGAGCTCTAACAATATGAGGTAGACTTTTGTTATTTTGTTTTTGTTTGAGGAAAATCAACCCTGGACTGGACAAAAATAAATAGCAATTTCAGGAGTAATTATTTTACATTAGCCAACTGGAACCCAGATAGCACTTGTGGAAAAATATGTCAGAGAATTAGGAATCTTGTATGCATTGAAGTGATGAAAACAGGCTAAGAATTATTTACCCAGCAAATTGTTGTCTATTACAGTGTAATTTTATTTTGGGGGATATTGAGATGAGTTGCCTGTCTCATTTGGCTGTAGAGATCTGAAGTTTGGGAGAGGGATCTGGGCAAGGGTTATAGAGAAGTTTTCAGCATACGGGTGGTAATTGAAGCTTTTGAGAAATTGAGAGCACCCAGGGAGGATGTATAGAATGAACAAGAAATGACATGATTCCTGAAGAGGAACATTTTAGAAGAAGAGATTAAGGAATAACGAAAAAGGTAGGGAGAAAACCAGGGAAATAAAACATCCTAAGGAAAGACAAATTGTTCAAAAAAGAGGGAATAGTCATAATGGATGTCATAATGAAGTCTGTAAAAAAAAAAAAAATGCCCTTTGGATTTAGCTCGGAGGATCTCAGGGAAGTTTTAATGACTGGCAGTCAAAAGAAAGCCAGATTAGAGGACTGTAGAGCTTATGGGAGGTATGAAGGGTTTTTGTTGTTGTTTTAATTGGTTTTTGGTTTTATTCTGGAATCTTGAAAAGGAAAAACAATAGTAGAGGGAGATACTGTTTTATTATTTAGGTTAAAAAATGAAATAGTTTTTTAAGTTTTTACTGCTCGTAGGAACAAGCCAATAAAGAAGTTGAAGATTATAGACAAAAACACATTGAATAGGATTAGTACTTATATTTAAATCAGTATATGTGCTGATATACTGCACAGTGATTTCCTGTTACCTAAAGTCTGAACTCCTTAGAGCAACATATAGCACAGTCTTCATGATTTGCTTTATTTCTATCATCCTGCCCTATCTCTCACAGCTACCTAGCATTACACCTTGTGATCCAGCAATGCTAGGAAATTTGTGGTTTCCTGATCATGTTTTGCTACTTGTTTTTCTCCATTTACATATGCTGTTGCTTCAGCATTGAATACTTCCCTTCCTTGCCAATGCTCTCCTTCCATGCTTAAGATTTCCCATCTTTGAAGACTACTGTGAATTCTTCTCAAGCCCCTACACTTAGTGATAATTATCTTCTCTGTGTTAATCCGATTTTACTTTTGTCAGATTGATCACATAATAACATGACATGACTTTTACTGTTGTATCTCTGACCTCCTGCTCTAGCTCCTTGAGAGGAGGTACCATGTCTGACTAATCATTATATTGCCAAACCAAACACAGTGCATAGTAGTTAAACAATAAATAGGTGTTGAATGAATGAATGGAAACTGTGGCCCTCAGAAGTAAGTGATTTGCGCATAGGCAGGAACTGGAGCTGGAACTTGTATTTTGTAAATTCCCTGTTTGTTTCAATTAAGGCTTACTGTGGTGATTTGGTGTAGAATGTATTAAGGCATACGTAGGAGTGATCAATAGATGAAATCTTAAATGAATTCCTGTATTTAGGGGAATAAAAAGAAAACTTCTAGTAGTTTTAGTTAAATATATTCGTGAAATTCAGATCATTCTCTCTTAGGAATATGATGAGGTCAGTGTACTATGGAGTGCTTCAGAATCAGTTTATTTGAAACTGAAAAAGTGAAAGCTAAAGCATTCTTTGAAATCTAAAAGTCAGGGCAGCCTGGGTGGCTCAGCGGTTTAGTGCCGCCTTCAGCCCAGGGCATGATCCTGGAGACTCGGGATCGAGTCCCACGTCAGGCTCCCTGCATGGAGCCTGCTTTCTCCCTCTGCCTGTGTCTCTGCCTCTCTCTGTGTGTATCTTTCATTAATAAATAAAAAGCTTAAAAAAAAAAAAAAAAAGAATAGCTTCCCCCTTTAAAAAAAAAAAATCTAAAAGTCAAATATGCATAAATTTGTTTTTGGCATCAATTTATATACTACACAGTATACTAGAATTGTAATAAGCATTGTATTTTGAAACATTTGGCCTCTTAGGCATGTTGTTATATGGTATATAGAAATGAATTTTTGCATTGTTACTTGATATGAAGTACTCAAGTTGTTTCAAGATAAATTGATTATATGTAAAATAAACTTGTTCAGTATGCTTATTTTATATATTTCATCGTAAGATAAGTCACTATACCTTTATGACTTGATTTATGTTATTCAGCAGTTTTTAAAAATTAACCACTTTTTGCCTAATTTCTTTTTTCCATCTCAACAACTAGAGTTGGACTGGCCATTATGGAGGAGGAGCTGCAGCATTCACACTGTGTGAATTGTGTCAGTAGACGGTGTATGACCAGACCAGAACCTGGGATTTCCTGCGACTTGATTGGTTGTCCATTGGTGTGTGGAGCAGTTTTCCATTCTTGTAAAGCTGATGAGCATCGACTTTTATGTCCATATGAACGAGTGCCTTGCTTAAATAGTGACTTCGGATGTCCATTTACAATGGCTCGAAATAAAGTTGCTGAACATCTAGAGATGTGTCCTGCAAGTGTGGTGTGCTGTACTATGGAGTGGAACCGATGGCCAGTTAGTTATGCAGATCGGAAATCATATGAAAATCTAAGCAGAGATGTTGATGAAGTGGCACAATTAGATATGGCCTTGGCCCTTCAAGACCAAAGGATGCTTTTAGAGTCTCTCAAAGTAGCCACCATGATGTCAAAAGCGACTGATAAAGTATCAGAACCTAGAGAACAAATCTCAGTTAAATCAAGTGTCCCAGAAATACCACATGCTAATGGTTTGGTGTCTGTTGATGAAGAATCTTACGGTGCACTTTATCAAGCTACTGTAGAAACAACCAGAAGTTTGGCAGCTGCTTTAGATATCCTGAATACTGCCACAAGAGACATTGGCATGTTAAGTACAAGTCTTTGTGCTTCCCCAAGTGAAATGAATGAAGAGCAAAATGCCAGGGGAAGCTTGCAGAATAGACACTTGAAAGACCAGGACCATCTTTATGAGGATGAGATAGGAGCAGTAGGTGGAATTGACCATAACAACGCAAGTCTGGATGTCCAGTGTGAACAAAATGGTTCCAGTGATTTATTGTGTGACTCGAATACCAGTTCTTATGGCACTTCTGCTCTTTGTAATGGTTTTTCTTTGGAAAATCTATGTACACAGGCCATGGACCAAAATCAGAAATTACATGGTGATTCAAAACAAAGTACCTTAACAAATGGAGAATGTATAGCATCAGATGGCACCTCACCACCTTCCAGTTCACTTTCAGTAGCAGCACAACTTAGGGAAGCACTACCATCTAGTGCTCTGCCTAATGGCACAGTTCAGCATATCCTCATGCCAGATGATGGGGATGAAGGAGCTTTGTGTTGGAGAAAAGTAGATTTAGGAGACTTGAGGAATGTTGATGTCTTATCTTTAGGTCATCCTCCATTCAAATTTCTTTCTAACTCCTGTTGGTCTAAACCAAAAGAGGATAAAGCAGTAGATACATCAGATTTGGAGGTTGCAGAAGATCCAATGGGCCTCCAAGGAATAGATCTAATTACAGCAGCATTGCTCTTTTGTCTAGGAGATTCTCCAGGTGGGAGGGGTATATCTGATAGTCGCATGGTTGATGTTTATCACATTGACTTTGGGACTCAGACTTTTTCACTTCCATCTGCAATATTAGCTACAAATACAATGGTTGGAGAAATAGCTTCAGCTTCAGCTTGTGATCATGCCAACCCACAGCTTTCAAATCCAAGTCCTTTTCAGACACTTGGGCTGGATTTAGTATTGGAATGTGTTGCTAGGTACCAACCCAAGCAGCGTTCAATGTTTACATTTGTTTGTGGACAGTTATTTAGGAGAAAAGAATTTTCTTCCCATTTTAAGAATGTGCATGGTGACATTCATGCTGGACTCAATGGCTGGATGGAACAGAGGTGTCCTTTAGCATATTATGGTTGTACCTATTCTCAGCGTAGATTTTGTCCATCAACACAAGGAGCAAAGGTTATACACGACCGCCATTTGAGGTCATTTGGAGTTCAACCATGTGTATCTACAGTATTAGTAGAGCCTGCTAGAAACTGTGTATTGGGATTACATAGTGACCATCTAAGTAGTCTTCCTTTTGAGGTCCTACAACATATTGCAGGCTTTCTTGATGGCTTCAGTTTATGCCAGCTCTCCTGTGTATCCAGGTTAATGAGGGATGTATGTGGCAGCCTGCTTCAGTCTCGTGGAATGGTCATACTGCAGTGGGGGAAAAGGAAGTATCCAGAAGGAAATTCGTCATGGCAAATAAAAGAAAAGGTTAGTTGAATCTTAACTATATCATCCCCTTATTCGACATACAGTAGATACTTAATGTTGCAGAATTAATAAAGTTAAAATCTTGTTGAAAAATTGACCGTCCTTTAAAACTTATACTTTAATTCAACAGACTTTTTAAAAATAATGATAACTAATGAAAAACTAGAATTTTTGTCATAATCGCATGTTTACTACAGCCATCCTAGTACTAGGTTCTAATTTAATATGACGAAGGCCACTTCTGTTACTTCAGTTGAGCAGTTCTATACTCCGTTCTTCTGTAACAACTCCTTTTGAGTCTGTGTTAACTGCCTTTTAATTTGAGTTCCATCTGAAACATTTTCACTGTAGGACAATGGAAGAAGCAAGAAGAGGTTTTCTGCTGCTTATAATTGGCAGTTTCTTTCCATTCCTAGCAACTTCTTTCTTAGAACTTAGTATTTCAGGTAGAACTTAAAAAGAGGGAAATGAGAAGAGTTATAGCTGCTACTACTAGTAAGTGACCAATGGAGTATTTGGGGGCTAGAAAACATGATGGATGTGGAAAAGTGTTAGGTCGAAGTGAGGTAAGAGTAGGGTAGTTAGATTTGATATTGGTAGGGACTCTGGGTTTAGTAGAGTACAAGAGAGTGTTGCATATTGGAGGCTTGACCTGTAGATGTAGCAGATCTGGGAGCAAGTCCTGGGTCCACCATTTTTCTCTTGTGAAAATCCATTTTAGCCCACCTTTATTTTATTTTGTTTATTTTTATTTATTATTATATTTTAAAGTAATCTCTACACCCAACATGGGGCTCAAATTCACAACACTGAGATCAAGAGTCAATATGCTTTACTGACTGAGCCAGAAAGGCATCCCTACTTTTGTCTACTTTCTGTTTGAGGCAATAATAGAAACTAGAAGTCATTATAAATATATTTTATTGCAGGAGTTTTTCATTTTAGAATATAAACATTTTGCATTTTATAAAGTAGGCAAAGTTTGGCAAATTTCACTTTGGTTGCAGAGTTCAAATTTCTGGCTTTGTTTTTACCACCCTTAGTTTTTCTCAGACTTTTACTCATTGCTCCGTTTTTCAGAATTCTACATCATCATCTGTGTTCTTCTGAGGCTTTGGCCAACAATTTGAATATACTATTTATTTTATTATGTTTTTCCCCAAATGGGAATTTTGATGGCAGAAAGTTTTATACTTGCTGTGTATATGTGTGTATACACATACAGATAAGTTGGTATCTTTCTATCATTTGAGATGGGGTACTTTGAGCATGATCTCTTTTTGTCCTTGCCCACTAATATTAACCTATGAGATGAAATATTTTCTAGGGATTCTATTCCTGCAAGAAAATCTTACGTACTCTTGGAGTTTAAATTATCATCATTTATACAGATTACTCATACATCCATATCCTGGCCACTTTCTCCTGAACGCCGCCACAGTGTTATATGCAAGTGTCTTCACTTGATTATCTCACAGGTTCATCAAAAGCAGCATGTCCAAACTACTCCGCATCTTTATTCCTCTTTAAAAAAAAAAAAAAAAGATTTATTTTATTTTAGAGAGTTTTGTGCACATTGGGGAGGAGCAGGAGAGAGAGAATGTCAAGTAGATTCCCTACTGAGCACAGAACCCACTGTGGGGCTCAATCTCACCACCCTGAGATCATGAACTGAACTGAAACCAAGAGTCAGATGTTCAACCCACTGAGCCACCCAGGTGCCCCTCTGTCCCTCTTAATCTCAGCGAGTGGCATTATTATTTATCAGATTGCCTAAACTAGGAATTTGGGAGTAAGGGTTGACTTCTTTTTTTCCCCTTTATTTCCATATCTAGGTAATCATAAAACCCTCCTGAGGCTTCCTTCTTCATACCCCTCAGGTTTGCTTTACTGTTCCCACTGCCTAGTTCTGTCCTCTTCAACTCTCTCTCCACAATAGCCTGACTGGGTTTCTTTCTTTCTTTTTTTTTTTTAATTTATTTTTTATTGGTGTTCAATTTGCCAACATCCAGAAAAACACCAGTGCTCATCCCATCAAGTGCCCCCCTCAGTGCTTGGTCACCCAGTCACCCCCACCCCCCGCCCACCTCCCTTTCTACTACCCCTTGTTTGTTTCCCAGAGTTAGGAGTCTCTCATGTTCTGTCTCCTGACTGGGTTTCTATTCCTAACTGGGTCACTTCCCAACATACTCTATATAAGGACTAGAGTGATAAATATTTTCATAAATACAGTTCTTACACTATAGTTTTTAATAGTTTTTAAGTTTTTATACTTTTTAGGTTTGTTCATTGCTCTGGGACAGAGAAAGACTCCTTAATGAACCATTTAAGACTTAATAATCTTGTTCTTACTTACTTCTTCAGTTTCTTCTTGTCATTTCATATTCCAGCTATGTTGATTTCCTTAGTTTCCTGATGTTTTCTTTCTTCACTTCTTGCCTTAGGGCCTTCAGATGTGCTCCCTAACACAATACCTACATCTGAACACTTGTAATATCCTAGACTTCTGTTAACCTATTTACTCTGTCTCTATTTTATGGATGAAGAAATTGAAGTTTAGAGAGCTGAAGTAACTTGTCCAACCAATTGATGGATTCACATCTAGGAAACCTGTCTCTGGAGTTTGTGGTGTTCATCATCTGCTCATTTTACAGATCTTACTTCTTTAGGAAAGCCTTCTGGAACCCTACCCTGAAGCTTTCAGGGAGGTGTACTGCTCTGTACTCCAATATATTCTTCTACTCTGCATACCCCTACTAGAGCACTCTGTATGCTGTTTCATAATTCACTGATGAATTGCTGGTTTCATTGGACTGTAAGGTCCTTGAGAAGTGAGACTCTCTGGGAACCAAATATCTACTGCCTAGAACCTCATTGCCATGTAGTGGGCACTAAGTAAGTACTTGAGGAATACTTCTGGATGAAAAATTGGCCCATTATTAAGAAACCATGTCATCAGGAGATGGGAATCATCCATTTTTTTCTTAGTGTTTCACCAGATCCTGTAGAAGTGGGGAAGCTGTCTGCCATGATTGAATCTTTCATGAATTTGTTCTGCTGAGGCTTAACAAAACTCCTAATTCTTCCTATGGTTTCTTAGGTATGGGGAATTGTAAGGGAGGCTAGTGATATCTGTAATGTCTATTGGTAGCTACTCTCTAGGCCTTCATGGACTCCTGGGAAAGAACCCTACAGTAGGCATAATCAATATAATAACCCTAAGGAATACTGGGAGTAAGTACCTTTTATGCTGAACAGTGGTGATTTCTGTTGCCAGCTGAAAAATAAGTGTTCCCAAAGAAGTTGAAGGTATCTGGCCACCTTGGAAGGCATTACCTTCCTTTCATGAGACGGTCTAATGAGTGCTGAAGGCTTTCTTCAAATCCGTGGCTGCTTTCTTAGAATATCTGCTGTTTACTGGGCATTCAGTGTGCACTAACATTTGCCTGGTGATGAGCTTAGCTAGGATGCCTAGGCCTCATCTGTCCCATTCATGCTTGTACCTGGGTCTGTCCTCCATTTGTGCTTATTACCTGTGTTTGGGTAGCTTTATATTTAGAATTGTAAAGATGAGAAGAGGCCACAACTGTCATTGCTGGACTAATAAGATGACATTGTTTCAACGCTTAGAGTTGCTGAGCTGGCTAAAGGGGAAGTAGCTCATATTTTTACCAATAGACACATGAATAGGGCAATGAATGAATTTGGCAATGAATTTTTGTCTAGAAATGGCATTTTACAATTATTTGGAATAAAGTAAGATTCATTTTACAAAAGCGTTTTATATAAATTTTCAGAAACGTGTTGAATAAATTGAAATACCTGTACTCATGAATATTACTAAGTACCTTTAGTGCTTATAAATAGTGGAATGATAAGGCACTTTGGCAAAATATTAGTGTATTTTTTAAAGGTTTTATTTATTTATTGGAACATGCACAAGTGCATGAGCATGGGAAGGGGCAGAAGGAGAGGGAGAAGTAGACTTCATTGCTGAGAAGGGAGCCCATTGTGGGGTTGATCCCAGGATCCTGGGATCATGACCTCAGCCAAAGGCAGACACCTAACTGAGCCACAAGGCACCCCATATTAGTGTATTTTTTAGTATACTTCATATAGTATAATAGGAATGGAAGAAAAACTTCAGAAAAAAAATAATACATGTATCATCAATATCTCCAGACTCTGAGTAATTCTATATGGCCAATTGGATAGAATAAAAGAAGAGTGTGTAATATATTATTTTAGGAAGTACCTCTGAATTTACAAGGTTATGATTTTTTAAAAATTGCTTAGGGGCACCTGGGTGGCTTGGTGCATGGCTCACGTCATGAGATTGAGCCCTTTTTCTGGCTCAGCATGCTCAATGGGGAGTCAGCTTGAGATTCTCTCTGTCCCTCTCTCCACTTGGGTCCTCTCTCTCCTTTCTTCCCTCCTTTCTCTCTCAAAATCTCTTAAAAAATTACTTAATAAGCCAAGTTGGATGTAGTATTTAATGTCGATTTTTGCTTTTTATTTATTTATTTTTGGTTACTGCACTTATCGAAGTTAAAATATCATAGGAGTGATTTATTCTATAGTTATTTGATAAACAGATTTGTCTCCAAATGGATTTACTCCTTTTCAGTTTTGTAGCTAACTACTTGGAACTTTATAGGGTATTTCTCTAACAGTAGAAATGTTTGCAGGTGGAGTAAGAAGTGTATTTTGATTTTTGTAAATTGACTTGTTTAAATCTGAAGTAGAATTTTCTTTTAGGTGTGGCGATTCAGCACTGCATTTTGTTCTGTTAATGAATGGAAATTTGCTGACATCCTAAGCATGGCTGACCACTTGAAGAAATGCAGTTACAATATTGTAGAGAAACGGGAAGAAGCCATCCCATTGCCATGTATGTGTGTGACACGAGAACTCACTAAAGAGGGCCGTTCACTCCGCTCAGTTTTAAAACCTGTACTTTAAAAACTGTAATTCTACTTGCACACACATGCAAGCACCTAGTATAATTTCTTTGTAATATGTGACACTTTATTAATGTATTAAAGATTACAACTAGCTAAATTTATTGCCACTATGTATATAATGTTTTGAAGTGACATATATTTTTATAAAGTACTGTTTAGTTCGGAAAAAGTTGCCTTAATGTTTGAAATGTGTGAAATTTTTGGAACTTGCTGGACAGGGTGATTTAATTTTTAGCTGCATAATTTTCAGAATTAGTATTTTTAATGGTGTGCATATTTTGGTTTTTAAATTTTTTGTTTCTTAAACTAACAAGATCCTGACCAATTTGTCCCTCATGTTTTTTGTGGGTTATAACCCATGCATTCAGAAAGCAAAACTTTGATTCAAATTTTTGCAGCATAAGTTTTTCAGATAAAGACATTCAATTGTTTAAGGACTGCCATAAATCAAAAGATTTTTATTTTAGTGCTCCCCTTATACAATTGTTGATACATTGATGATCTTTAATATATATTTATGTAATATTTAAAATCATGACTAATGTTTGGTAATGCATTTATGTTTTAAAAATACCCACAAAAGTGTTTTCATCTTATGTATTTGCAGCTCTTATACAGAGAGTGACCACATGCGACTTCCTTTTTTTCTAAGACACCACATCCAAAGACTCTTAGCAATGTGTTTTATAAAATGAAAGCCAACAAAAAGCATGAACTTATTTAAATTTGAAACTGTTCATGGTATGATATATTTGCTAGGTTTTTGATATTGGAAAGAAAAAAATATACCTCATTTAAAGTTCAGATTGGACATATTGTATGAATAAATTTCAAATAATCAGAATGCAAAGGGCTTAACTTTATTTCCTAAGCATTTAGAATTTTTGCCTTTTTATGTTTATAAAAGTCACAACTGATACTATTTTAAGACATTTAACATTGTGAAATTTGGGGTCTTTGTAAAGTGACAATCATGAAATGGAAAAATATGTCTCTGTTGACAGTTTCCTTAAACCATTTCCAGATTTATTTCCCATTTACTTCTCTACCAAAATGTAAGAATTGCATCTTTGTGTGAAGATTAAGGTATAACAGAAAAATATTCAGAGTCCTATTTTTGAAGTATATTGTATTATAGTTTTCAAATTGATTTACACTATTATTAACCTAATGTGGTCAGTTAAAAAAATGAATATATCAATATTTAGAAATAAATTTCAAAGATTGGGGAATACTTAAATAATTTGTTTCAATTAACTTTCAGTATTTGGTAGTCTAAAATGGATGACAAGTTATCTTGTTATACAATATCAAACTTATATTGTGTCTTCTCTTGCTACATTAGTCCCTGAGAGTGCTCTATTGTTACTAGGGTAACAACACTATGGCAGTTAAACTGGGCAGATGTGTTCCTTGGGCATTAGAGAAGGACTCTGAACTGCTTAAGACTCCTTTTAGTTGGATCAAGCCCTTATTACAGTTGAAAATATAGCATTAAAGACTAATCAATTGCTTTGTCTCACCTATCATTTTCAGTTAGAATATTTCTCAGTACTTAAACTTTCAACTGTGAGATTGAATTATATAAATTGTCTATTTCTGAAAAAGTCAGAAATAAGATAAAAAACTCTAAGATAGAACTGCCTTTCCAAGTTTTGCTGAAGAATGTGTCTGGTTAGGATAGCACAAACATTAATGTTTTGTTTTATGGTTGTGCTTGTTTGGTTTTTAAGTTTAGATTCCTTGTTTCTACACTGGATCATGAGATATTTAACAGTCTTCCACCTTATATTTCTTTTACACATTTTTGGCTGTTTTCTTTTTTGTTTGTTATGCCACCATATGATTTTGTTAAAATGTTTTCTTTGTGCAACATTTGTTCAAATTCTAATAAAATTAATATTTTTCCTTTATGTGGCTCAGTAACTTAAAAGGAAAAACTTTTGTTTAAATAAAATTTTAATACTTGTTTGAAAGATTCCAAATGCAGTGTTTCTAAGTAGATTTTCCGCATATTGTAGGAGTTGTTTGTTATCATTGCTCACCCATGTTTTACTGGTGAGAATTTTTTTTTTAATATGAAAAACTCAATTAACTTTCTGTGCCCTTTCAGTGTCCTCCTGAAAGTAGTCCCATCTAAGAGTATTGAAAGGCTGAAGAGTTTCTGGCAATACTGTTTTTCTAAAACTTGTCATGGGAACAAATCTATCTAGCCTTTTAAGTGTGAAAAGGTTTGTATGTCATTTAAATGTCATTGTCATTCTTTGCTCATTTCTTAGTTTTTTCTAATCAGCAAGATAAAGGGCAAGTATCAAGATGGAAGAAAATATCTGTATTCACTTTTATCTGCTGCCTCCTTTGCCAGAACTACATGTCTTTCTCTTTCTCTCTTTAGAATGCACTCTTGCTCGCTCCTTCTCTCCCTCTTTTCATTAATTTAATAACTACAGTATCACCTTTTATCTACTTATCTCCCTTTCTCTGTCCTTCTCTTTCTCTCTGTCTATTGAGATTCACAGATTATTTACAGTAGAGGTTCCCAAAATGTCCCTGGACCAGTAGCATCAGCATCACCTGGGAATTTGTTAGAAATGCAGATTCTTGGGTCTCTCTGTAGACCTAACCAGAAGCTCTGGTGTGGAAACTAGTAAGTCTGCTTTAAGAAAGGCCTTCAGGGGATTCTGATTTCACAGTTAAGTATGAGAACTTAGAGAGGAGCCTGGGACTTGCCAGCTGTTCTCCTGAACCATGTGGTATTGGAGTGGGTATGTTTGTGTATATATACACGTATAATTGAAATTTAAGAGTAATGGCAATTTATTTGTTACCATTTGGTTAAGTTAAATGATGTTTGTTGTCTCCATCTTATAGCTATATGACAAAGTACATTGGGTACTATGGTGGTTGGACATTTTTTTAAAAACTAGTATTTACTAATATTTAAGATTTACTGTTATTACTAGTATTTCACTTGTGTTTCTTCTCTTCAAAGTAAATTGCAGTGCAACTTACAGTTTATTAGCATTAACCTTTAGCCATCATTTGTTCTCATTCTTGTTCAGTGGTTGCAGTCATGTGAGCATACTAGATTTCTAGGATAAGAGTAGAAGTAGACAAATACTGGGTTAAATCCTACAAAAATATGAGAATCCTTTCAACCCTATCATTAGGAGATACTAACGATTGAGTTTCTGGTTTATTAGTAGTGTAGAATCTGTTTTACTCTTTAACCCTATGCTACATATCCCATCAATGTACTTGCTATTAATTATCCCCTGACCATGGATATTGGGATCTTCGTAACTTTGAAGATAATATGGTTTTCAGCAAAACTTCCTTATCCCTTGAACATATGGTAGCTTATGTTACTATATTGATAGCATATGGTTAACCTCTGGCAATCTGAATGTAGTTTTTGGCATTTAGAAGTAAAATAGATTTCTTTACATGTTGCATCCCAATCTAAAAAGACCTAGAATTTATTAATTTAAAAAATTTTCTAAGGGATAGTTATGCAAACATTAAAAAATGTGTTTCCTGCATGATACATCATATCAGAAGGTGATGGATTGGGACCTCCAGGGGTGAATGTTCGGAATTGTAATAGAAGAAAGCAATTGGCCCTCATTCTCTCAGTAGACTGGACAAAGTCTTGATGGAAGGAATTTCACTAATAGGTGTTTTGGCTGGTTGTCTAAATATTGCTCTATGTAGTTTTATTTAACACACTCATGAGGCCTAGAAAGTAAGAGAATATTTGTCATCCCTTTAAAGAAAATCAACTCATCAATGACTCATCAACTGTATTTAATGTAATTCAGTGATGGGTTTTGTTAGGATTTGACCTAAATCTGATTTCCAAAAAAAAGTTTTGAGGTGTGTAAATGAAGGCCGACTTTAGTAAACTTCTTTCTAAATAAGAGAAGAGGAAGGATGGCTTCCTTCTAATGTCACCTTTTATGTAATTATTTTCTTTTCTTTGATTTAAAAGATCAAAGTAAGTTCAAAAGATAAATCTTTCCAAGTTTCTATTTTAATGATGAAAAAACTGAGGTACTCAGAGTTGAGTACTGATGACTTTCTGGGGATACTTTAGAGAAATGTGTCCTGACATGGTTTACTTTTCTACTTTACAAATGCAGAAAGAGAAGGGACACTTAGATACAAGGAAATTACTTTGGAAAATACTGTTGCCTACCATACTTGATTCCTAATATCTGTTTTGGAAAGTTATATTGGGTAATACCAAGAGGGAAAAAAGTAGAAATAAACAAAGTACGGGTGTTGTTCTGAAAATCCTTTGCAAAAACTAGGTCTTCTGCTGAGTTTTTACAAGTATTTATTTGCATGTATAATCTCCATAAATTGACCAAGAGGATTTTAATAGATCTTGAGATATATTAACAGATACATCTTGAGGTGTTTTTTTCCTTTTTTACCTTAGAACATTTTTTTTAAGATTTTATTTATTCACAAGAGATACAGAGAGAGAGAGAGAGAGAGAGAGAGAGAGGCAGAGACACAGGCAGAGGGAGAAGCCGGCTTCGTGCAGGGAGCCCGACGTGGGACCTGATCCCGGGTCCCCAGGATCACACCCTGGGCCGAAGGCGGCACTAAACCGCTGAGCCACCAGGGCTGCCCTCCTTAGAAAAATTCAAAACTGGCACTTTTTGTGTTCAGAATGCCTGACATTCAAATGTGTTATTTGGGGAGTGAATTTTCATTAATTCAATAGTTACAAAGAAATGGTTATCAGGATGCTTCATGAATGTGCTCTATGTAGTAAAAAGTCATTGATATGAATCTACTGTTTTATGATTTTTTTTCTCTTTGACATGTTGGTCTGAGTATTGTTTACTATAAAGAAAAGCATTTCTGAAGCAAAATGACAACTTAAGTTTTTTTCTTTTCACTAACACCAGGGATTTTAAGCATCCCCCAAATCATTTTATTAATCTATTTGCATGCAAGTATTGTGATAGGAAATGGTTCTTCAATACATAGGTAGTTCTAGTAGTGATAATATAGTGTGTTTGAAAGTAATAAAACTACATTTCTGTTGAACTCTTTAAGACTAACCAACTCATCAAGTCAAATTATCCTTTCCCAGGAAAAGCAAGTTCATCAGGTTTAATTTTTATGTTCTTCTAATATAAGGTGCTAGAATTCTTTTTTTCTCAGACAAGATCCTGAAACAGATAAATAGATTGATGTAAGCCTTGGTTCATTCTATGGCAAAGAAACTGACACATGATAGCTTTCCACACCCCTTTTCAGTCAAAGAGTAACATTAATTGTTACACTATTCATTGATCTAATAATATAAAAACAGTAGCGATAATGTGTTATTGCTTAAAAGATTGAAGTTGAAGATAGGAGATCCTGCTCTTTGCTGTCCTCCTGGAATTCTCTTTTCAGTGAAATCCTTTTTTTCCATGTTAATTGTCATTACTGCTTTTTTTATGCTACAACTTCAGCTTTCTGACCTGTTGATCAAAATAACCGAGATGAAGTACGTAGAGTTTTTAAAAACTTGTTCTAATCAGCATTATGTCTAGTAGTTTTGGTAAGTTTAGATTTGATTAACACATTCAGCTTCTTTTAAAGTCTCAGCTTACAAATTTGTAGCTATAAAAAACAAGTCAGCATTCAGATTTAACTACATTATTTGATTATAAGAAGTCAAACCATGGAAATGGAAATGATTTAAGTATAACATCTGTCCAAGAGTAGAATTACCCAGTGAATATTTAATTACGTCACATGGGTGTCTTTTGTATCAATTGATAACTTAAAAAAACTATGACTTATTTTAGGAAGAGATTTGAAATAGAGAATGGTATTGATTTCCTACAACATTCCAAAAGCTTTGTGATAAAAACTCTGGCATATGAAATAAATTGTTTTGAATTGTTACTAATTCAGCGGAAATGAATTCTTAAGATTTTTGTGCTGCATATAAAATGTTGTTCATTTGATCAGTGTTCAAGCACCAATCAGTTCTAAAAACTTGAATGCATTCTGAAAGGTAATTGTACTGACTCATTCACTTCCCTCAGATGTCATTTAGATTCCAATATATCTTTTCTTCCCATGATTTACATTTATGGTTGGTTTTTCCTGAAATGCTAAAGGGTATGGTAGTTCTTGAAAAATTTGCGAAGTAAAAGAAACTAAATATAAAAGGCTACAAATTGTGATTCCATTTATGTGAAATATCCAGAATAAGTAAATCCATTGAGACAGGAATCAGATTAATGGTTGCTAAGGGCAGGCGGGGAGGAGTGGGGATAGTGGGAGGTGATTGCTAATGGGAACTGCTTTTGTTTTAGTGATGAAAATATTTTAGAACAAGATAGTGTTGATTATACAACATTGTGAATGACTAAATATGCCGCTGAATTGTACACCTTAAAATGGTAAGTTTTATGTTGTATGTATTTAACCACAATTACAAAGCGCGAGTAATTTGCAGTTATTACCAAAGCCAAAAAGCACCTTGCTCTCAAGTTTTGGGAAATGCTCAAGTTATGAATTAATTTACAGCATTAGTAATGTGACAAATTTATTCAGTTTAAAGTCCTAATGAAATTCATGAATCCCATCACAGAAATACTGCTAACGGCAGCAGAAATAAAGTTGTAATTCATCACAATTAATTAATACAATTTGAACTGAGCAATTGGCTTCAGTGTCAATGTTCATCTTTCACCTTTTACCTTTTCTTATGATTCTTTGGGGAACATTTCAATCACATTTTTTAAAGGTCTGTTTTTAAAATCATGCTTTGAAAACAATTTGTATAATTTTCAGGATCATTTTTTATAGTTTTATACTTTGTGTTTCTTTTAAAGAGCAAATACAGTGATGTATTACATAAGACTTAAATTAATAAATTGAACCATTGTATACATTTTGTATTCTTTTGTATTATCTTGTGGGAGAAACATTTGAATCTTGGGATTGATACTTTAATGATTGTTTAGGGTCTCATTTGATATTTGGAGAAATGAAAGCTGAATTTGTCACTTTGTTCATTCAACAAGCATTTATTGAGCACTCATGCCAGGCATAGTGGAGGCTTGATTCTGGAAGGTTGTGACTGAGGCTACACAGGGAATGCCTACTTCCCCTCCTTCTCCTCCTGCCCTTCTCATAAAATCTAGTAACTATGCCAGACACATGGACAAATGGAGAAGTTCCAGAGAAGGAAATGCTTTAGGCAGAGATTCTCTCTCAAATAATAAATAAATCTTAAAAAAAACCCCAACTTTATCAATTAACTGAATGAGGTTGATGGTGTGAACTAAAGGATCAGAATAAACAGTAGATGAGGAGACTTGCAGTGCAGTAGCTTTACCCACTGCAACAGGGTCTGAAGTCAAAGAGAATCAGAAGAAGGAAAATAATTGCAATAACTTCTACTGTAATAGCTTTGTTGTGATTTTTCACTTAATGGTTTCTTGTTAATTTTATGATATTATAATTACCAAATACATCATTTGACCATATTTCCTTAATCATCACTTCTTATTCCATCTCCTTGTAGGCTACATTCCTGCACCATTTCCCAAACACAGAATATGCTTTCGGGTCTCTCAGCCTTTACTTATACCTTTCCTTTGTCTAGAATGCCCTCCCCCAACTTCTTTGTTTGGTAAAACCTTGGTTCATTGGTGAGGATCCATTTCTGATGTCACTTGTTTTTTTCTAGATCCTCCCAAGCCCTTGAATCACTCTTGTCTATAATCTCCGCCTCCCCCCCCCCTTTTTCACTTGTACCTCTTTTCAGTATTTATCACACTGTACTGCTCTTATCTATTTGCTGGTATCTGTACACTTGTGGGTCACTCTAGGTAGAAACCATGTCTTGGGATCCCTGGGTGGCGCAGCGGTTTAGCGCCTGCCTTTGGCCCAGGGCGCGATCCTGGAGACCCGGGATCAAATCCCATGTCGGGCTCCCGGTGCATGGAGCCTGCTTCTTCCTCTGCCTGTGTCTCTGCCTCTCTCTCTGTGACTATCATAAATTAAAAAATATTAAAAAAAAAAAAAAAAAAGAAACCATGTCTTACTTGACTTTGGATTCCTGAGCTTAGCAGAGGGCTTTACACACATAGATACCTGTTGAACTAATCATGAAAAATGAGTGAATAATTTTCAGTGCTGTTTCAGTTAGCTTTTGCTGCATAACATGCCACCCCAAAACTTCATGGCTTGAAACATGTTTAATTAGCTCATGATTAGTTGGTTGGGCTATTCTGATGTGGCTTAACTTGGCTGATCTCTGTCTGGTTGGCTCACACATCCATGGTCAGCTGATGGGTCAGCTGGAGGTTAGATGATCTAAAACAGCCTTTCTGACATGTCTGGCAGTTGGCAGTCTTTGGCAGGGGTCATGGGAATGATTAGGCTATATGTCCCTCATCATCATCCATCAGGCTAGCCCAAGCTTATTTACGTGAGAGTAGCAAGAACAGCAAGAGAGAAAGTCCCAATGTGCAAACCCACTCTAAGTCATGGTTTGCCATATTTGTTAATGTCCCATTTTCCAAAGCAGTTACATATCCAAGCCCAGATTCAAAGGATAGGGACAGACTACTTCAATGGGAGAAGCAGCAAAGTCCTATTGCAAATGAGTGTGTATCTATATGGGAATGGGGAGAATCGTGCCCACTTAAGTCTACTACAAATGCTTAGGGAACTCCCAAATCTGGAAGTCCCTCCTTCCCTCTTTAGATTTTTCTTATAAAAACCTTTGAATATTTTAAATTAGGGACAATTAAAAAATCAAAATTATCTTCTTTGTTTTTTGCCAACTGGAGAGGATAAGAAAGTATTGAATTTTGTTCTTCAGAAAATCTTCAGTATTTCTTGAGATGGAGTCAGAATAAAAGAATCACATTCTTGAAAGTCCTCCATGTTTCACTCCTTTCTGCTCAAGGGAGGACCAGGAAGTTATCAAATCCTATTGTTTACTCTTACTGGTCCAGTGTGATGCAGAAATAGCAAGACTTTTTATTTTTTATTTTTTTGTGAATTTAAATTCAATTAGTGGCAAGATTTTCTATCAAGGATGCTGGGGTAGTACAGGGTAAACATACAAGTTATGGAGCAAAGGTACCAGAGCTGGAACATGGAGAAAAGTTTGGGAAACTTTGGGATCCAGGGTACCAGAGAGAAAAGGTTGTTTTGAAAAATATTAATACAGCTTATGTTGTGGAATATTTTTTTTGATGTTCTTTGGCAGAGACAAATAAAGCTTGGAATTCTTATTCTAAAACCTCTTTGACTTATGAATCATGCTTCCTTGAATGTAACTCAGTGTAATGACTGAGCCACATAGGACACCAATTACGTTCAGTTCACAAAATTAGAATAATAGCCCTGAAGATATAATGTTGATAAATTAGTAGGCTTCAGAAATATGAGCGGAGAAATTTTATGACCAAAATTCATGTGTGGAGCTAATTCTGAGTAGCAGTGCAGTCTGGGGCTCGGGGGACATTCCTGAGGGTTGCATTCACAGCTGCCAATGGTAGGCGAACATTGTTTTAGGAGCAGGGGCAAACTGCCCAGGGCAGAGGAGCAGCAGCAGAGGGAGCATGGTGCCAGGAAAGGGACTCCTTATACTTGGGTTTACAGGATCTGTATTCATGGCCTATCTCTCATGACTAATATTAGTAATTTGTGTAACCCTTTTTTTTGTTTGTTTTTCTTTATCACTTATGATAGGGGATTATGAATTTATTAAATTTTTCCAAGAACCAACTTTGCCTTTCTCCCTTGTTTGTTACATGACACTGACTCTTGCCTCTTCTCTTTATTTTCTTTGTTTCTACCTTGTGTGTAATTTGCTCTTTTTGCTCTTTTAAAACAAAGTTTTTTTATTTATTTGAGAGAGCACGTGCGTGAACATGCGAGTAGTGGGTGGGGCAGCAGGAAAGAATCTTCAAGCAGACTCCCTGCTGAATGTGGAGCCTGATTTGGGACTTACTGGCCCCCAGGAACCTGATATT
The DNA here is from genome assembly GCF_018345385.1 of Vulpes lagopus. Lineage (NCBI taxonomy): Eukaryota > Metazoa > Chordata > Mammalia > Carnivora > Canidae > Vulpes > Vulpes lagopus. Next base: position 94,107,631 of record NC_054825.1, on the reverse strand, counting down.
ATAACCTGAGCCAAAACTGAGAGTCCGTCTCTTATCTGACTGAGCCACCCAAGGTGCCCCTAATTTGCTCTTTATTTTATTTTATTTTTTAAAAGATTTTATTTATTTATTTAGGAGAGACACACAGAGAAGCAGAGACATAGGCAGCGGGAGAAGCAGGCTTCCGTGGGGAGCCTGATGCAGGACCCCATCCTAGAACCTGGGAATCAGCCCTGAGCCAAAGGCAGGCGCTCAACCACTGAGCCTCCTGGGTGCCCCCAATTTGCTCTTTATTTACCAGCTTCTTATTGGTGGAAATTTAGATAAATGATTTTAAGCCTTTTTTTCTTTTCTAATATATGCATCAAAAGATAAAAATTCCCTTAAACCACTGCTTCATTTTCATCCCACAAATTTTGATATTATTTCATTATTTATTTCAAAAATACTTTTTGACTTCTACGATTCCTTCTTTTATTTATTTAGAAGTATGCTATTAACTTTCCAAATGGGAGGAATTTTATAGATAGCAGTTAATGATTTCTAATTCCATTGTGTTCAGATTTTTCAAACTTTCGAAATTTATTGTGACTTATTTATTTTTAAAAAATTTTTAAAGATTTTATTTATTTAGTCATGAGAGACACACAGAGGATGAGACACAGGCAGAGAGAGAAGCAGGCTCCATGCAGGGACCATGCAGGGACCCCGACATGGGACTCCATCCCAGGACTCCAGGATCATGTCCTGGGCCGAAGATGGTGCTAAACCACTGAGCCACCCGGGCTGCCCCAATTGTGACTTTCATTTTACTACCCAGCACACGGCCAATGTTGATGGCAACCCATGTGCACCAGATGGGACAGAATATGAATTCTGCAGCTTGGGCTGTAGCATTGGGTAAGCATCATGCAGATGTTCTATTTTCTTTTACTGATTTCTTTGCACTTGCTCTGTCAATGATTGAGAGAGAGGTGTTTAAATCTCCAACTGTGATCGTGGATTTATATGTTTTCAGTTCTGTCAGTTTTTGCTTCAGGAATTTGGAAGCTTGTAACAGCGTATACTTTATTATTATTATTATTATTATTATTATTATTATTATTATTATTCCTTCTTGATAAATTGACCCCTTTGTCTTTGTGAAACATTATGACTGATCTCTGGTAAAAGGCCATGGAAAGGAAACACTATGGAAAATAAATAAAAATAGGAGAAAGAGGAATCAGGAAGGAGGGGGTGAGAGGCAGCTTGCAATTTAAAAAAGTGATCGGAGTAAGCCTCCTTAAGAAGACATTTGAGCAAAGACTTGCAAAAGTTAGAGTGGCTATCTAGAGGAAGAGCATTCCAGCCAGGCTGCAGTGGCACGTACAGATGCCCCTGAGAGCAGTGTGCTAAATATTTTCAAGGAATGGCAAGAAAAATCAGTGTGGCTGAGGAGGTGCTGGGGGAAATAGCAGGAGAGACAGAGGAAGAGGTAATGGGACACGAGATCAAGAGGCTTGAAGGTTTTTGTGAGCCTTTGCCTTTTATGTGAAGTGAGGAGTCATTATGAGGCTTTGAGTCTGACTTACTCCATGCTGAGGTCCTCTTAAAGGGATCATCCTGGCTGCTGTACTGAGTCTAGGTTATGGTGGAGCAAGGAATAGAAGCTGGAAACCTGTTTGCAGCCTATTGTAATCCAGGCAAAGGAAGGGGATGATTTGGGCCAGGATGTTAGCAGTGGCTTTAATGAAGTATAAGAGAAAAGGAGAGATCAAGGATAACTTCAAGTGTTTTGTACTGAATAAGTGAAACTATCATCCCCATTGTCCAAGTAGGAAACTAATCTATAACTCAATTCATTAGTAACTCCTCAGAAGATGGGTAACAGGGCATTAACATTTAATGAGGCTTTTGTTAAGAACAGCTGTTGTGTGGATGGAGCTAGAGTGTATTTTTTTTTTAAAGATAAATGGATGGATGGATGGATGGATGGATGGATTTATTTGAGAGAGAAAGAGTAGGAGGAAGGGCAAAGGGAAAGGGAAAGTGCAGAGACCGATTTGGGGCTCGATCTCACAACCCTGAGATCATGACCTGAGCCAAAATCAAGAGTTAGATGCTTAACTAACTGAGCCGCCCAGCTGCTCATATAGCTAGAATGTATGATGCTAAGTGAAGTAAGTCAGTCAGAGAAGGACAAATACCATATGACTTTGCTCATATGTGAAATTTAAGAAGCAAAACAGATGAACATAGGGAGAAAAAAAAAGAGAGGAAAACCAGAAAACAGACTCTTAACTATAGAGAACACACTGAGGGCTGCTGGAGGGGAGGTGGCCTAGGGGATGGGCTAGATGGGTGCTGGGTGTTAGGAGGGCACTTGTGATGAGCACTAAATTCTACTCCTGAAACTGATATCACACTGTTGGTTAAATTACTGGAATTTAAATAAAAACTTGAAGAAAAAAAAATAGCTGTTTTGATAGTTGTGTCTATGGCTCTCAAGTAAAGGACACTGTGTGCATCTTTGGTTGAATGTGATAGAAACACTTGAGGGGCATCCTTTTTTTTTTTGAGGGGCATCCTTTAAATGAAATATTTTGTGATGTGGGCAAAGGAGGCCAAAACTTCTTACAAATTAAGTGAATTCTTTTTTTAAAAAAAGATTTTTATTTATCTATTTATTTCAGAGAGAGAAAAAGCAAGCAAAAGCCAAGGAGAGAGGCAGAGGGTAAAGGAGAAGCAGACCAGATGTCTTGCTGAGACCTGGCTGGATCCCAGGACCTCGGGACCCCAGGATCATGACCTGAGCATAAGGCAGAGACTTAACTGACAGAGACACCCAGGCACCCCACAAATTAAGTGAATTCTTTAGCTAGTAACAAAGATGCCTGATGTTATTTGTAATATTGCCTTAAAATCCATACAGATTATACTACCAAAAGCATAATGGGATTTATGAAGAGTCTCACTCATGTGGAGAAGGTATGTCTTGCATAATGTAGGTATATTTGTGGGAATTTTTGGAAGTGAACATCGTAAAATGCATGTTGTTCATGTGAGAACATGAGATAAATCTGCTATTCTAAGAAAGATGTTTTAAAGTGTTAAAAATAGTACATGTAAAATATAGGGATGTAGGTTATATAGGTAAAAATGAGAACTATTAACATCAAATTTCTTTTTTTAGAAGATTTTATTTATTTATTCATGAGAAGCACAGAGAGGAGAGAGAGAGAGAGAGAGAGAGAGAGAGAGGCACAGACATAGGCAGAGGGAGAAGCAGGCTCCATGCAGGGAGCCCGATGTGGGACTCGATCCCGGGTCTCCAGGATCAGGCCCTGGGCTGAAGGCGGCACTAAACCGCTGAGCCACCTGGGCTGCCCCTAACATCAAATTTCTATCACCCAACAATAATCATACTTAACTACTTTAGTTTTTATATTTCTAGATTTTTTAAGCATATTTTTTACTTAATTGATACTATACTGTAAATATCATTTTGTGAGTTATTTTTCCCAATTAGTGATTTCTATTTTCTTTTTCAGTAAATTTTTGTCCTACCTATACCCATGTTATATTCAATAATACCTAATTCTACAAAATGTTCTTTATAGTTGGTTTGTCCAATGCAGTATCTAATCTAAACCCACATATTACATCTGGTTGCTATATATTTTAAATGTCTTTTTAAACTGGCACAATCCCTTTTTTAATGACACTGACTTATTGAAAAATATGGACCAGATTTCTGTGAGAATCATTTCATGCCTTTGCCTGATTACTTCCTCATTTAGCTTTTTCCTGCATTCCTTGTATTACTTGAAAATTGAAAGTTGAGTTAACCATTTTTGACTAACCTATATCTTAGCAGATATTATATGTGTGATACCTCTAATACTTTAAAAATATGACAAAGGATATAATTAACATAAAAATTACACATAAAGATAATTCAAATCTCTCATTTAGTCATCAGACTCAACTCTATCTTTATGAAATTCTTTGCCACAGCAACACAGGGAAAGTGAAAGATAAAGTTTTATATCCTTTGCTTTTCTTTTCCCTCTTTCTAGGGGAGGTACACATGAGAAATGAAATGTACAATTGACGAGCAGAAGAAAAACAAGGGAACTTTTCATTTATAAATTATGTAATATGTACTATTAGGTCATAAATTTATTTCATTATTTAAAATTTCAAAATATGAGAGTGACATTATTGAGAATATCAGAGTATGGACCTCAAATGTCCTCTTCTACATAAGAGTAATGAAAATACTGGCAAATATAGTGAAAATAAACTTTTTTCAGAATTTAGGAAATTAACCAAAGATTTGCAACAATCCAGGGAACATTTATTCAAGGAAAATGGCTGAATCTCAGTAAGAACAACAAGCTTTGTGGCATTTTGACCTACGCCAATCCCATCTTCCTCTCCTAAGCTCCACGGAAATCTTGACAACCAACAACTTATAATTATGGTGAAGACTGGCAGCCTAGCAGCAACGGGAGGAGTCAGAATGGGTTTGGAGGTATTTCAAAGTCCCATTTTTAGAGAAATGTAATTATTTAAACTATCTGGAAGTTTCTTTGCAAATTCCACTTGTAATGCATATCTTTATTTGACCTGAATGAGAGATCACCCAATGTGAACAGCCTTTATCTAGGGGCATTTATTGGAAATAACCAGTGATAGTTAAACTCTGTAGCTATGTGAGGTGGTGATAATAGCTGGGGCAAACATAGTTTAATGAAAACATTTAAAAGGAAAGGCTGAGGAATGCCATGTTCATGGAGGGTTTTGTTGGTAATCTCTAAGTCTATGAGCACACGTAGGGCTGTATGCATATTCCATAAAGACCTAAGAAGGCCATAAGCCCCTACCTGTGACTGACTTCGAGGCTTTACGTAGAAGGCTGAAAATTGAAATCATGTCCCACCCCCATGTGGAGACCTTTGGGAAAGAGTGGACTTCTGAGAAAGAACCTAGACAGTAGATCAAAACCACATGAGGAAATAAAGAGCGCTAGTAAAAGTAACTGTGCAGGTAAATATAAAAGTCAATATAAATGCAGTTCTTACTTGTAAGTTTTTTCATCTTAAAAGATAGTTCTATAATAATTATAAATCTGTATACATGGGCATATAACATATAAATATATAATTTATATAAAATAACAGCACAATAGAAGGGGAAGGAAAAGAGATATATAGGAGCATAATTGTTGATGCTTTTGATACTAAGATGGTATTAACGTGAACTATATTGTTATAAATTATGATGTATTAGTTTCCTAGGGTTTTCACATCAAATTACCACTAATTTAGTAGCTGAAGAACGTAGGAATTTATTCTCTCCTAGTTCTTCAGTCTAAAAGTCTAAAATCAAAGTGGCAGGGATTCCAGCCTTTCTTGGAGGCTCTAGAGAATGCTTCCTTTGCTTCATTATAGCTTTTGGTGACTTCTGACAATCCTTGGAATTTCTTGGCTCTGGCTGCATCACTTCAATCCCTGTCTCTGTCATTGCATGGTCACTTCAATCCCTGTCTCTGTCATTGCATGGTCTTCTTCCCTATGTCTGTCTCTGTGGGTCCTCTCTTCTTAAAAAGACACCAGTCACTGAATTTACAGCCCATCCCAATCTAGTCTGATGTCATCTTAACTTAACATCTTAACTTAACTAATTGCATCTGCGAAGACTATTTTCTGAGATTCTGTTAATTGTAATCCACAGGGTAATCTTTTTGTTGAAAAAAACCCTAAAAATATAATGAAAGAAACAAAAATGAAATAGAAATGATACACTGAAAAATATTTAGCATAAACAAAGGCAGTAATGGAGGAATAGAACATAAAAGACATAAAACATTTAGAAAATAAATAGTGAAATGGTAGACATAATAAATAGAAGGGAAAAATTGACGAAATCAGTATAGTCTAGGGTATGATATACTGTTTACAAGAAATACCTTTAGATTTAAAGGAATACATACATTAAGATAAGAATGCAAAAAAAGATATATCATGGAAACAGTAACCAAAAGAGAGCTGAGTGGATATACTAATATCAGACAAAATAGACTTTAAAAAATTTGTCTCTAGATACAAAGAGGGAAATTTCATAATGATAAACTGGGTAGTCCATCAAGAAGATATAATAATAATAATAAATATATATGCATTTAACAAAGGAAGCACAAAATTCATGAAGCAAAAATTGTCAAAATGAAAGGAGAAATACACAATTAACAATAATAGTTAAACCTTCAATAATCTATTTTCAATAATAGAACAAGTATTCAGAAAATCAAGGATCTAGAAAACTTGATTAACACTATTAATCAACTAGACCTAACAGACACTTACACATTCCATCTGGCCATAGCAGAATACTTAATCTTCTCAAGCGCACAGGGAGCATTGTCCAATGGAGATAATATTTTAGACATCAAACAATACATTTAAAGGCATCAAGCATACATAATATATTCTCTGACCACAACACAATGAAATTATAAATCAATAATAGAAGGAAATTTGGGAAATTCACAACTATGTGGACATCAAGTATCATACTCCCAAATAACCAATGGATGAAAGAAGAAATCACAAAATAAGTTAGAAAATACTTTCAAATGAATAAAATTGAAAAAACAAAATACATATGGGATGCAGCTAAAGCAGTGCTACAAAGAAATATATAGCTATAAATATCTACTTTAAAAAGAAGAAATATCTCAATTAGTAACCCAAACTACTTTAAGAACTTCAGAAAAAAAAAAAAAAGCAAACTAAACTCAAAACAAACAGAAAGAGGAAAAATAAAGACCAGAGAGTAAATAAGTGAAATGGCAAATAGAAAAAACATAGGCAATATCAACCAACTCAAAAGTTAGTTCTTTAGAAAGTTCAACAAAATTCAGGCACCTGGGTGGCTCAGTTGGTTAAGCATCTACCTTTGGCTCAGGTCATGATCTCAGGGTCTTGGATCTTAGCCATGTATCTGGTTCCCTGATCAGTGGGGAGTCTGCTTCTCCCTCTCCCTCTGCCCCTCCCTGCCACTCATGTACTCGCTCATTCTCTCTCTCACTTGTTCTCTCTCTTTCTTTCTTTCTCAACTAAATAAAATCTTTTTTTAAAAGATTTTATTTATTTATTCATAGAGACAGAGGCAGAGACACAGGCAGAGGGAGAAGCAGGCATCAAACAGAGAGCCTGACGCGGGACGGGACTCGATCCAGGGTCTCCAGGATCACGCCCTGGGCTGCAGGCAGCGCTAAACCGCTGCGCCACCGGGGCTGCCCCCCAAAAATAAAATATTTTTAAAAAATCAACAAAATGATGTATCTGTAGCTAGGCTGATCAAGCAACACAGAGACAAGACAAATTACCAGAACAAGGAATGCAAGAAAGGACATTGCTACCTCCCTTATAGAAATAAAAACAACATAATAATGGTAATACTAAACAATTTTATGGCAACAAATTAGAAAACCTAAATGAAATGGACAAATTCCTAGAAAGACACAAATTAAAAATGACTAAAGAAAAATCGGATATCTGAATAGACCTATAACAAGTACAAGGTATTGATTAATTATTTTAAAACTTCCCCCAAGAAAAATCCCAGTCCTATATGGCCATGCTATTGAATTCTGCCAAATGTATAAAGAAGAATTGACAATAATCCTTCACAAACTCTTCCAAAAGATAAAGGGGAGAGCATCATGAGGCCAGTATTACTTTGACACTAAAACCAAATAAAGACATAATAAGAAAACTATAGCCGAACATCCCTTATGAATATAAATGCAAACATTTTCAGCAAAGTGCTAACAAACCAACTCCAGCAACATGTAAAAAAATATGAACCATAGCATGTGAAATTTATCCCAGGAATTCAAGGTTAGTTCAACATGAAAATTATTTCATGTGATAAACCATATTAATAGAATAAAGGATAGAACCCACATGATTAAATAGTCACAGAAAAAGCATTTGACAAAATACAACTCTTTCATGATAAAACCCTTCATCAAGCAAAGAATCGAAGGGAACTTTCTCAACCTGCTAAAGGGTGTATACAGAAAATCCACATCTACTGTTAAACTTAATGGCAAAGACTGAAAGCTTTCCTAAGTTCAGAGACAAGACAATGATAACTCTTCTCACCATTTCTTTTTTTTTCTTTTTTAATTAAATTCAATTACCCAATATATAGTGCATCATTATTTTCAGATGTAATGTTCAATATTATCAGTTGCATATAACACCCAGTGCTCATCACATCATGTGCCCTCCTAATGCACATCACCCAATTACCCCATCCCCTCACCCATCTACCCTCCACTAACCCTCAGTTTGTGGTTTTTCTCCCTCTCTGATGACTTCCCATTCAGTTTTTCATACGTTCCCCCTATGATCTTCTGTGCTGTTTCTTATATTCCACATGAGTAAAACCATATAATTCTCTTTCTCTCATTGAGTTATTTTGTTCAGCCTAATACCCTTCAGTTTCATCCATGCTGATGTAAATGGTAACTACTCATCTTTTCTGATGGCTGATTTCCATTGCATATATACATATACCACATCTTCTTTATCCATTCATCTGTTGATGCACATCTTGGCTCTTCCTACAGTTTGGCTATTGTGGACATTGCTGCTATGAATATTGGGATGCAGGTGCCTCTTCTGATTATTACATTTGTATCTTGGAGGTAAATACCTAGTAGTGCAACTGCTGGGTCATAAGGTAGTTCTATTTTTAATTTCTTGAGGAACGTCCATACCATTTTCCAGAGTGGCTGGTACCAGCTTGTATTCCCACTAACAGTATAAGAGAGTTCCCCTTTCTCTGCATCCTTGCCAGCCTTTGCTATTTCCTGCCCTGTTAATTTTAGCCATTCTGACCTGTCTTCTCACCATTTTATTCAACATTGTATCAAATGTTCCAACCAGAGCAATTAGGCAAAAAATTAAGTTTTAAAAAATCTGAATTTGAGGGATGCCTGGGTGGCTCAGTGGTTGAGTGTCTGCTTTCAGCTAAGGGTATGATCCTGGAGTTCTGGGATCAAGTCCCACCTCAGGCTCCTTGCATGGAGCCTGCTTCTCCTCTCTCTGCCTATGTCTCTGCCTCTCTCTGTGTCTCTCACGAATTAATAAATAAAATCTTAAAAAATTAAAAAAATCTGAATTTGAAATGAATAAGGAAAACTGTATTTTCAAACTGATAAGATCTAGTATATAAAAAATTCTATGGCATATACTACAGGACTATTAGAACTAATGAAAAGTTCACCAAGTTTGCATATACATAATCAAGTTTAAATAAATTGAATAAAAACTTTAAAAATAAATTTTATTTCTTATAGAAGTAAGAAATTAAAATTAAGAAATCAGTTTAATTTATAGTAGCATCAAAATAATATTTAAGAATAAATTTAGCCAGCGTGCCTGGGCAGCTCAATCAATCTGACTCCTGGTTTCAGCTCAGATCAATCTTAGGGTCATGAGATGGAGCCCCGCATTGGGCTTCATGTTCAGCATGGAGTCTGCTTGAGTTTCTCCCTCTCCATCTACCCACCTCCTAAAATAAATTAAAAAATCTTTTAAAAAAATTAACCAAAGAATTTCAGCCTATATGCTAAAAGCTATAAAATATTGTTAAAAGAAATTGAAGATCTAAGTAAACTGAAATCCCAAGAAGCCTTAATATGTTAAGATGGCAGTATTCCCCAAGTTGATCTATATAGTCAATATAATTCCTATCAAATCTCCAAAATGTCTTTTTTACTTAAATAGACAAGCTGATCCTAAAATTTGCATGGAGATGCCAAAATAGAATAGCCAAGACAATCTTGAAAAAGAAAAGTTTTTTCTCACCTTTTCCAATTTTGAAGCTTACTATAAAGCTACATTAATCAAGACAGTATGGTCCTGACATAAGGATAGACATATAGACTAAGAGAGTACAATTAAGACTCCAGAAATCAACTCTTACATTTATAAATTTTCAACAAGCATGCCAACACAATTCAATGGGGTGAGGGTGTCAAAGTAGTTTTTTCAATAAATGATTTTGGGACAATGAGACACCTTCCTCATGCTACACACAAAAATTTACTCAAAATGGAGCAACAATATAAATGTAAGAGCTAAACTATAAAACTTTTAGAAGAAAAAAAACATAGGCATAAATATTTGTAATTTTGGATTGGCAATGTTTCCTTTTATATGACATCAAAAACACAGCAACAAAATCAAAAACAGATAAATTGGCCTTCATCAAAATTAAAAAAATTTTCATGTCTTATCTTGACATTTTAGAAGCTAAACATTCTAAAATTATTAAATCATCCTTTGCTGGCATTATATTTTCCAGCTTTAGATTCTTCACCTTGCTTTTATTTAAAGTTGTCGGGATCCCTGGGTGGCGCAGCGGTTTGGCGCCTGCCTTTGGCCCAGGGCGCGATCTTGGAGACCCGGGATCGAATCCCACATCGGGCTCCCGGTGCATGGAGCCTGCTTCTCCTTCTGCCTGTGTCCCTGCCTCTCTCTCTCTCTCTCTCTCTCTGTGTGACTATCATAAATAAATAAAAATTAAAAAAAAAATAAAGTTGTCATATATTGATCTTGCTTTTTCTCAAATCATGTTAGAGTCTATAGTTATGCCTTTCTTTTCTTTTCTTTTTTAAATAGGCTCCACACCCATGAGAAAATTTCATGTCACAGTATATTATCAAGAGAGAGAAAAGACAATCTATAGAATCGGAGAAAATATTTGCATATTATATATATGATATCTGCAGTATCACGAATATATAAAGAATTTAAAACTCAACTATAAAAAGACAACCCAAATAAAAAATGGGCAATGGGTATGAATAGACACTTCTCCAAATATGATAAACAAATGGCCAGTAGCACATGAAAAGCTGCTCAACTTCCTTAGTCATTAGAGAAATGCAAATCAAAATTGCAATGAGATAGCACTTCACACCCACTAGGGTAGCTATAATTAAAAAGTAGAAAAATAACAAGCATTGGCAAGGATGTGAAGAAATTGGAACACTTATACATTACTGATGAGAATGGAAAATACTGCAGCCACCTCACAAATAGTAAAATTGTGTTTTAATTTTAAAAAGTTAAAAAATAGAGCTGCTTACTATATGGCCTTGTAATCCCACTCTTAAGCATATATATTGAGAGTGTTGCAAGCATATGGTTACACAAAAACTCGTGCACAAGTGTTCCTGGGAGCTTTATTCATATTTGCCAAAAAGGAGAAACAACATAAATGTCTGTCAGTGAGAGGTGGATAGACAAAATACAGAATATCCATACAATGAAATATTGTTTGGTGATAAAAAGGGATGGATTACTAATGCATTCTATGACTTGGTTGCATCTTGAAATATTGTGTTATGTGAAAAATGAAGCCACATGCAAAAGGCCACTATTGCATTGGTCCATTTGTATGAAATGTCCAGAATAAACAAATCCATACAGAAGGAAAGTTTATTAGTGGTTTCCAGGGCTGAGGTAATAAATGGTATAGACAGTTACTATTTATGAGTATGGGGTTTTGGGAATGGTGAAAATATTTGTGAATATACTGTAAAGCAGTGAATTTTACATTTAAAAAGAATGCATTCTGTGGCATATCTTACAAATGCGTCTCAATTTAAAATATCCAATATGGGGGTGCCTGTGTGGTTTAGCTGGTTAAATATCTGACTCTTGGTTTCAGCTCAGGTCATGATCTCAGGGTCAAGGGACAGAGCCTCGTGTCTGGCTCTGTGCTGGTCATGGAGTCTGTTTGGAATTCTCTGTCTGCTTTTCTGTGCCCCACCTCCTCTGCTGTCTTGCTCTCTCTCAAAAATAAAAAAATAGGGATGCCTGCATGGCTCAGCGGTTGAGTGTTTGCCTTCAGCTCAGGGCGTGATCCTGGGATCCTGGGATCAAGTCTTGCATTGAGCTCCCCACAGGGAGCCTGCTTCTCCCTCTCCCTATGTCTCTGCCTCTCTCTGTGTGTCTCATGAATAAATAAATAAATTCTTAAAAATAAATAAATAAATAAATAAATAAATAAATAAATATCCAGTATGTAAAATTCAGTTTAATATTGTCAATGTAAAGAGAGTTTTGAAAAGTTTGCCTGTGCTTTGTTTTGTCTGCTTTTAATTTGATCCATTCACACTGTGTGTTGTTAAAAACAGAAGTGTTCAGAGCATGAATCTCGTTTGTTTGCCGCAGAGTAGATCTACCACTCATAATTTCCTCATTTATCTTTGCTGTTATCTGCATTAAAAATTTATCCATGTGTAAAATTAAAAATAAAACAAAACTGATTACATCATCACCACTCATAAGCACTTTCAATAATTCATTATTCTTGCAAAGTAAAAGGTTCAGCTGCCATAGTCCCCCATTAGTGAGTGTGGCGCAGAAATAGACTTGGGGTATTTACCATTCTCTTCATGTTAACTCTAACATCCTCTCTATTCTTGCCCACTCAACCAAACGTTTCTAGAAAGCCAATGTGTGGAAAGGACGTTTGTACAGGGATGAACTTTAAACAGTGTTCCTGTCAAACTTAAGATCTTTGACACTAATAGAAATTATTATAAGAGATGCTGGAGGTGAGTATTTGAGAACAATGCAAGTCTTAGGTTACTGAAATATTAGCCTCCTGAAATAGCCTCCTAAATATATAGTATCTCTTTTTTAGATTATTGTGTTCATATTGCCACCCTACCATTATTCAGCTCTGCTTTCATCTTTAATTAGTGCTTTCTTGGAGTTGCAGTTGCTACCTTAGGGAGGTAAAGATGGGCCTTAGGAAGTCCTGATATCAAAGAGTTCGTGGAGACTTATAGCTCATTGTTTTCATTGAGTGCTGTCAGGGTGCTGATAACACTGAATGTCAAAAAAGTATTTTCTAGACAAAACACTGAAAGGAATGCAGAGCCACCCAGCCATGCTGTGTTCCTGACCTGTCTGGAGCATCTCCATCTCTTCCTTCTTAGCAGGGAAACTTGGTTCTAATTTCACAGAAAATAGAAGACTGGGTAAGAAGCATTTTCCTACCCATATTTATTCCAACTTTTTCTGCATGTGTACTCATCTATAGTCCTCAATCCCTCCCTTTTTTTCTCCTTAAAACACTTACTCCTCCTTGATAACAAAGCTAATCCACTGAGCCAGTGTTTGGGATTCCATCTTTCTCTCCTAGCCCTTAGTCGAAATGTGCTCCATTGACCAGCATTTATTGCTCTGTACATCCAAATTCTATCTCCATACTAACTTTCCCTCACTGTGTAAATATGATTATCTTCTCCCTCTTATTTCAAAGCAGAAAGCTCCACATGTGCTTCACTGTCCACCTCCCTTCCATCCATCCCATCCTATCTCCTGACTCTTTATGTTGAGCCTCTTGAAAGAGCAGTTTGCTCTCACCCTGCATTAGCTCATGTGTCAATCACTAAGCACCTTGAGCAATTTGACTTCCCTTCAACAAAGGCAAAGAAATCATTCTCAGTAAAGACTAAAAAAAATTTTTTTAAAGAATTTATTTATTTGAGAGAGAGAGCAAGAGAGCGTGCACTTGAGAGAGAATAGGAGCAGGGCAAGGGGCAGAGAGAGAGAGAGAGAGAGAGAGGGAGAAGCAGACTCCCTGTTGAGCAAGAGGCTGATGTAGGACTAAATCCCAGGACCCGGGGATCATGACCTGAGCTGAAGGCAGACTGTTAATGGACTGAGCCCCCAGATGCCCCCAGAAAATTTGAATTTTCAATTCCATTAGGGTATTTTTTTGTTCTTATCTTGCTCAAACTCTCTGTGACATTTGAAACTCTTGTTCCTAAATTTTTTTTTCTTGTTCCTAAATCTTCCCTTATACTACATCCTCCTACTTTTCCTGTATTTATTTTGGCTGCTCTTAGCTGGACTTCTCTTAAGCGCATGGACCACATCTTATTTGTCTTCCCTTTATCAATCTTGGTGCATCAGACAGAGCAAACACAGAAATATTTGTCAAATAAATGAATAAATACTCTTTCTCCATCTCCAGGCTCTTCCCTAACACCAGGGCATACCAGAGCATCATCCCTGGTTCTTTTCTTCACTCATTCTGCCCATTTAACTGGAAAATCCCATGTACTGTTGTTCACCTTCAGATACTCTAGATTTGGTAACTTCCATATCTAAACCTCTTCTAAACTCTGTAGTGATTGAGCCAATTGTCTTCCAGTTAACATCTCCTGAATGGCCTGCACATACCACAGTTCTGCATGTACAAAGCCTTCCTCATCTCTCCTACCAAAAGCACTCCTTTATAAGAGTATTGATCAGTTGTTAACAGCCTAGATACTGAGGCCAGACTATCTCTGTTCCCATTTAGTTGCTCCCTGGGTGGTGCTTTGCTACCTTTGGCCCTCAAAGAGAAACATTCATGAGACAAATCTTTCTCTTACCAATAGACTCCCTTTTTATAGCATAAGCTAGGTGAGTCTCTGAATTTTTTCTCTTTGCCAAAGCCTTAGATTCCTTCTTCGATTATTTTAGTTTGGGATGGACTAGAGCCTGAAGGAATCAGTGGGAAAGGTGTGTGTGTGTGTGTGTGTGTGTGTGTGTGAGTTCCATTATGTGAAAAATTATGATAAGAAAAAAGAGGAAAAATTATGTTTTGCCACATAATAAAATAAATACATTTTAAAAATCTTTTTATGAGGGCAGCCCTGGTGGCTCAGTGGTTTAGTGCTGCCTTTCAGCCCAGGGCGTGATCCTGGAGACCCGGGGTTGAGTCCCACATCGGGCTCCCTGCATGGAGTCTGCTTCTCCCTCTGCCTGTGTCTCTGCCTCTCTCTCTCTCTCTCTGTGTCTCTTATGAATAAATAAATAAAATCTTAGAAAAAAATCTTTTTATGTATCTAGAGATAGGTACTGAGCATCAAAAGATTTAAAAATTTTTCAAGCACAAATGTAGTAAGTCTATATTACAATCATATTACTAGCTCCTGACAATTGGTGGTTGCTAAGTAATTTCTTTTTCCTTTTAAAAAATATTTTATTTGTTCATTTGAGAAAGGGAGAGAAAACATGAGCCTGGTGAGGGGCAGAGGGAGATGGAGAAGCAGACACCACACTGCACAGGGAACTGGATGTGGGGCTGGGCTCCATCCGAGGACCCCAAGAGATCATGACCTGAGCAGAAGGCAGACAGTTAACCAACCAAGACACCCAGGTGTCCCTAAATAATTTCACTTTCTAAAACTTATTCAGTTACATCTCATTGACCTATCTGCTTGTCTAGAATTGCCTTAGATATTGTTTATAAATAACCACTGGGTTAATACTAATATACCCAAAGTTTTTATCACTTACTTGTTTAAGTAAAAAGTAAATGTTTTCAGGGGCACCTGGGTGGCTAAGTTGGTTAAGTGTCTGACTCTTGGTTTTGGCTCAGGTCATGATCTCATGGGTCCTGGGACTGAGCCCTGTGTGGGGCTTCATGCTCAGTGGGAAGTCTCCTTGAAAGATCCTCTCCTCTGACCCTTTCCCTGCTCTCTCTCTACAAAAATAAATAATTAAATCTTTTTAAAAAAGTAAATTTGTTCAGTTTATAGATTTGTACAATGAACAGTTCAAATATATCATCGGTCCTAGGATGTTTTACTATTACATCTTAATTTATTCAATGGCTTTTTTGCTTTGATACTAAACTATCAAAGCCAAAAAATTAGATTAGTAATTATATGACCGCGTTTATTTAATGTGAAATATATTTATAAAAATGCAAAAAGTGGGTATATAATTAGGGAGTCATGATCAATGAAGAACAAAATTAATCCTATGACTGGGAATGAGCATCTATTCATTGTGCTGTGAGGTAAGCAGGGTAAGTACTTTGCTACTGTCATTGTCCCTATATTCAAGATGATACAACTGAATCAACATGACAGAAGATTCCTTACCTTCCTTAGCAGGTGAGACTCTATAGGAAGTCTGATGAGTAAGTAGTACTCCCCAAAGTGCTTCAAAGGTATTTGGCCATTCTCTGGCTTCCATTTCTACTATGAGAAAACAGCTGTCAGTCTAGTTCTCTTTCCTTTTTTTTTTTTTTTTCTTTCTCAGCCTGCTTTTAAGATAAACTCTTTATTATTGGTGTTCTTTGTTTTCATTATGATACATTTAGGTGTGGATTATTTATTTATCCCATTTGAGATTCATCATAATTATTCAATCTGAAGATTTATATTTCTCAAGAAGACATACTATAAATAGCATCAAAGAAATGTGAACAGTAAATAGAAGGAAGCAGAGAAAGAGAGAGGTTTAGTTAGTTTGTTTCAAGATGAGAGAGATAGTTACTGATGTATCTAATCTGGTAAAGAAAGAAAAATTGGTGGCACATTGGGGAGGGGCTGTTAGCATGCCCTTGAATAGATGAGAGGGGCTGAGATTATGCAGAGTTGGAGTTAGCCTTAGACTGGAGGACTGACATGTACTATGAGAGAAGGATGAGTTCATACATGTTTTATTAGGTAGAAAAGGTAGCAGCAAGAGTGTTATTCTTTTTTTTATTATTTCTATATTTTCAATAAAAATTTCTTCAAATTGGCTTTTTCATATGTTGCTATGTAAGCTCAACGTGAAAGAGAAATTCATGTCAGAAATTTGTAGGGAGCTTAGAAAAATGATATTTGTCTAGAGCAGTGGTTCTCAATCAGGGATGCTATTACAACCCAGGGTGACATCTGGAGACATTTTGGTTGACATAACTGCAGATATGCTACTGACATCTAGTGAGCAGAGGCCACAGATGCTGCTAAACATCCCACAAAGCACAGAAAAGCCCCACGAAATGAAGAATTATTTGGCCTCATAGGTCAATAGTGCTGGTGTAGAGCAGTGGTGAAAAGCTTTTCTGTAAACGATAAGATAGCAAACATTTTAGGCTTGGAGGCATTTGGTTTCTGTTGCATCTACTCAACTCTACCATTGTAGTATGAAAGTAGCCAAAGGCAACATGCAAATGAGTGAACGTACCAGTGTTCTAACTAACATCATTTACAAAAACAGGTGAATGTCTCATTGACCAGTTTCCTGGCCCATGATCTAACAGAATCCTTTACTTTTTCTGGAAGCAGAGTTTGGACTTATTATAGTTGACAACCATGATTAAAGCCTCTGCATGCCTGTTGAATGTTGGCTATATACCTAGCTGGTGCTTACTGAATACTTTCAAATCCAGACAAATAATTCTAAGTAAGTCACCTATTTTTTTTTATCTCAAACATTAAATATCTTCTTGCCACTTTTTCCCCATGAGATGACCTCTTAGTAGCCACTGTTCCTATCCACATCCTCATAATTTGGGGTTTCTCATGTCTACTTGACTAGAGTGATCTCTTTCCTCCATCCCCAGACCCATTAGTGGTCTTACATACACATACACACAGCCAGACAACGTTGCAAAGTGATTATTTTTAAAAAAATTCTTTTTAAAATTTATTTATGATAGGTACACAGTGAGAGAGAGGCAGAGACACAGGCAGAGGGCAGAGGGAGAAGCAGGCTCCATACACCAGGAGCCCGACGTGGGACTCGATCCAGGGTCTCCAGGATCATGCCCTGGGCCAAAGGCAGGTGCTAAACTGCTGCACCACCCAGGGATTCCACAAGGTGGTTATTTATTATTGACCTCATTATCCATCTAATGGTTTATTTTTCTCCTAACATTTTTAAAAAAGATTTTATTTATTTATTCATCACACACACACACACACACACACACACACACACACACACACACACACAGAAAGAGAGGCAGAGACACAGGCAGAGGGAGAAAGGCTCCATGCAGGGAGCCCAATGTGGGACTCGATCCCAGGACCCCAAGATCATGCCCTGGGCCGAAGGCAGACGCTAAACCACTGGGTCACCCAGGGATCCCCATTTTTCTCCTAACATTATTACTCAGCACATACACATACTAAACAGATACGGTTTTTCATTTCATTGAAAAAGACTCACTAATTCTCTTTAGGATTTGTCAATCCCAAATATTATGATATTGTAGTTTAAGCAAATCCTTAAATCATTCAAAATCGTATTGTCTGGTCAGACACTGAAATGATATTCCTTATAATACTCTACAATTTGTTTTATTACTTTACAAATTTCAGAAGTCAAGAAAAATGCTACCTTTCACCTCTTTTTAAAGTCATATAAGTTTCTTAGAAATCCATCCATTCTTGATTTTGAGACACTAAGTCAGAATTATTGTCCAGTTTTCTTCATGTTATCTTAAGCTTAGTTCCAATAAAAGAATCACATCTAGATAGTGAGTAGAAAAATTATCTTGGGGCAGCTGGGGTGGCTCGGCTGTTTAGCACAGCCTTCAGCCCAGGGTGTGATCCTGGAGACCCGAGATTGAGTCCCACGTCCGGCTCCCTGCATCGAGCCTGCTTCTCCCTCTGCCTGTGTCTCTGCCTCTCTCTCTCTCTGCCTCTCATGAATAAATGAATAAAATCTTAAAAAAAAGAAAAATTATCTTGATATTTTTAATATTTTCCACTGAAGATGTAGCTTGTATTATGTTTGAGAACTTATATGTTCTCTGACTATTGAAAACTTTTTCCCTCATACCATAGTAATTAGTTTTGTATTTATTCTCAGCAAGGCTAGAATTCATTATACATATAGATCTTAGATCTTTAAAGTATAACTTTTTTTCCTAATAACGGATCACTCTTAATATACTGTGAAGGAAGAAATATAGCTAACGTGGTTCAGATATTTCAAAAGAATTTGCTAGAAGTTAAAAACTAAGATAAATAAAAGAAGGTAGGTCAGAGGGTAAGATGATTAGATGAAATAGTAATTAGCTTATGGAAATTAGATGGAAGAGTCAAGTAGAAAACAAAAGAATTCCTGTGCATGATAGGCAGTGAAAACCATGATAAAGAATGCTTTTTTAAGCTTCTACTTTCATATCTTGAAAATGTTAGGTGTATCTTGAAAAGGTTAGGTTGCACAGGAGCATTACTCCAAAGATTTCAAGTTTTCTGCTTCAGAATAATATCAAAGTCATACAAGATGAATTAAAAACTTCTCCACCGGGATCCCTGGGTGGCACAGCGGTTTGGCGCCTGCCTTTGGCCCAGGGCGCGATCCTGGAGACCGGGGATCGAATCCCACGTCGGGCTCCCGGTGCATGGAGCCTGCTTCTCCCTCTGCCTCTCTCTCTCTCTCTCTCTCTCTCTCTCTGTATGACTCTCATAAATAAATAATAAAAAAATTAAAAAAAAAAAAAACTTCTCCACCAAAGTGTATCTTTATCATAGCAATAAATGGATAGACTTGAGAGGCAACCAGAAAAGATCTTACCTCTGTGAATTTGGGAGTTAAATTCTTCCTGTTGATTATCTACATTATTGCACTAATTAATACATATGCCCCCCAATTGCTTAAATTGATTCCCAAGAATGTGAAATCAACATTTAAGAAAATAGTACTTTTTGTACTTCTTAGTTTAATTCAACTTTTTTAGTATTAAATATTAATAATTACTTTTTTAGGTTAGAAATACATTTTCAAGGATGGTATGGCTTCTATTTTTATTTATTTATTTTAAATATTTTATTCATGAGAGACAGAGAGAGAGAAAGGCAGAGACACAGGCAGAGAGAAGCAGGCTCCATGCAGGGAGCCCAACATGGGACTTGATCCCAGGTCTCCAGGGTCACACCGTGGGCCGAAGGGAGGCACTAAACCACTGAGCCACCCAGGCTGCTCCTGGCTTCTATTTTTAAAAGTCGATCCCTAAATCTCTACTTATATAATTTTGAATTGTTTTGATAACCTTGATTTCCTCACTTCTCAGTACTATATCTGCTGTGTAATTAATTTAATGTCATTTGAACTGTAGCATTTTTTATGAGGTAGCAATAAAATCAAAGCCTCCAAATATTTTATAAAAAAGTATAAGGCCTTTAGAGTCAAAAGCTTTGGATTCAAGTATCAACTCAGCCACTTGCTAATTTGTAACAGAGAAAAAAATTAAGTAACCAGTTAAGTTTCAGTATCTTAACCAGCAAAATGGAATCATGATTTCTAGTTAAGGAGATTTTATTAGAGAATGTAACCAAAATCTGAAGCTCAGTGACTGCCACAATGTAGCTCCTATTAAATGATCACTTCTATTATTACCAAACTATTTAAGAACATTCAAGTATTTTGAAGAAATTAGACATTTTCCTAAATATTTTGCATTTTTATTCAGATGTTTTGCTTATCTAAACAATGAGGTGCAATTTAGACTGTTCTGTATAAACAAATACTAACCCTGTGAAATTTCTTTATGCCTAAAATAGTTTTGTTTTGCATATTTCTGCTTGTAGAAAAATGTCACACTTTCAGTTTTCCAAGTACAAATTATCAAACAGGTCCTATCTAAAAGAGAGCTGTTTTCTGAAGCCAGTAAATACAAGGGAATTTAGTAAAATTTTCCTGATTTTACCATTTTCCCATTGTTACTTAGCAACCAGCTAATACTTTAGAAAAACCTCCTTTTTATACTAAACTACCATTGAAATTTGTTTCTGTAGCCAAACTGAAGATCAAATATGCAATCATAGTTTCCCTGAAGGACACAGTTGGAACCTAGCTGAAACTGCCTCATCACCACTAAAAGCCCAATGTTTTACCCTTCCTACTTAGAAATATCATTATGTGTTGTTACTTATGCATAATAAATTAATAATAAAGTTTCTGAGAGTGGCTGTAAATGGTAATGTGTTGTGCAGCCAACCAGGCCTCTTTAATACATAATATGTGCCAGTCCTCCAGAAGCATTTTATTTGTTTTGAGAACACATTAAATAAAATGTAATATGAGTAAGGCAACAGTCCATTCTGGTTTGCGTGGGATGAATCTAGTTCATATCTATTGTAAATCAATTAACACTGTTAACTATTTTACCATCTTTTTTCATCCTCAAAATTTATCTGTTTTAGACAATAAGTTACATGGTCACCCTGGATCTGAAAAATTTGGAGGCAGTTTGGAAGAGGGCAATAGAAATAATTAGAGGCATAGGAAAAGTTTCTATGAAGAAATGACTAAAAGAGTTAGATTTATTTATTGGTTGAAGAAAAGGGTAAACTTAGGGAGATTATACTCTTCAATGAGAAAATACAGAAGAAGGTACTCTAAGAGGAATCAGAAGCCTTGGTCTGCTTTCCAACTCAGGTCTGCATAGAATTAAAACTGCTACATTAAAGATCTGCTGTATATAAAGTAGAGATTTAGAAGATGTACATGCTGGATTGCACCCAATAAAGGTTATTGTTTCCTATTTTGAATATTACTTAAAGAACAAATAAGCTATGAACATACTCTATGGTGGCAGTTCTACTTTTTATTTTTATTTTTATTTTATTTATTCATGAGAGACAGAGAGAGTGAGGCAGAGACACAGGCAGAAGGAGAAGTAGGCTCCATACAGGGAGCCCCACGTGGGACTCGATCCTGGGTCGAAGGCACCAAACCACTGAGCCACCAGGGATCCACCCAGGGATCCCAGGAGTTCTACTTTTACAGAACTACTTATATAGTTTTGGTTCCCAGAGACACTTGTGCAAATGTACACCAGGATGTACATATCACGCTGTTAATAGCTTTATGTTTTTTTCTTAATTTTTTAAACCCGGAATGTTTATTGTGACTAATCGTTGAAATCCTTAAGATGAACTGGATGCTGCAGCAGCTGCCCTCTTGAGCTTAGGTGTCGTTCTTTCACGGAATCCAGGCCTGAATCTGCGGTATACAATTTTAAGGTGCCTCATTCGACTGGTCCGGTGCTAGTAGTACCAGCTTTTAGCCTTGGCCCTCCACTTATACTTTCCCTTCCGCTTGGCAGGGTAGCCACATTTGCTGCAGGTGGACTTCTGAAGGTGGTAGGCCTTAGAGCCACGTGGTGGCACAACGTGTGCGTCTTATTGCAATGCTTTCCAAACAATGACATCCCCTTTGTCATCTTGTTTCCGCGGCAGACGCCCAAGAGCTTTATGTTTGTAATAGGGCCATATGAAAATAATTCATCTATTAACAATGAAATTGATAAAATATGGGATATTCAACCAAAGAAATATGCTGTACATAAACAAAAAAAATTGAACTATATACTCACATGCCACAATATGTATGTGTTTCCAAAACACTGTTGAGCAAAAGGCTTAAGTTACAAAAGAAAACATGCAACATGGTTTCATTTCTACAAAATTCAAAAAAATAGGTGAAACCTAGTTTCTTTATATGGGTGCTCCAAAAGCAAATCCTAAATCAAGGATTTAGGTTCAAGTATTAAGTTGAAACACATGAAACTAACTGATACTCAATCATTTGTGATTTACACAAATGGCAAATATGGTTCAGTGAAAGAGTTTATTTGGGAGGGAATGAAAATGCAGTAGAGGTGGAGAAATAGATAAGGAACAGAAGCAGATGATATAGGGTATATTTTCAAGCCAGTTACCACTGTGGATGACGATAGCCTAATTCCATCAGGGAAACTCAAGGAAGCCAGAATTTTGGACATACCAGAATTAACTTATTTTAGGGGCAAGGAAGTTAAGATATTTATACACCATTTCCTGTTCTTTTTTCTGGGAGGACATGCAGTAAATACGACGTAGGGCAGATATGCTGCCAACCCAAGAAGGACATGTGATATGAGAGGGACATAAACCCTGGTGGTTTTAGGTCATGGATATCTTGAGGACTTTTGTGACCAAATCATCACCTCGTCCTGACTGAACACCTAATGCTTCAGCCTTTCCCAAAAGGCTGCTTGAAGGGAGTGTGTAGAGAAAGAGAAAACAATAGGGAATATCTCATAGGTTGGAAGTTGGGAGGAGAGATTCATCTTAGAGATTCATCTTAAGTAAGTGGGGTGTAAGACTAGTGGTCTCCTGGCTGGGGAGATAAGGAACAGCATCAAGATCAATCCCCATTTACTTTGAGGTCCTTGGTGGGGAGGGGGATTGTCCTCCCACTGGAAGGTAAAGTAACATATGAGAATGATACACCTCCAGTTCCTGAGTACAGGGATCAGTGTATTTTGTTGCAAAGTGTCAAAGATCCTCTTCCTTTTTTTGGATGGGTTAACCTGGAAAGAAGGTAGGATAATAAATTTCTCTACTCTAAAGAATTTTAAGATTGCTCTTGAACATAACCCAGGACAATACAATTTCCTGGAATATCTCAAGGGAAGAAGTAGGTTTAAAATGCTGATTATATGTGGAACTATAACCTTTAAAGTTTAGTAGAAGATATTCTTAAAAAGCTTTATCATTTTACTGTTCACAAAACCAAAATATCACTAATATTTATTTTCTTGAAGAAAATAACTTTTCTCAGTCATTGATGGTGTATGTTCTGGTGGATGAACCATTAACACTTGAAGTTACCACATAGAATGAAGAGGAAGAGCATGGGAACAAGAGGAAATGTGTCTCTCTGATAATCCTTTATGTTTTAGAAATTTAGATGTATAGATGAAAACAAATAAATGAGAAACTTAAAAAATGTTTTTATAAGAGTCCCAGTTTCCTTATGTATCAAAGAGACTGGAACATGGAGCTCCTTCTGGCTTTTAAAACTCTGCCATCCTGAATACAATTGTTCTTTCTTTGAATTTTCTAACTTAGGACAATGTGGTAAACCAATTCTATGAAACTGATTATTCAAGGCATTAATCTGGTGAAATAAATTATGTTTTCATTTATTCATTCTATGGAGGAATTTCTAAATTGATCATAGAATCAATTGCTCCTCCACCTGGCACATAAAAACTTAATTAAACCACAGTATTTTTTTTCCAGGTGAATTTACTGGCCCTGCAGTGACTATGTCAGAGCTGGACACTTATTGAAAATTAAAGATTCTGGAAAATCAATCCTTTCCCCAAAGTGATAATAAATCATACTTTCTAAAAAGAATATTACTGCAGCCCAAAGATATTTACTTAAAAAAGCAATCTCATGTACCTAATTTAATAATACTTCAGGAAGTTTGATAGCTAAATGAGAATATTAAATATATATTAGCCTTGCCATGATTAATACTGTTTGCCTGCTAAGCTTGTGGGTGGTGCACTCATATATATACTCACTGCTACAGCTAATATAGCAAATAGATTAGAACAATTTACAATAGGGCAGCCCAGGTGGCGCAGTGGTTTAGCACCACCTTCAGCCCAGGGCATGATCCTGGGGACCTGGGATTGAGTCCAATGTTGGGCTCCCTGCATGGAGCCTGCTTCTCCCTCTGCCTGTGTCTCTGCCTCTCTCTCTCTCTCTCTCTGTCATGAATAAATAAAATCTTTAAAAAAAAGAACAATTTACAATATACTAATTCTTGCTATTATGATATAGCATAATTGAGCTCATGTCTTCATATTGAACTAAAGTGTATGAAATGGTTCACCTCTTGATTTTAATAAATTTGATATTCTCTCATTGGACAGTGAAAACCCAAGATATTTTCTTTTCTCTATTTCCCATTTCTTCATTATATAACATATAATAATAATATATGGTCATTATAATATGCTTTTTTCCTTATTATTTTTATTAAAAATTGTGAAACATGTGAGAGCATATAACTAGTTTAACATGTAATTGATCAATGCAAAATATGTCATATAGTTATCTTAGAAAAAACATTTTCTGGGATCCTTACCTGTGTTAATCTAACATTACCTTAAACATGCTTTGAGATTTTCTTTCTGCTTTTCTTGATGCGGTTACTTGACTTGGAATACCAGTGTCCTTTCACCTCCACTTCTTTCTTGTTTTCTGTCCATTACAAGCTCTGGTTGAAAGTCCTTCATGACCTGATATCAGACCCAACCCATCCAGGTCCTTGGTGCTGCAGTCCTCTTCTGACATTTACAATGCCTGTGGCTAGTTGTCAGTGGCTGCTTGGTGACAGGTAATTTAGTATTGTTAAATTTGAAGAAATTAATTATTGTGCTATAATTTGGCTTTTCAAGTGGTATTTATTTCCAGCAACTATACCAATGAACTCTTTGAGAGCAAAAATCACATCTTACATTTGTTCATATCAAGTCACCTAACCAATGCTGTATACCTCAAAAGTATTTGTATATTGGGGTGCCTGAGTGATACAGTCAGTTGAGCAACCAACTCTTGGTTTTGGCTTAGGTCATGACCTCAGGGTTGTGAGATGGAGCCCCATGTCAGGCTCTGCACTCAGCTTGGACTGAGTCACTTAAGACTCTCTCCCTCCCTCTGCTTCTTCCCCCTGTGCTTGCATTCCCTCCGCTCCCCCCCATCTCTCAAATTAATAAATAAATCTTCAAAAGTATTTGTATGTTGATTGTCTGTTGTGAAATAGTTGTCCTTTATGGAAGAATTTGAAAAAATAAAAAGGTTATTCTTCCTAACCTTCCTAACCTAACCAAATCAGTACCTTAGAGTATGCTGGAGGGAGCAAATCCTCCTCGGTTCTTAGGAACCAGGTTGATGTGCATTTTCCTTTGAAAAACAGGAGTTCAAAACTCAAATGACTTAAAGAGACCCACAGCTGATCTAATAGTTGACTTGCTGTTTTTGGTAATAGTTTTATTGAGATATTATTCATATAAATCACTTATTTAAAGTGTATAATCCAATAGTTTTTCGTATATTTACAGATTTGTGCAGCCATCACCACAACCACTTTTAAAATACTTTTAACACTCCCTCTCCAAAACCCTGTGCCTTTTACCAGTTACTCCTCATTTTTCCCCATTCTCCCCTTGTTTTCTGACCTGGAACAACCACTAATCTCCTTTCCATCTCTGTAGACTTGCCTATTCAGGACATTTCAAATAAATGGAATCACATAATATGTGGTGGTCTTGGGATCCCTGGGTGGCTCAGCAGTTTAGCGCCTGCCTTCGGCCCAGGACGTGATCCTGGAGACCCCGGATCGAGTCCCACATCAGGCTCCCTGCATGGAGCCTGCTTCTCCCTCTGCCTGTGTCTCTGCCTCTCTCTGTGTCTCTCATGAATAAATAAATAAAATCTTAAAGAAATATATGTAGTGGTCTTTTGTGACTGGCCTTTTGACACAGCATAACATTTTCAAAGTCAAGCCATATTATAACATATATCAGTACTTTATTCTTTTTTTTTACTTTATTCCTTTTAATGGCCAGATATAGCACATTTAGTTGATTTGGTCATCAGTTGATAGACATTTGAGTTGTTTTCAGTTTTTGGCTATTAGGAATAATGTTGGTATGCACATTCACTTGCAGATTTCTGAATGGACATATTTTTTCATACCTTGTGAAGGAGTGGGATTGCTGGGTCATATGGCAGCTCTATGTTTAAACTTTGGAGGAACTGTCAAATTGTTTTCCAAAATGGCTGCACTATTTTACATTTTAATCAACAACAAAGGAAGTTTCCAATATGTCCATATCTTTGATACTTTCTTTTTAATGCTATCATGAAAACCAGTAAAAACAACAGCAGCAGCAACAACAACAACAACAACTCTTGGAGTATGAGGATGAACAGCAACTTGGCCCCAATTTCAGGGAGACAATGTGGGCGTGGTGGAGACTGGAGTGTCAGGAGTTCAAGCGCATCCAAAGGGGGAGGCAGACCTTTCTCAGCTCCAGCCCATCGTGCCTTGGAAACTGTGGCCCCTTCCTGCAAAATCTAGTTTTTCAGGAGAAGACAAAAATTTGGACATTCCTGTGAAATTTTCCAATATTTATATTTTGGCAACGAATTAAATAAAAAGTCATGTATGCCTGACAGTTGTGGTCTGCTGTTTCGTGCCCTTTGCTACAGAGAGTACCCCCAAGTGTCTAAGATCACGGACCAATGATGTTGCCGCCACTATGTTACTTACCTCAGAGGGAACAACAGTTGCTGTTGTTACAATTTTTCCATCCAGAGGATGGGTGAGCAACCAACTCACCCTACCCTTATCCCACTCCACCCCCCTTTGTAAATCCTACAAGCCCTTTCTTATGTGGAGGCATAGGGAGAATAATGCCTCACTCTATTTGGTCACAGTTACCTGAAATTAAAGGGAAATGTGCTAAATCAGACTAAGAAAACTGTTTCTCTCATAATAGTGGTCTCTGGCCTTCTTCCAAGGAAGGAAGCATTTGAATTTTTGTTTCCTGTTTCATTCATCTCTTGGAGTTCCCTGAGCTACAGAAGGACTGTGGAGTGTCTGGTGCAGTTCCTGCATAACCAGAGAGTGCAGACTCTCCCACAGGGCAGAGTCCAAAGGCCCACGATATCGACATAGTGGATGTATATAACGTCTAGGTTACTGTTTTATTTAATTAATTAATTAATTAATTAATTATTATTCATGAGAGACACACAGAAAGAGAGGCAGAGATATAGGCAGAGGGAGATCCAGGCTCCATGCAGGGAGCCCCATGTGGGACTTGATCCCGGGACTCCAGGATCACCCCTGGGCCAAAAGGGGGCGCTCAACCGCTGAGCCACCCAGGCGTCCCTAGGTTCTAAACCTAGTTAGAGACCTCTGTATTTGTCCAGGCTGCTGCATATATGCTGTTTACAGCTGTAATTTTACTAAGGATCTGTCCCAATGAGTAGTATTGAGGTTTGCCAACTGTATCTAAACAGTTGTGTGTGTGTGTGTGTGTGTGTGTGTGTGTGTGTGTGTGTTTTGCTTTCTTTTGCTTTTGTTTTTACACTTTTAGAGTAGGGCTGTAGCTTATATATGCCTTTTTGAGAATTGGAAAAATTCCCAGCCAGGAGAAGGAAATAGTGAATCTTGTTAGCCTTGAGCAATCACAGCCCCCAAGACTTTATATGTAGATTTGCCTGGTGGCGCTAGGCTTACCCAGGAGCAGATATTTTATGGGAGGAAAGAGGGACCCAGAACAAAAGGCTTTGCAAGTGCAGTATGGACTGAGTTTCAGCACTGCCCCTGCACCCCTCATCCCTTCCTCCCAGGGCTTCTGTGCTGGATATGAGTTACACAACCATGTGCTGAGTCTTTGACTGCAGAGGCTACTGGGTCAGGGATTTCTGGGTGCAATTCCTGCTTCATCATTTGTTAGCTGTATGGCCTTAGGCAAATCAGTTGCTGTTCAAACAATTTGTGTTCTTTTCTGGATAATGGAGATTATAACTACATCATAGAAATGCAGACTAGATTAAATAAGATGTGTTTGACACTCAGCTCAGTGCCTAGCCCATGGTAGATAGGAGTTCAGTAATCAAGATGTTATTATTATACGTTTTTTTTTAAAAAAGATTTTATTTATTTATTCATGAGAGACATAGAAAGAGAGACAGAGGGAGAAGCAGACTCCCTGTGGGGAGCCGGATGTGGGACTTGATCTCAGGACCCCCATCACAACTTAAGCCAAAGGCAGAAGCTCTACCACTGAGCCAACCAGGTGCCCCTATTATACATTGTTAAGAAAAAGTATCCAAAACCTAGAACTGAGGTGTAGGGTGACTGCCTGTCCTGCGCGCTGGAACAGTGTCCTCCGGGTCCATTCGAGTTATTTCATTCTCTACAAGATTATTTGTGCCTGCTTTATGTTACTACTTACTATTGGTTAGGGCCCTCACCCCCAAAGCTATATATTCAATATTGTAGATGTTTATCTGTTTAAGATGCAAGTGATTTCTGTGAGGTAGGATAGATAAATCCGAAGGTTACAGTTTTATTGCTCAGTGGGAAATTAATCACTTTTGTATTTAATCTAGTAATCTTCTAGCAGTCTTTCAGAGTCTATATACATTAGATCTGTAGTTCTTTTTGAAATATTTTTACCATCCTTCTGGTTCCCTCATTAATTTATATGAGAGTCATTTTGGAAAATTATACTTTGACAATGTCCATAGTGCATGTTTGGGCAAGTATATACTTTTGAGTAAGTGGCTAGTTCCACCGATTAAAGTATGAGTACACCTCCTCCTCCTCAACTATTTCTGCATTTCCAGGGAAGCTCATAGTCTTTACTCAGCTCCTGCTTTATCCTTTCTTTCCTATTGAAGGTCAATGGGGTTTCACTTCAGTCTTCTCCTTTCCAGTTACTACCAACTCTTGCTTTCCTTTGCAGGATCCTCATCAGCGTCCAGTTGAAGTAAAGCAGTGTTTTCAAACCAGCCTGTTTGTCCTCCTTTCTCCATGTCAGAAGTAAGCACCCTAAATAGTCTCACTTTTAAAATATTTTTTACTTTTGATATAAACACATACAATGATTAGGAAAATAAGCAAAGGGTGGATTAGAAAGTGTTCAAATTCTTAAAAAAGTACTTGCCAGGCTTGCCTCCCCCACCCTTTGCCCCCCTGCCCTGCTGTCCTTCCCAACCTTATTCTCCATTCCCCATTTAAGTATAAATGAGCCAGCTCTACTTTTAGCTAACCTATTTCCTTTTTCTCAAACTCTTTGAAAGGTCCCTTGAGAGTTTCAAATCATCCCTTCCAGCCACCACTCTTTTATTCCTAAGGGTTATCAAACCCTCTACCCTTTTTGAGAAAGGTGCTAACTAGCCTGCCATTCAAATTCCCACAGACCTAGGAGGATCTTTTTCAATTTGAAGGAAGCTCTAAACCGTGTCTCTAATCTCAAGGTCCAGCCACCTGGCTTGACCCTCTACTTTCCCTAGGAAAAGCCAGTTGAGGTCATTGCCTAACAGAATCCAGGCTTGATCGACCTGTTGGGAAGTGCCCAGAGGAGATGTGGGTGTTATAATGCTGACACCAGCAGGTGTAGGAGGGTGGTGGGATGTGCCAGGGAAGGGACAAGTCAATGTCTTTTGAAAAGGCATATGCTTCAATGTAATTTTATACTTATACTGTTAACAAAAATCAATATTTCTATAGCATAAATTACAGGAAAAATGCATGGCTAAACTGACTCTTGGTGATACAATAAAAGTGCAGTACTTGTCTATATGGTGGGATGGGGTGGGAAGTGGAATTGCTGGAATCTCCTGCAGATAGGAGATTTTTATATGTATTAACAAAGGACATGGATTTTTTAAATAGTTGAGAAATGTGGAATTTTTGGACAAAGCCTTAGTATAGTTCAAATCTGTCTATTGCTCCAGATCCTCAAAGGGATTTTCAAGTAGCTTAACCTACAATTTTCCAACTCAGAAAAAAGTAAGCTGCAATATGCAAAATTTCTGAGCTGTAATCAAATTCTCTAAGGAAGGTTTTGTTTGTTTTTATTACTTGTTTTAAGCTACAAAATTGGAAATAGTATATGTGGCACATTTAACTCTTAGTATGTTCTGACAAGTAATAAACTAATGCTTATAACGGTCCCTGAACTATTTGGGTGAAATATGGTTTGCATCAGTGAGTGTGTGTATACATATACAATATTATAAAGGAATATTTATGATAACTCACTGACTAGTGGAAAGATTGCTTCAGAAAACATAAATTACCATAGTTGCAAATAATAGCTTTCCCTGAGGGAGCTTTGAAAGAATTTACATTTGAATTGGATCCTGAAACTGTAAATGTGAATTTATCACCCATTCTTTAAGAAATATCATGGCTATATATAAGATAGCCCTATAGAAATGAAATTCAGTGACAACAAATTAGTTTGGTCTTCCAAAAATTATTATCAGAATTATGTTACTTTACTGAGCTCATTCTTGCTCTAAATTCAGCTTGTCTTCAGAGCATTAAGAATCTGACCTCAAATGGATTCCATAAATAATCACTTTTATTAAAAACCATGATTCTTTGAAATGTAAAAAGAAATATCACATGGAGAAACTCAACCAGGAAAAAAAAAAAGCTGGGAATAATGCAGCTTAATAACTGGTGAAAGTTTCCACGTTGACTTTTCAAATTTGTGTTTCCATTGTCAACAAGGTAGATGTATAAAGGAGTAACAATGAGTATTTTCTGGGGTCTGAGGTCAAATCCACTCTAAATATCGCGATATTTGTGTCTTTATAGACTCTTGGATTATTTTAGATTCATCTGTTTTCATCATTTCTAAGGATGAAATTGGTTATAGGAAATAATTATAGGAAGTTATTTTTCATTAAGAGCTAGTGGAGAATACCTCACTTAAGTATGGTGGGATTTAAAGGCATTCTGTAAGTGATTTTCCTAGAAATCAAATTATGTATACATTATGTGTATTATATATCCCTTTAACTGTAAGTGGAAAGAATGACTTTCAGCATTGGCTCTGTCCCTTCCTTGCTGTGGGCTGCTTACTAAAACTCTGCACCTTTCCCTCAAATATTAAAATGGAAATATAATATTTGTTACTTCATAGGATTGGTGAGAGAATTAAATGAGATAATATGAATTTGAAAACCACAGGCTTAGTTCATAATAAGGGCTCAATGGCTATTACAATTTTTGACAAACGATTGACAAAATATGATTGAGGCTTTGGAATATGTCCTTCTGGTCTTGTTCTTCTTTCCAATTGCATCTTACTTAATTCACAATGTAGCCATCATATTTGTACTATATTTCAATCTATGCCATAAAATAAGCTTTATTTATTAAACATAAACAAGTTTTATTTTAATGCCATTAAAAATAATGAATGAGATACATTTGTAATCACAGAATTACGGTCTTTGTTTTACCTTGGAAAGGCCTTGGAAGTATATCCTCTATAAGGGATTAAAGGGGGTACTTCCAACTGTTAAAATTACTCCTTTATGATGAGAGAAAAGGAAAGAAAATAATGCCTCTTGAACAAATATATTGTCCGCTTGCTTTTTCTTTTCTTTTCTTTTTCTCTTTCTTTCTTTTTCTTCTTTTCTTTCCTTTCTTTCTTCTTCCTTCCTTTTCTTTTTTATTTCCCTGCTTCCTTTTCTCTCTCCTTTCTTCTTTCCTTCCTCCCTTCTTTCCTTTTCTCCCTCTTCTCCTCCTTCTTGTTGCTATTTTATCCACGGAATGGGCAGTACTCACTTGGGACGAGCTGGTGGGAATAATGCCATTTGGAAAGTATACAGCACAGGCTGCATAGCACAACACAATAAAGTCCTGACCTGTCAGCTCCCAGGATTCCTGCATGGCCAAATGACTCTTAATTTCCCAAAATTAGTCTGAGAATATTTTGTAACAGCAATTTGAATAAACTGACTCACATGCCACTGTGATTTAATGTGTGCTTTGGTACTGAATCAGCCGTGTTTGGCCAGCCTTGCTGTCTTCACATTTTTCTTCGTGTTTATCCTTAGCTTAGCAACCAACCAACCAGTGAGTGGAATGTCAATCTTTAAGAGTGAAGCAGATTAGTTTACTGACTGTTCCACTGAGAGATCGAGTTCGTATGGTTTACATTTTTATTCTTCTTTTTTGTACTTATGATATTCTGAATGCATGAAATTTTGGTCCCCCCCCCCCCCAATTTTTCACAGGGTTTCAAATACTCGTAAAAATGTGACTTAGAGATATTTTATATGTCTCTAGTTTGGAATAAGAGATTGCTGTGTTACGTGTTGGTGAACACACAAATGTAAGAACAGGAGAACAACTTTATCAAAGAATCAAAAAGTAACAAATACGTAAACAGGACGGATGGTCATCTTAAGGCAGTAACAAAAATTAAATACCTCTCCCAACCCATTTTTTTTTTGACCAAACAGCTGTAAATCTGTATTTGACATAAAAACGTTTTATGTAACGTTGTTACATAAAAAACGTTCAGTAAACGTTGTTTACTGAAAGCAAATTCTTGAACAAGTTTTATTTTAGTGCCATTAGACAGTAATGATCGACACACATTTGCAATCGTAGAATGGCCTTTGTTTTACTTTGGGAAGGTCTTGGAAGTATTTACTCCGGACCTGCTTTAGGGATGTTAAAACTGAAACAGTCTTTGAAAAACAGAAAGCGAGTCTGTGCTGTCTCAGGCTCCGGGCGGCGCCTCTTCCACCCACCAGAGCGACCTTCAGGCCGGCAGGGCCCCCGGGGACGGTTCCAGGCCCGCGAGCGCGGCTGGGGGCTGCTCAGGGCCCGGACCCCGCCTCCCTCCTGCGCTGCGGCCCGCGTCCACGGAGTTTCGAGTCTTTGGGGAAGAGGCCGCGGGGCTCCCGGGAGGCCGCCGCGGGGGGGGGGCGGGCGGCGTCCTCGCCGCGGGGGGACACGTGTGTCCCGCGTGATGCGGCCCAGACCCGGGGCCGCCCCCGCCGCCGCCGCCGCCGCCGCCGCCATGCGGTTCCGCTTCGGGGTGGTGGTGCCGCCCGCGGGCGCCGGGGCCGCGCCGGAGCTGCTGGTCGTGGGGTCGCGGCCCGAGCTGGGGCGCTGGGAGCCGCGCGGGGCCGTGCGCCTGAGGCCGGCGGGCTCGGCGGCGGGCGGCGGGGCGCGGGCGCTGCAGGAGCCGGGCCTGTGGCTCGGGGAGGTGGAGCTGGCGCCCGAGGAGGCGGCGCGCGACGGGGCGGAGCCGGCCCGCGTGGACACCTTCTGGTACAAGTTCCTGAAGCGGGAGCCGGGAGGAGAGCTCTCCTGGGAAGGTACCTCGGCCTCGGCCTCGGCCGCCGCCGCCGCCGCCGCCGCCGCCGCGCAGGCCGCGCCAGCCTCCCGGCGCCCCGCCCCCGCCCCTGCCCCTGCCCCCGCCCCTGCCCCTGCCCCCGCCCCTGCCCCCGCCCCTGCCCCCGCCCCTGCCCCTGCCCCGCGCGTCTCCGCCCCCGCGCCCCTCCCCCGGCGCCCCTCCCCCACCCCGCCCCTCCCCCGGCGCCCCTCCCCCACCCCGCCCCTTCCCCGTGCCCCTCCCCCCGCGCGCACCCCGCCCCCGTGCCCCGCCCCCGCCCCTTCCCCCCGCTTCCCCGCCGCCGTGCCCCTCCACCGCCCTTCCCCCTCCACCGCGGCGCCCCTCCCCCCGCGCGCCCTCCCTCCCCGGCGCCCCTCCCCCCGCCCCGCCCCGCCCCGCCCCCCGCGGGCGCGGAGGAATCCCCCAGCCGGGAAGCCAGCCCCTCCGCTAACGCCCCTGCTGCTTACCGCATAGGAGTCCTTTTTCTTAGATTTGGGAGCGGACGGAATGCAAAGACATTGAGTGCATCTCTTTTTGGGTTTTTAAAAAAATGTATTGAGATATGCTCTGATATCCTAAGATTAAAAAAGCCTATGTAAGCTAGTTGTAAAAAAAAAAAAAATCAAATTTCAAGGTAAAAACTTGTTTCCTCCCCACACCTTAAGCCCACTTGGTACTGCCCAGTACGTGTGTGTCTACCTACCTCTCCGGTGTCCTCTCACACACGTTCTATGTTAGTCCGTATCTTGCCTTTTCTTGCTTAACGGCATGTTGTGGATACCTTTTCGTGTCGCTTGGTATAGATGCATTTCATTTTTTAAATGGCAACAAAATACATGTTTAAAAATTTTTATTATTTATTCATTCATGAGTGACACACAGAGAGAGGCAGAGACACCGGCAGAGGGAGAAGCAGGCCCCATGCAGGGAGCCCGACGTGGGACTCGATCCCGGGACCCCAGGATCAGGCCCTGGACCGAAGGCAGCGCTAAACCGCTAGAGCCACGCGGGCTGCGCAATGGCAACAAAATACTGTGCATCTAAGTACACTTTTAAGTGGTTTTCATTTCCCTGTTAAAAACAGTAATTAGCTTAATTGAAAGTCCGCGTATAGAGTATTTGGCAGTGTTGCTGTAGGGTAGACTCTGCGGAGAGAAATGGCGAGGTCAGAGCGTGGCCTTATTTTGCCTTCCAATGAGGACTGCCAAATTATACCTTGAAAAGGTTATACCAGTGCAGGCTCGCGTCTGCCATATGTGAACTTAGCTCCTTAAATGTGGTGTGCAAAGTAGAGGATTGGACTTGTGTGACTCAGTAGTTGTCCAAAGCTGATTAAATGAATGTCTCTGTAGAAGTTTATATGACAAAAATGGGCCATTTAATCCATAATGATGTGGAAACCATCAGTAAAGAACATGAGTTTTTTTTTTTTTTTTTTTTTAAGACTTACTGACTTATTCATGAGAGACACAGAGACATAAGCAGAGGGAGAAGCAGGCTCCCTGTGGGAAGCCTGATGCCGAACTCCATCCCATGACTCTGCCATCAGGACCTGAGCCCAAGGCAGACGCTCAACCACTGAGCCACCCAGGTGCCCCGAGAGTATGAGTATTTTATAATGCATTTATATATTATCCTTGTCCCACTGGGTTTTATGGCCAGGTGCCATTCATTGTCATTTTGTATTACCATGCCAGAAAGGGAAGGAATCCTCACCAGTTTATGCCCTTCTTTACAGGATACTACTTTTATCGATAATATTATATAATTTTTCACAGTAAAATATCTGATAATTTTAATAAAAGTTAAGGACTTCCCCTTCCCTACACCTCTCCTTTTCTATTTTTAGCTTTTCTGATATTCCTTCCAAAGTTCTAAGTAATTTGCCTATCTTGCTATTAATGTATCAAGTTTAACTTTTCTGTTCTTAGATTTCTGAGTTACTATATAAATTATAAATAACATTTTAAAATTAAAATTAGACATATCTATTGACAGCAGCTATTTATGCATAAATTTAACCATCATACTTCCAGTGAAATATAAGGAAATTAAGTTCACTACCTCTTCGACCATGCTGATTTTTCTATTTTTATTTTATATAAAAACTATATACGTATATGGTTGTTGACTTGCTATTATATAGAAAATTCTGTTACAGTGATTCAATTATGTAGAAAGTCCTATTTAAGAGGATAAGAAAAGATAGCTTACCTACACATTCTTCTCCCTGTCCTTCCTTTGGTTAATTACTTTCTCTACATTGGTACGTTTTATATAACTTATATTTTGTTTTATAATTGTGGCTATCCTTTCTTGTTTTAGATTGACAGGTTGATTCTAAGAATGGTAAATTAACAAAGAGCATCATGAGAAGCATCCTAGCCAGTGTTTAGAGCAAGGATTCTGGAACAGGATGCCTGAGGTCACCAACCCATGTATAACCTTGGGCAGGTTACTTCACCTTTCTGTGCTGTTGCTGAAAGAACTAAGCTGGCTAATAAGTCTAAAGGAATTAGAATGGGACTTATATTAAGTGTTAAATAAGTGTTAATTGTCATTATATTTACTGTTACAATTAGGAAATAATTATTGCAGAACCAATTAGTGCAATTAGACTCCTAAAAAAGGAAAGGTAATTCTGTGATGTGGAACCTGTGCTACCAAGAGGAAAAATTCTTTTTCTCTTCACCATAAACCGTGATCAGATTTTACTTAAAATGATACCAGGGTTTGTTTTACTTCATATTTAGCTGGTAATGTTCTTCTACAACTTGTTTAAAAATTTCCCCTTAAGGGCAGCCTGGGTGGCTCAGCGGTTTAGTGGCACCTACAGTCCAGGATGTGATCCTGGAGACCTGGGATCGAGTCCCACGTCGGGCTCCCTGCATGGATGGAGTCTGCTTCTCTCTCTGCCTGTGTCTCTGCCTCTCTCTGTGTGTCGCTCTTGAATAAATAAATAAAATCTCTTAAAAATTCTCCTTAATTTATTTTTATTTTTTATTTTTATTTTTATTTTACCAGAAGCAACACATTGATCATCAAAATTTCCTAGCTTGATTGTGGTATTTGATGAATGCAAATTTCTCATTTTTTGGAAAATTTTTGCCTTGAAAAATTGGGATTCTTGTTCTCATTTTCACTGATGTATAGCTTTCAGAGAACAGCTATCTGGGACTTTTTTTTTTTTTTTAATTGAATACCTGTGTTACATTGTTTTGGATTTCATGTCTTCCTTTTTCTTAAATATCTTAGTCATTTTGTTGGATTGTATCCTAAAATAATTTTGAAGAAACAGTAAATGGGAGATAAAATATCCAGGCTCTTAAATGCCTGAAAATGTCTTTATTTTGCCCTCACACTTGACTGAACATTTGGTAGACTATTCTAGTCTCAAATTAATTTTCCCTTTGAAGGCTTTGCTTCAGTACCTTGTAGTACCCAATGAAATGTATAATTATGATGTCAAACTAAGCCCATTCCTTTATATGCAATGTTTTTTTTTCTTCCCCTTTTGAGGCTTTACAATCTTTCCTTAAATTAGTTTACCAGTATGTATCTGAGTTCTCTTTTGTTTATCATTTGACAATGGGCTGGCTCTTTCCATTTCAGGAATTGCATCTTTCAACTCAGAGAGATTTTTAATTATTTCATTTCCTCCCCTATTTTCTCTGTTCTTTCCTCTGAAATGTCTGTTAGCCAAGTAATGTACCTTCTGCATACATGTGAGTATCTTTTAAGTTTTGTCTTATAGTTTCCATGATTTGTGTTTGGATGCATTTTCCGGACAGTGTTTCCCAGAACACTGTATGGTTTTTAATACTAGCTATTCCATTACCTAGTCATTACACTGGATTTTTAAAAAAAATTTTGGCAATCATATTTTTAGTCTTCTACATTTTCCTGTTGTTCTTTGATTTGTTTGTTTGTTTTTCAGAGTTGCTTGTTTTTCCTGTATGGATACAATTAATTTCTGAATCTTTCCAATGACATTAAAAGTTGATTCTGTCTTGCATTAACTTTTTTTTTCCTTTATGGGCAATTTTTTTTATACTATAGGTTTTCCTCAAATATTGGACAATCTTTGGATGACCATTTTTATGAATAAAGAATATATTGATTAGCGTAGGTAGTTGGACTAGTTTCTTATTTCAGTTGCTTATGTTTACCCCAAATCCCCTCTAAATGGGAGGACATGCATGGGATACTGTGTAATTTGGCAGATTTTGCAGAGGGGTTTCCCTCTGTAGGGTATGAGGCTGGGGAGCCAGCAGGCTCTAGGTGCTTACCATTAGCAAAGTAAAACCAGAAAAACAAGCAAATGAAATCTTACTATGGGGAAAAATATTTAGCATATTTTATTCCTAAATAGAGTTGCCTTTTCTTTCTCTTCTTTTTTACTTTCACCTCTACTGGGGGACCATATATCTCAAGATCTGTTTCACCTAGATCTCTTGCCTGTACCCCACTGGGGCCCTTTCCAGAAAGACCTTTCCCTCCTATGTTTAGAGCATACTGAATTCATGTTGAGGATAGGGTGGGCTGGAAGGAGGTGTGTGGGAAACCTTTCCTTACAGTCTTCTCCAGGCATCTGTGTATTTGTTAGGTCTCTTCTTACCTGTTTTTTTTTTTTTTAGATTTTATTTTTATTTATTCATGAGAGACACAGAGCGAGGCAGAGACATAGGCAGAGGGAGAAGTAGGCTCCCTGCGGGAAACCCTATAAAGGACTCTGTCCTCGGATCCCAGGACCATGACCTGAGTCTGAGGACAGACGCTAAAGCACTGAGCACCCAGGCATCCCACCTGTTGCTTTTTTTTAGAAGTCTTTTCTAACTCTTCCCTCAGTCTTTCTCATAATGCCTCTTCTTTCCCTCATACCTCATCTCACAGTTTAAAATTACATTAGTTATATTAACCTAGACTCTGATCACAAGTAATGGAAACAAAGTATGAACCAGCCTAAAAAATTATTAACTCATATAACCAAACTAAAAGAAGCATAGAGTTTAACCTCTCTCTCCTCACTCACTCTCCAGCTGTCTCTCTTCCCCTTGGGTTTGCTTTACTCCAGTCAAGCAAATGCTTGACTTCATTCTCTCATGTGGACTCTACCAAGCTAGACTTCCCAACAAGGAGCTCCAGGCTTACATATTCAAAGCCAGAGAAGAAAATATATTCTTCCCTCAAGCTCTAGTTAGAAAAATGTGTGGGGAAAACCTGGAGTTTACCTTCCTTGAACTAATCATTCTTGCCAGGAAGGTGGGAGTACAATGAGCATGTCCAACAGCAAACACTTCTTGGAGCAGAGGAGAAACACTTCTCCCCACAAAATGTGTACTGTTTCAGGGGCAGTTTAGAATGCAGAGGGCTGTAAGTTAACAGAAAAACACAACAAACAGTTGCTTAAACAAATTTAATGTTTCTGCTATTTAATGTACATAGATAGATGGTGGTAATAATACTCCACAGCTCATGGATGTCAGGAGAGGTATCATTGCATCTTCTTGGCTTTTTCTTCAAGACAACAGCTGCCACTCCAGTCATCACATCTGCATTCAGTGGAATATGGGGAGGAGAGAGAAGAGTAGAAAAGTCAACCAGGGGTATCCCTTTTATCTGGAAAGCTGTAATCTCAGCAGATTACTCTCCTCCTCACAACACATATAATTCTTTTCAGTTGGTAATTGTGAATAAAGCTGCTATAAAACATTGATGTGCAAGTTATTATGTAAACCTAAAGTTTTCAAATCAGTTGGGTAAATACCTAAGAATGGGTTTACTGGATCATATGAAATTGTGTTTAGCTTTGTAAGAAACTGCCAAACCATCTTCTGGAACGGCCATAGCATTTTTCATTCCCACCAGCAAGGAATGAGAGTGCCTATTGCTACACATTCTCATCAGTGCTTGAATTTGTTCGTTTTTTGGGTTTTAACTATTCTTATAGTCGTGCAGTGGTATTTGATTTTTTAAAATTACAGTTCCCTAATAATACATGATGTTGAGCATCTTTTTACATGTTTATTTGCCATCCGAATATCTTTTTTAGTTGGGTGTCTGCTCAGATTTTTTCTCCACTTTTTAGTTAGGTTGTTTGTTTTGAAGAGTTCTTTGATTTTGAAGAGTTCTTTGAATATTTGGGTAGAACTTCTAAAGAGATATCTGATTTGCAAGTATTTTCTCACTATGAGTTGTCTTTCATCTCTTAACAGTGTTATTTACAATGTAAAACTTTTAATGCTGTCCAACTTACCATTTTTTTCTTTTATGGATTATGCTTTTTGTTTTGAAAAAACTCATTTCTAAATCCAAGGTCATCTAGATTTTCTCCTGTGCTATTTTCTAGAAGCTTTTTATGCTCTTGCATGTTACATATAGGTCTATAATCCATTTTGTGTTAACTTTTATTTATTTATGTGTCTAAGTTCTTTTTTTCATATGCTCATCCAATGTTCCAGCACCATTTGTTGAAAATTCTTTCCTTCCTTTTTTTCATGTGCCTTTATTAAAATTCATTTGACAATATTTGCACTGATCTGTGCCCATTCTTTCACTCATGTCACACTGTGTTGATTACTATAGCTTTGTGTTAACTTGAAATATTAGTAGTATGGATCTTCCGTCTTT
Organism: Vulpes lagopus; assembly: GCF_018345385.1. Lineage (NCBI taxonomy): Eukaryota > Metazoa > Chordata > Mammalia > Carnivora > Canidae > Vulpes > Vulpes lagopus. The sequence continues at coordinate 94,067,476 of NC_054825.1, read as the reverse complement.
GTTTTCTTCAGTATAGTGTTGACTCTTTTTGGTGTTTTGCCTTTTCATTTACATTTTAGAATCAATTTGTTGATATTATGAAATAGCTTGCTGTGATTTGATTGGGATTGTATTGAATCTATCAAGTTCAGAAAAAATGACATCTTAACAATATCAAGTTTTTCAGTTTATGAACCTGGAATACATCTCCATTTAATTAGGTCTTCTTTGATTTCTTTCATTAGTATTTTATAGTTCTCCACATACAGATCTGTACATGTTTTGTTAGATTTTTACATTTTGGAGGGTATGTGTGCTATTTTAAGTGGCATATTTAAAAACTTTTTATTTTTTATTTATTTATTTTTTATTTTTTTTATTTTTTTTTTTTAACTTTTATTGGTGTTTAATTTTCCAACATACAGAAAAACACCCAGTGCTCATCCCGTCAAGTGTCCACCTCAGTGCCCGTCACCCATTCCCCTCCAACACCCGCCCTCCTCCCCTTCCACCACCCCTAGTTCGTTTCCCCGAGTTAGGAGTCTTTATGTTCTGTCTCCCTTCCTGATATTTCCCAACATTTCTTTTCCCTTCCTTTATATTCCCTTTCACTATTATTCATATTCCCCAAATGAATGAGAACATACACTGTTTGTCCTTCTCTGATTGACTTATTTCACTCAGCATAATACCCTCCAGTTCCATCCACGTTGAAGCAAATGGTGGGTATTTGTCGTTTCTAATTGCTGAGTAATATTCCATTGTATACATAAACCACATCTTCTTTATCCATTCATCTTTCGATGGACACCGAGGCTCCTTCCACAGTTTGGCTATTGTGGCCATTGCTGATAGAAACATTGGGGTGCAGGTGTCCCGATGTTTCATTGCATCTGAATCTTTGGGGTAAATCCCCAACAGTGCAATTGCTGGGTCGTAGGGCAGGTCTATTTTTAACTCTTTGAGGAACCTCCACACAGTTTTCCAGAGTGGCTGCACCAGTTCACATTCCCACCAACAGTGTAAGAGGGTTCCCTTTTCTCCGCATCCTCTCCAACATTTGTTGTTTCCTGCCTTGTTAATTTTCCCCATTCTCACTGGTGTGAGGTGGTATCTCATTGTGGTTTTGATTTGTATTTCCCTGATGGCAAGTGATGCAGAGCATTTTCTCATGTGCATGTTGGCCATGTCCATGTCTTCCTCTGTGAGATTTCTCTTCATGTCTTTTGCCCATTTCATGATTGGATTGTTTGTTTCTTTGGTGTTGAGTTTAATAAGTTCTTTATAGATTTTGGAAACTAGCCCTTTATCTGATATGTCATTTGCAAATATCTTCTCCCATTCTGTAGGTTGTCTTTTAGTTTTGTTGACTGTATCCTTTGCTGTGCAAAAGCTTCTTATCTTGATGAAGTCCCAATAGTTCATTTTTGCTTTTGTTTCTTTTGCCTTCGTGGATGTATCTTGCAAGAAGTTACTGTGGCCAAGTTCAAAAATGGTGTTGCCTGTGTTCTCCTCTAGGATTTTGATGGAATCTTGTCTCACATTTAGATCTCTCATCCATTTTGAGTTTATCTTTGTGTATGGTGAAAGAGAGTGGTCCAGTTTCATTCTTCTGCATGTGGATGTCCAATTTTTAAAAACTTTTTAATTTTAAATTTCAGTAGTTTATTGCTGATATATAGGAAAGAAATTCACTTTCATATCTATTGATGTTTGGATGCTGGACATTTAGTTTTTCATTAATTTAGAGTTTGGAATTTCTTTTCTGGTAGTTATTTGTGGATTAGTTTGAACTTTTGAAGATTATCTTGAAGGTTCAAAAGGCAAATCTGTAATAGTTTTTAGTGTAGGGCTAATTTAGCCCTACTACTAGGCAGTGGACCTCCTATGTTCTCTTTTGAATGCCTCAGTGTATTAAATAAGATTTCCTCACTCTGATGGAAATGCAAATGTTTCCTGGTTTTGTGTGAGCTCTGCAAGTTGTTTGGCATTCAGTATTCAGAAATTTATTCTATTTGTTTTTTTCTGTGGCTTGCCATTTGTTCTTTGTATGGCTCTATCAAATTTCATCTTATGTATCCACAGATTGGCAGGAAGCCAAAGAATCTAAGATATCTTTATGTAGATTTATGGAAGTCTTTCCTTTCATGGCTTTCTCATTTCTGGAATTTGTCCTTACAAATTCTAATCAACCTAAATTTGGATTTCTAGTTCCTCAATCACTGAGACTATTGAGTTCTATTTGGAATCCCATCCCTGTGTCATGGTTCAGAAATTCTCTACAGGTAGAAATTCATGACATTCATGTAGTTCACCTTGTTTCTTTTTCTTCTGTCAGAACTTATACTCATATGCTGCCTTTTGTTCAACATTTAAAAAGTGTTTTATATATTGTGCCATTTTTTTTTTAGTTGTTACTTTTATAGGCAGGAGAAGTCTTGGACTGATTTTTTTTTTTCTTGGACTGATTTTTAAACATTTGCAGGTAAGTATTTTTCCAGCATATTTTTAAAAATTTTGCAAAAGAATTCCTGATTTTGTTGTTTATTTCTAATATGTTTATGTATATGTGTGTGTATTTATGTACATGTATTCATAGATACATACACAGTCTAGTCTATATGTCTCTTGTTAAAATTAGGTTGTTTTCTTTGAGAATGTCTTCTAAAAGGGATAATTAGTAACCACACTAAGGTTGTTATGAGGACTAGTTTATACAATGCCTGTAACAAAGTAGTAGCTGTGACTTTAAGATAGCTAACAATTTATAGCAGCTGAATTTCCTTGGTCTTTCCATTTTCAAGATGAAATTTATTGATCTTAAAGATAGTTTATGTTCATAGAAGCAGCAACAGTTTTATATAATACTGGACTAATCCATACACTGACCCCAAAGTATTTGCCAAGTATATTTTAGACTATCCTGCAATCTCCCAATAATTATTTGCCTTACCCATTTCTACTTGTACTTTTTTTTTTTTTTAAGATTTTTAAATTTATTCATGAGAGACACACAGAGAGAGGCAGAGACACAGGCAAAGAGAGAAGCAGGCTCCATGAAGGGAGCCCAACGTGGGATTCAATCCCAGGTCTCCAGGATCACGCCCTGGGCTAAAGGCAGGCGCCAAACTGCTGAGCCACCCAGACGTCCCACTACTTGTACTTTCTACTCCAGCTGTAATATACCTTGGTGAAGACTGGGTTTGAGTGGAGGATAGTTGGACATGTACAAAAGGCAATACAAGTGGAAGGATCTGGCAGAGAGTTATGCGAGAATAGCTGAATGAGATATGAATGACAAGTATAAAGATGACTTTGAAGAGTGACATATGGCATGGTCAAGAAATATTTATTTTAGTAATATTTTATTACAGTTGTATGAAAAATCCTAACTAAAAATTATGATAAATGAAATTTTACTATTTCTAGGTCAGTGGCAATTGTTGTATGGTGATTTCATACGATAATGGAGAAAGTGGGGCCCAGAGAGCCTTAGCAAATAACCTAAGCCCACACACAATGCTAGCCTGTGGGAAACACAGGCTGTGGGAAACACCTTCTTTGGGCAGGTGTCATGATTTCGCACTAGGCAGGGCATGGAAATTTGGTAAGTGAATTATAGTATTCCATACATGAACTCTAACTCTAGGACTTCATAGATGAGGAGGAGTTTATGCTGTTTGCATGAGATCTGGGATATCTCAGGACTTAGATATTGAGCATCTGCCTTTGGCTCAGGTCATGATCCCCGGGTCCTGGGATCGAGTTCCGCATCAGGTTCCCCGCAGAGAGCCTGCTTCTCCCTCTGTCTGTGTCTCTGCCTCTCTCTCATGAATAAATAAATAAAATATTTAAAAAAAAGATCTGGGATCTTTCTGTATTATCAGTGAGAAGGGAATTGACAGAGAATGAGACAAAATAGAGAAGTGAATTGATATTCTCTTTACTCCAAAGGATCCTTCTCCTCACATTCTCTCATCCTGCCTCCCTATTCCTTTCTCTTCAGAGCATTCATTTAATATATTCTATCAGCCAGAATGACCTAAAGTTTTAACACCATCAAGAAGGATATTCAAACCAAAATAAAAAGCATTTTTTCCCCTCTTGGATCAAAATCAGTTGTACCAGATGGAGGAAAATAATCCAGGAGTAAATATTACTGCAGTTTCTTATTCCATCTCCCCAGTACCTGATCCTCCATCATTTACCAGAGAGTTAATGGGAGCAGAAATGAAAGTGCTTGCTGCTTTTAGAGGATTTGTTCATGTCCCCTAGAAGCAGAATGAGGTTCTAATTTTAGGGAAAGTTAGAGAAAATATTGTTGCATGCTCACACAGTGGGGAGGGAGAAAAGTTATGAACATTTTTTTTTTCAAAAGGTGGTAAAACAACTACAGTCTTAACAATGTTCTTTGGTGCTCCTATAGAGATAACATAATCAGCTGGATAAAGCATTAGTTTAAACAAGTATAACATATTTTATGGTGTTTAATTTGGGGATATAAAATGCATATACTGGAGATTTTATGCTTCATTAAATGTTTCTTTGTGTAAAGATAATGCTCCTGAGTATTTGGGATGTGAGTGTCAAATGAGGAAAAGGTTTACAAATTGGATTTGTAGAAAACCAGAGAATGGATGGATAGCTTAATGAGGCAAGAAAAGTATAAGGAGATTTCAACTTTCTGTGCCAGAGAAGGGCTCAGCTGGCCAGTCAGGTCTGACTAGCTGGGCTTCCACTGGTTGTGAGAGATGGCTCTGTGTCTTTGTAATGGCACTGGTGCCAGTGCTTCTGAACAGGAAAGCTCATTAAAATGTTTTATTATTCCAAGATCATCCTCAACTTGAATATTGTTATCTGGAAAATTTTCTGTTTTCTGCTCTGACGGTGGGATCCTGGGCTGTGTCCAGCTAGCTCAGAGCTGTATTATAGCCAGTATCTGCTGAGTGAGAAGCTTGACAGTTTCAGTCCTATGACCTTTGTGGTTTTAAATGTTAAATCATAATGTCACATTAACATAACATAGAGCTTTATCCTGAATTTTAGTTAATTAAACCATAGAGGATTAGAGGAATGGTTATGATGAAATCATTTCCTTTTCAGTTTAGTCGTAAAAGGCTCTATATTATGTCCACGAGTAAAGACAAATTTAATCATTTCACCTATGATTGCTAAAATTTCTGGATGTTATATTTGTAGATTTTATGAACTATTTGTACCTTTGTAAAAGTTAATATAATATTTAAATTCATGTCTTTTGTCATAAATTACCAATTTATTACCTTCTTCACTTGATTGAAATCACTAAAAATCTATCTATTTGATGAGCATGACAGCCATTACCCAGAACAATTCCTGAGCTGGAGAAATTTTGAACTCCCATACACAGAAAACTGTATTTGGGGTTAAACTGGTTTTTTCCCCCCACAATCTTAGATTCAGAAATATTCTTAATATCATCTATTGAATTCTGAGGTTGGACAAATTCTGAATGTTGAGTACAAAAATACGTTGGTTTAAAGTGTTGCTTTAACATTTACTAGTTCAGAATAATTATGAGGAAGTGTTGAGCTAATACATGTGAACATTCTTTGTAAATGGATGTCATAATTATTTTGTATTAAAAATATTGACAAGGTTTTGTCATTGGCTTATTTATGTTTATCATTTTTTGAGTGATACTTCACATTTATTTGCAATGAAGGGGTATCCCATAAAAATTTTTATTAGAAAAGCACTTTACCCCTGAGCTGTATATATATTTCTGCAAAGGCTTCAGTCTTCACTTACTAATCTGTTTAGAAATTTGAATCTGCAGTTTTTACTTGATGATGCTTTTTGATTATGGTTAAATGAGGTTTTGTTATTTTTCAGAGATATGCACTTAGAATTCATTAGTGAATCAATATAATTAGGTGTGAGGAATATAGAGAGACATAATCCAAATCAAACTTAAAAAAGGGAACTCTTTTAGGGACTCTGCTATTACAAAGGTGAAAAAGTACTATGAAAATAAAAATGTATTAATTTCATTAAATGTCACATTTTAGTATTGTTTGAAACCTTATTTTGATATTAGCCATTGAGAGAGGATGTCTATAACTTTCCTTTCCTCATTTAGGAAAATAAAAAACCCTAATAAATCAGAGTAAGTATTGGGTTCATTTATTCAACCCATTTTACACACAATTTTGAGGTTCAGTTATCCACCTGGCATTGTGATAAGTGCTGGGAAACAATGATGAAAAATTCACAGCTCTTGAATTTAAGAGATTTATATTCTAGCTGAGGAAAATAAAAGGCTTATCATCAAGGAAGGAACATAACAGAAACCTGAAAATCTATACGCAGTGTAGCGGAGGAAATTTGTCCCTGTAATAATTCAGGAATGGAAGAGGCGTTGGGAAGGTCTTTATGGAGGGGATAGTATTTTAAACTTGGTATTTAAAGAAAAACAGGATCTTCCCTCATTATTTTTCTTCTGTAATTATGAAAATAAAAGCAACACAATTATTCTTAAAAATCTGTCTGATGTGAATTCAAGAGGAAATTGGTGCTCTGACTTTACCTTCTATGAGTGAGAATTATGGTTTTATTGAAGTGACAAGGGAAAAGCCAGGGTCTGGGGATTCAAAGGCATTTAGTATTTAAGCCTTTTGTGGTAGGTCTCCTGGGAGTCCTGTGGTAGGTGACTGAATTGTAGAGTTTCGGGTGAAGGAATGCTGAGGGAGAGCGCTGGAGGGGCAGCTGGTAAGAAATGTGGAAATGAGGACTTCAGGAGACAGCAGGGCAGTGCTTCTGGGGTGGTGAGTAGGGCTTTCTTTCTTTCACCACTCCAGAAGGAAACCCTGTATTATACTAATCGATCCGCATTTTTCCCTCCACCCATCCTTTGGCTAATGTAGTAATGTACTTTCTGTCTCTATGGATTTGTCTATTCTGAATGTTTCATATAAATGGAACCATACAAAATGGCTCCTTGTAACTGACTATACATGCTTCATTCATAGTTTTATTGCTAAGTAACAATTTGTTGTATAGATATACCACATTCAATTTATTCGCTCATCGGTTGATGGACATAGGGGTTGTTTTCACTTTTTGAATGATGCTGCTATGAACTTTTGTGTAGACATATGTTTTCACTTCTTTTTATTTATTTATTTGTTTGTTTTCACTACTTTTGGGTATATATCCAGAAGTGGAATTGCTGAGTCATGGTAACTCCATGGTTTACCTTTCGAAGAACTGCCAAACTTTTTCAAAGTGACTGTATCATTTTATATTTCCACCAACATTGTCATTGTGGGAGAGTTTCAATTTCTCTATATCTTTCACAACACTTGCTATTGCCTGTATTTTTAATTTTAACCATCCTAGGGGGTGTGAAGTGGCATCCCATTATGGTCTTGATTTGCATTTCTCTAATGACTGTAACCAATAGGTAATATTGAACAACTTTTCTTTCTTTCTTTCTTTCTTTCTTTCTTTCTTTCTTTCTTTCTTTCTTTCTTCTTCTTTTCTTTTTTTTTTTGATTTTTAAATTTGTTTATTCATGAGAAACACACACACACAAACACACAGAGAGAGAGAGAGAGAGAGAGAGAGAGAGGCAGAGACACAGGCAGAGGGAGAAGCAGGCTCCATGCAAGGAGCCTGACGTGGGACTGGATCCCAGGTCTCCAGGATCACATCCTGGGCTGCAGGCGGCGCCAAACCGTTGCCCCACCGGGGCTGCCCCTTGAACAACTTTTCATGTGCTTATTGGCCATATGTCAATCAGAAGATTATGTGTGAGTGTATCTTCTTGAAGAAATATCTATTTATAACTCTGACCATCTTTAGTTAGGTTATTTGCCTTTCAGTTGTTGTTGTTGTAAGAGTCCATGTTTCTTTAAAAATCTACTTCTGGTGGCTATACAGATAAATACTACCAGCTATACAGCGCTGGTAGGGAGCTGACACACCTAACTTGGGCTGAACATTGAAGTCTTTACTTTGAAATGCATGAATTGGTTTTGTATAGTACTTTGTTGTAAACAAGTAAGGCAATATGGTTTAATGGTGATTTAATGGAATTGTCTGTTAAATACATTTATCTTCCTTGGCCTACTATTACCAAGTTCTATTTTTCTGTGCACCACCAGTAAATATAAGTGCCCTTTGAGCTTCTTTCTTCAGATCACCTCTTATCTTAAACTACATTCTTCCTTTGAAGGACTGTCTCCATACTTGTGATGATATAGCCCTAGCTCTAATCTCTCTTCTGGGCTGATCTATTATTCTATTGTCTATAAGACTTTTTCATCTGGATGTCCTGTAAGTGCTATAAACTCAATATATCCAAACCTCAACTACTGGTCAACCTTCACAAAGCTTTCTTTTCCCCTGTGTTCCTGATTTAAAGACACTAGCTCAGTCACTTAAGTATGTGGAAGCATAACTACTTAGGCTGAGCTGATTGCATGATGAACCCTTGAGGTATGCCAAGCATTTCCTAGTCCACATCCTTAAGAGATTTTGATTTGATTGTTCTAGGATTGGCCAGGGAATAAGAATTTTACAATTTCCCCAGGTGCTTTTGATAACCAGCTGGTTTGGGAGATCATTGTAAGAGATTCTGTAAGTTGAAATGTTTTAGTTCTCTCCCCACTCTGCCTCCAAACTATCTTTTTATTTTCTGTTACCTCTGTTATGGTTTGGTTCTTTGGCGTTTCAGTGGCTTTTTGCATGATCTAACTCCTTTGTGTCCTTTCTCTATTCAATACTTCCTCCATGCTCTTGCCAGAATTATCTTTCTAGAATACAGATTGGAGTGTCACATGTGCAAATAAAAATTCTTTGATGATTTCTTATTTCCTGTAAGATAAATCTAAGTTTTTTATTATGACTTTGAGGCTCCTAACAATCTGTCAGTCACCTACTTATGTCTGCACTTCTGCCATTCCCTGAAAACAGTCTATGTTTCAGTCACCCAGACTCTTATTCCCCCCAACATTTTATGGAACTCTTTGATAGTGCTATGCCCTTTTCTTGGATTTGTGTCACAACTGTGCCAGTCTTAGATCTGCAGTGAACCATGCTACATTATTCCATTGGCTTTGGTGGAATAATATGAAAGCCAATCAGAAGTAGCTTCTTCAGATAATTTATATTTATTATACAATTCTTAAATACAACAAATGATTATATAATATAAAGCTATTGGATCTATTGAAACCAAACCTTCTGATTGATGCACAACACTCACACATGCACATACCTATTTCTTTGGATTAGGGATACAGAGGATTAGTATCTTAATCTCCATGGGTGTCTGTCATAGTCCATTAGTGGCATTGTAGGAAAGATCTTTTTCTTTTTCTTTTTCTCTGGCAGCTGCTGAGGCCATCAGTGGTGATTGGATTCTGTGTGAAGGCTTTCATTAGAGCTTCTGATCAGAGACTTATCCTTCCAGCGTTAGCAGAGGGAGGGAATAGTATTCACTCCTTCAGCTGGAGTATGTCATATTGAGCTATGAAAATAGCACATAGTTTAGTGAACTCACATGGTTTGGTCACATATATGATTAGTGCACATGCTGTCTCCATTGCCCCCATTCAATGGTTGTGATTTTTATATAGATTTAAGTTGGATGACTCTAATGTGTTGATCCAAGGTATAATTTGTGTGCATTTGGCTCTGATGAAGCTTTAGTTTTATTTATATGTACATTAAGCAATCCAGACATGTTGCTTCTGATCAGATGTGGTATCCTTCCCTGGACACAGGCAACTTTCATGAGTTTATATCGACAAAATGCTAAATCAGTACTGAGACTTAGAGCCATAATTCAAAATTATAAACATTCTAAATACCTTTCTATTTGTTTAATGCATACTTATGTGTATCTCACATGTTTGATACCTACATAGCCTAAGTCCTCCAGCCTTCTATGATAACTCTTTTTTGGACCATTTATTTAAAAATGCTTGAGTTCTCAATGGACATACCAAGAGATTTTACTTCCTTTTGTTACCCAGAACCACCTTTCCCATGGGGTGTGACATACTGCTATTGTTTACCAGTGTCCATATCCTTTCCCTGTGGGTGAATTATTCTTCTTTGGCCTGCTGAAGAATATGGCTTATTTTGGCCAATAGAACATAAGAGGAAATGATGTATGTCACTTCCTGTTGCTTTGTGCACTCTTTTCTCTCAGCCAAGAGATTACTATTGATGTTCCAAATAGTAACTGCTCTGTCTGATGATCCCAGCATGAAGATGATGAAAATGTGAAGAATGGCCCTGACTTAACCAGTCTACAGTGAATGCCACCATGGGCAAGAAGTAGACTTTTGCTCTTCTATGCCACCTGATAACTTGGGTATTTATTATCATAGCATGTCCTATGATCTAAAACAATGCTAGCATTTGGCAAATTTTCATTAAATGGTTGATGAATGAATGAACTCTTGAGCAAGGCACTTTCCAGGTGTCTCAACTTAGTATACTCATACTCTCTGTGTTCCCATCTTCATTGTATTTCTGGACTAGTGACTTTGTAGCCTATGTTAGAAATGCACCATTGTCTTCAAACAACATTTTTTTTAAAAGACATTTAAGGAAAAAAAACCCACATTATTTCACGAAGGAGACATGTAAATAATATAGAATATAACACAAACCTCACAGGAATTTTTAAAGGAAAAATACAAGCCTTCCAAGAATTTTCATGACAGTGGGGTACTGGATCAAGCTATATTTCTGAAACCCCTTGAAAATATTGGAGAAGTCTTGATAATCTTTGAGTCTCTGTTTTCTCTTCTCTAAAATACAGTAATTAGATGAGAATAGTCAAAGACCCTTTAGGAGGGGCTACATGGTGTAAACAGCAGTGACCTAGGAACGAGCAGCCTTGGGCTCCAGTGTCTGCTTTGCTCCTAAATATGCGTAGGACTCTGTCAAGTCATTTAATTGACTAGAACCTCTGAAAAAGATGTACTCACACAACTGCTATCTGTCCCACTGGATTTTATTTTTGAGGAATAAAAGATTTGAAAGTACTTAGAAAATTATTAAGCTTTAATTATAATTAAAATTATTAATTATAAAATTATTATCATTCCAATTGAAAATTGATAGGAAATTCTTGCAATCTTTTCAAATTTGAGGATTTCATTGATGATGTAATTCCACTGGGTGGCAGTATTTCACTTGTACTCTACTATGATCCTATAGTTGGTGCATAAGCTTAAAGAAAAAAGTTTAATCACAATCTCATTCTCTCCCAAACCTTATCTTTCCACTTTCGCATCCTCTGTATTCCCTATCTCCCAAAACAATTCTGAAAAAGACAGTTACCATTCATTTAAAAAAGATTTAATGACATAAATGTGAAGACAGTCACTCCAAGCAGTTTATCCAGAACTTTTGCTTCATTTAGGAAGAAGTGTTAAGATAGCTTAATTTTGCTTAGATGTAAGCAAATTACTTTAATGTAGGTAATTAAGACCAGTTAAAAATCACCTACAAAAATCTTGCAGTTGGCCTTTTTTGGTGAATGCTTTAAAAATGATTATTTTTCAATAAACTCAGGTAGAAATTTTTGATTGATAATACCATGGATTCTTATTTTATCCTGTATCATAAGATCATAAGGTCGTTATGCCAATTCCTTTGATGTCTATTGGAAACATTCATCATGGTTCCATATCAGTTCACTTTATGCCAGAATTTCTTAGAGAATTAATACTGCAAGATGAGTTAAATAAGACAATTACCTTTATAAAGCTTGGTAAGTGATTCCTTGCTTACCTCTGTTGATATTGAGGCCTCAGTGTAAGTGGTGGGCAATGTAAGTGGTGGGCAAGATCTATTAGCTTGGTCTTGTCCTGTAGCATGGAAAACATAATAGTTCTTTAGCAACATAATAGGATGCTAGTTTTCATTTGTAAGAAGATCATTGATGCAATTTTTAAATGGCCGAAATTATTTCATTCTGTACCAGAGAAAGCAGCTACTTTGAAAAAATTAGGCTGTTTATAAAACTTGATATAGAGAAATATTCATTTTTAAATGGTGATATTTGATAGCAAATTTTAATTTTGTGCCAAGTAAGTCTTTGCTGTTTTCAGGGAGAGAAAAAAAAAGTTAAAAAAAATGGTTGTCTAAATTTGAATTGATATGTAAATGAAAATTTCATCTCTTTCTCTGATGGCCATAATTATAAAGCACAATTCCTTTTTCTAGTATACATAATATGATAAGCTGTATGCACTGTGTGCATGAGCATTGAAAGCATTTTTTTGAGGAAGATTATCCATAGCCTTGCATTTATTCTCAAAGGAACTTAGGACACACAGAAAGTAAAAAAGAACATTGATGGTTCACCATCATTACATATTTTTAAGTAGCTTTAAGATTGCTTTAGAAGTCTTACCTCATCAAATAATAGTCCTCATTTATATGAGGGGAAAAATGGAAGAACAGCACATCTTGGTTTGAGTAAAGAATTTTAGAAAAATCTCCCAGTGTTTTGGTCCACAAATCCTAGAAAGTGACAGCTAACCAATAGATGAGATAGGTGGATTCATGCAGTTGAACAACTGAGCCTAATGTACTCTGATTGATGAACCAATAAAACATAAGGGAGAGTGCAAGTGGCTTTTTACACACACACACACACACACACACACACACACACACACAAAGCCACTTTTTACTTTATTCTAGATCCTTTCCTGCTAAATCTTTATATCGGTAACCTGGGAAGCATGCTTATCAAATTTCCTGATAAGAGATAACTGGGAGAGATAGTGGCTATTTTGCTTGAGAGAAGCAGTATTCAAAATATGAAGTCCCCAAAGTAGGAATAAACCAAAAAGAAGAAAATAGAAGTCAAGTCTTATATTTGTGTTAGTAAGTTATTTTATAAAAATAGAGAACTAGAGAAATTTGCCTTGAAAACAATTCAAAGTGAAAAGATTTGGGAGTTTTGATTAGTTTTGATTTTAGGGAGAAGAAGCTGGCATTGTTTGGGAAGAAATTGGTCAGAATTTATAAAGTCGGTGAGTTGCCAGAAAAATCAGTGGCCTTGTCTTTGGAACATGAGCCCATGTGGAGTTACTGTTGTTGTAGTCTTGTCTTGAAACATACATGTCTGAACAAAGCTGTTTTAAAACAATTTGAGCTCGTTTTAGAATATACCTGTTTTGTTAATGTACAGTTTGCAAAAAGACAAGAAAGACTGGAAGAGATGTAAGAGGGGAAAATGGCAGTTAAGAGTTCTTATTGAACACGAGCTGTGGTAGGTCATCTGTTAAATCCTTCATATGGATTATCTAATAGATTTCCCTCACAACAACCCTGTGAGGTAGATAGTACTAGGATTCCTTTTTCACAAATGAGACAATGGAGGCAGATATTGCTTATGTGAATTTCTCATTACTGTTTACAGACAGTAAATAGTGTGGCTTGGAATGGAGTCCCAGTCTGGATCATGAGCCCCTGCATTTAATTGCTCTACTATACTGCCTTCTAGAAGAGAAGTATTATGGAGCCAATAGAGGAAAGATTTAACAGAGAGTGGTCACTATCTTTATATGCTATAGGCAGGTAAAGAAAGATGAAAAATGAATCTGACAGGGGATAACTTCATTTCAAGTTTTTTTCAGTGACTTGTTGAGGGCAGATGTCAAATTGTAGTGCCCTGAAGAATAAATATTGAAGGAGGGTATATTTGGTGAGGACAGGGCTAGTCAGGGGAAAGATAAAGTTATAAGAGATGATGGCCAGGCAGCCAACAGGAAAACTGGAAGCAGAGGCATGGGGGAGGTTATGGCTAGAAGTGGAAGGGCATTTTCTGTTACAGTAAAGAGGTTCTACAAACCAAACATATCAGGAACTATACAAATAATCTGTTCTCTTTTCAACTGTCTTTTGGGCAGTTTCAATTTTTCAACATAAAGTACACTAAAATGGTTTTAGTTTTGGGGCACCTGGGTGGCTCAGTCGGTTAAGCATCCGACTCTTGGCTTCTGCTCTGGTCATGATCTCAGGGCCATGAGGCTGAGCCTATGCTGGGCTCTGTGCTCAGCGGGGGAGTCCACTTGGGATTCTCTCCCTTTTCCTCTGCCCCCTGCACCCGACTCATGTGCACACACACACACACACACACACACTCTCTCTCTCTCTCTCTTCCTCACTAAAATAAACTTTAAAAAATGCTTTTAGTTTTACTTTTGATTTATTTAAAGATACTTTACAGTTTACCCAATACATGCATTGGGTACTTTTGAATGAAATTAGGTAAAGACATTGATACCTTAAGAAATGTGGTTGTTCCTCTAAAATGGTTTGCTGGAGAAAGATGACATGCTCAGACTCATCACAATTACTATCAGTGGCCTAATTAGCATTTTCCCCCACCCCGACCCCCACTTTTCTTGTCTAACAGAATCTTGATTTACTTTCATAGCACTGAGATGGATCGTTATTACTTTAATCTGTGTGGTGCTCTTATTCCCCCGAGCTAGCAGTTGGTCTAAGGATAGCTGTGTTACCTAGTTCTGGTTAATGAGATGTAAGAAGTCTTTCAAGTTAGTTCCTAGGAAAGCTTTCACTTTTCTCATGAAGAGGAACAGAGACTCTTTGCCCTTTCTCATGGCTGGGAAGTGGAGTGTCCAGACATGATGCCTAGGGGTCACCCTTTGAACATGAGCCGACAAGTATGACAACAAGGTCACTATGTGAAGGATGGCAAAGCAGACATTTAGAAAGCACTTAGTGTTACATCAGTTCTGGGCTCCTCTTGTTATGTGAGAGATAGACCTGTATTCACTCAAGTCACTGTTGGTCAGATTTTGTGTTGCTTGCGTCAAAGTCCTAAGACCAGCAAAAATCCTTCTTCAGCTGTTTCTTATACAGATGTGGTTTATGGTTATGGGAACGTTTAAGACAATCTCTCTGATCAACCCTCATTACAGCCTGTAATGTCTCATTAAAAGGGTTGAGAACAATATGGCTTATCCATTTCAGAAACAATTTAGTCTTTAAAAATTATATTTGACCACTCTAGCCTGTATTTCAGTTAGTTGTGCATTTCTAGTTTCTTTCAAGTAACTAGAGTAGTGCCTGCATGATGTTTGCATCAACTCTATAATATCAGAAAATATTTGTGCTGTGAAAGAAACCAAAGCATAAAGACATTAGAGATGGTTTTCACTTCAGAACTAGATCAGTTCAAGGGAATGTTTTATTAAAACCTTTGTCTCACATTCTAGAAAATCTTAATTGAAGAGAGATATTGTACCTAAACATTTACTTACTATGAAACTGCTGAAATGTGTGTCTCTCTGGTTAGCATGAGGTTAAATGTAAAATAATCCTCAATGTTCTTCTGAGTTCCTGGGATGAATAGGATTATTTTGTGTTCTTTGCATCTAAATGTTCACACTCTTGAAATATGGCTGCTAGGGAAGGTTATCACCTTCTGCCTCGGCATTGTTTGGCTTAAAGTACGCAAAGATAGGTGACATGGGAGCTTTTGTAGTGGGCATAAAGGTATGAAAAATGAACTAGTGAAAACTGGTTGGAAGGATTTTCTATCTATAGTGAGTCTAATACTATAAAGATGCTTTATCTATTTTTAGAGTGTGACTTGGATTTGTGTTCAGATGATGAAACACAGTGAAATTTCTAGTCAATTCTAAGAGTGCTATGGAGAGAAAAATTGACCTACCAATTTAAAAACAACGAAAGTCTAGACACTACCATAAAAATGGTTTAAATGACAGTGGGGAAAATCAACATTAAAAATTATTAGCGCAATAAACAAAAATTTATTAAACACATGAATAAACATCTCTGCATGTGACATAGAAAGTAAATGCAGTATCCAGGAAATATATCCAATTATCCAGAGATGGAGCATTTTAATATGCCTATCTTCTTGTTTAAGCTCTTGAGTCATGGCATAATTAGTTACCAAAAGATTTGATTGCTTCAAATCAGATGGTCAAATCTTTGGCTTTGCTCTTGACTATCACTACATTAAGTGAATTATTAATAATTTAGTCTTGGTGCTTTGAGTCAAGCCTAATAAGAGAAATCTAAGGTTCAGATTTTCCTTTAAAATTATATAAGGAGAGCTCTGTTACTGTATTTAATTTTAAATCGAAGTGTAAGTTCCGGTTATGCCATTGTTTGGGATACTTTTCAAGAAAAGCTTCAATCCTTGAGACGCTTTCTGTTTTGAAATGTGTGTATCATCATGAATCACTAATTAATGTGAATCTTCCACGTTAAAAAAAAATCAGACTTCTTAAATAATAGCTAGAGAAGTGGTATCTCTATTGTCTGCTTTTCCAAGTCAGTTGTTTTACAGTGCTTGCTTTAGAATTTGGTAAGTAATATGAACCTACCTAGACTCTATTAGGTCATCACTTTACTCACTGGGATAAACAGATTTGTTGCTATTATCTATTTTCTGCTTTGAATCATACTCATTCAATTTTTAGTATATGTGCTGCCGAAGCAAGCACGAATCATACTCATTCATACATTGCTGTGCCCTCTGCTATGTATCCAGAACATACCCTGGTGTCAGTCACAACTTGAGGGTCATCCCCTCCATCACAAATCCTTTCTTGGTAATTCTGGCTCATACCGCTCCAACCATCCCCATTGTTCAGCCATCTACATCCATGTACACACTGGGAAACTCTCATAGGCTTCTTCCCTAGTGAGGCAGTTGCTCCTTACAATACATTTCAGCATAACATTCCAGTCACCATACGTTGAAAGTGGCATCAGAAAGGAAACCTATTTGCCATTCTTGAATATTCTATTTATGTGTTAGTACTTTATCATGTGGTTTTACAATTATTTTCATAACTTAAGGTAGCTTTGTTTCATTCACTAATTGCTTTGTGTAATCTTTGTCTAATGAACAAGGGTTTACTCATTGTGGGAATCATATTTTCAGTTTCATTTGTCAACCTCACTTTACTGCAGGACTGGATATATAGGCTCTCAATAATACTTGGATATGAACTGGATTAAACTCTAGAATATTTCATGTATATATGAGTGCATTAGTCTGCTTAGGCTGCTATAGCAAAGTATTAAAGACTGATGACAAATAACAAAAATTAATTTTCTCACAGTTCTGGAAGTTGGGAGTCCCAGATCAGAGAGCTGTCAAATCTGGTGAGCACCCCTTCTGGCTTGCTGATGGCTGCCTTCTCACTGTGTTTTCATGTGGTCTTTCCTTTAGGCCTGCATAGAGAGACATCTCTGGTGTCCCCTCCCTTTTTTGTGAAGACATTAGTCCTATTGGGTTAGGGCCTCACCCTTATGATTTCATTTAACTTTAATTACTTCCCTGAAGGCCCTATATCTAGATACAGTCCACCTTGGGGTTTAGAGCTTCAATGTATAAATTTTGGGGAGAACATAATTTAGTTCATAACAATGAGATATTACATATTGATAAATCTTTTAAGAAAAGAACTATTGAATTTTTCTTTTTCTTTTTTTTTTTTTTTTTTTATGATAGGCACACAGTGAGAGAGAGGCAGAGACACAGGCAGAGGGAGAAGCAGGCCCCATGCACCAGGAGCCCAACGTGGGATTCAATCCTGGGTCTCCAGGATCACGCCCTGGGTCAAAGGCAGGCGCCAAACCGCTGCGCCACCCAGGGATCCCTGAATTTTTCTTTTTCTATAAGTTCTTTTCCCCCCTCTCATATATTTTTTCAACCTAGCTTGATGTAAGCCTCCCTTTCACCCATATCTTTCTGTAATCATTTAAGTTTCCCCCTCTAATGTTTTCTGTTTTGTATGGTTGGGCAGGTGTTAATTTTTTTCTTAAAATTCTTAGCTGGAACTGATCAAGGTTTTTCTAGGAATTTACTTAAAAGATTCCCTGTGGAGGCTTGGCAGAGAGTGGGTCCAAGGTTAAGCTTTATTAATCACTCCTGCTGTTCTTCTTTTTTGCACACCACAAGCTCACCTTTGAGAGGTCCAACACATCATATCTGGCTACCAGACAGCTGTCTCAAGGACTTTTGTGGATTATCCCATAGAGTTTGAAGCATGTATCAATGGTCTTAAGTCTGATTATTAATGAGAAAAAATGAGGCATGGCCTATTATGGACAAAGGTATGAGCCGGCTGACTTGGAGTTTCATCAAGTAATTGTCTTAGGCTGAATGACTCATTTTTGACTAAAAGGGTTAGATAAGTTTCTATGTACTGAGAGGATGATATTTATGTATCCCACATTTCAACTTGTCATTTGCCATAAAAATTGCAAGCATCATTAATCATCAGTCTTGTGCTTTGAAAGACAATCACACAGACACACATGTATACACAAATGCATGCATGCACATGCGTGCATACACACTTGCATGCGCGCACACACGCACACACACACGCACACACCTGAGCCAGGTGTTTGATTTATTACCATAATCACCGTGCCACATTTGATACTTGGTTCTCTAAACTCTAGCCTCCTTAACAAATAATATTTTCATATCTTTCATAGCAAAGTGTTGTTATCTCTAATTCCTGTTTTTATCATTGCTAAGTGGGCCACTTATTTGTGTTTGTACTCATTATTATTTTTAATCAAAACCCTCAGAACTCTTCCTGAATTTATTGGATTGTTTTGTGTTGGATTTTTCTTAGGAGTTATTTCAGCTTTAACTATGTAAACCTCCTATTATTTTAGTGGAATACTATACAGGAATGGGGCTTTGTCCCCTTTTGCCTGAGTTAGTATCGAATTTTCTTCATATCCCCAGGTAGTCATTGATTTCCTAGTCTTCATTTGCCAGATAACATTGTTTTTGCCATTAGCAGGAAGTGTTGTCTACTTACATTTTTCATTTAATATTTGTGCATTTCTTTAATGAAATAAGACAAAAATATTTAAAAATATTCTATGTAAGTTGTATTATTTATCATTTTCTTATTAGAGCTCATTGTTTTATGTCTTAACACTTCATTCTGTTATGCATGCGCAGGTTCTGAATATAGATATTTATTTTACTATATAAATGTAATCAGTCCCTCTTCCTAAAGATTTGGGAGTTTGGAACCTCTCTAATTTGCCTGTGTAAGCAACGAAGGCTTACATCCTCATGGTCGTCCTTGACTTTGGTTTCCTGCTTTCACTCTGCTTAGCAGATGTGCCTTCTTGTGGCACTGCTTAGGCTACCCTATTCTACATCAAGTCAATGTAGGCAAGGAATCCAGTTTTGTTTTTTAAAGATTTTATTCATTTATTCATGAGAGACAGAGAGAGAGAGAGAGAGAGAGAGAGAGAGAGAGAGAGGCAGAGATACAGGCAGAGGGAGAAGCAGGCTCCATGCGGGGAGCCCGATGTAGGACTCCATCCTGGGGTCTCCAGGATCACACTCTGGGCTGAAGGCAGCGCTAAACCGCTGAGCCACCCGGGCTGCCCAGAAATCCAATTTTTAAATAAATTTTTATTCTTGGATTATCTTCTCTTCACACAAGAAATTGATGTGAATGTCATAGATTATATTGAGAGTTGGGGAAAGGGAGAAGAGAGAATGTTACAGAAGGGCAGACAGCTTCATATTAAATACCCAAAATGCCTTTACCTGCTCTTTGGTGTTCTCATCACCAGCTTGTTCTGATTATCTGCTTCACCTTATGTAGTTTACCAGCTAAGTCTTCTCTTTCCTCTTTCTCCATCTTACCTTTCCTTCTTAATCTTCACATCCTTTTCCCCCATCCTCTCTTTCCTTGATTTCACCTGAGTCCCCTAGTCTATAAAGTAGTTCAGCTGTCTCCCATTACTAGCCCCAAGCTCAGCTATTTCTACCATTGCATATTGCAATTCATCAAACTGCACAATTGGAACAGTCTACTCTCAAGAGGCATTTGGTTGAACAAAAAAGATTTCTTTGTGTTTTATTTTGTTTTGCATTTGCCATTAGAACCGAATATCAAAATGCCAAAGAGTTGGTAATGATTATACCTTGTTTGTACAACTTTATGCACCAATAGCTTCTGAGGTAGTAACAGCTGGGGCATGAGAGAGATTTGATTTGGGTGAATTACTAGCTAGAGATTAATGTGTTAGGTTCAGATTTTATGTTCATGTGCTAGAAATCAAACCTTCAAAGCAATTAAACTACAAGGAGGATAGATTCAAATAAAATAACATATGAATAATAATTAGAATTTTAATTTTAAGTGGACTACACTATCCAGTAGATTTTGCTTATGCAATATAATTTCAAAACTTCTAACTTTGTAAAAAGTAAACTTACTTTAAGCTGAATTTTCAAACTCATACAACTATTCGAAGTCATGTGTTGGTTCTGATTTTAAATTCTGAGGTTTATTACTCTTTGGTTTTTATTGGAGTGTCAGGGAGCAGGCCTCTTCTTTCTTCACATTTCTTCACTTTATTTTAACTTATCTACTTTGCCTTGATGAACAAATAACATGATGGCCAAATTTGCTAAAGTAGGTGCTTAATGTTAATTAAATCAACCCTTCCCACCTTTCTGCCAATAAGAGATCAGTTTATCCTACTTCAGTGAGCTGTTTGTATGTTTATTTATTTTAAATTAATGCTAATGAATAACTGGCAAAGGCTAGCTCTAATCTGGACAGATAATTTACTCGTACCTCCTCTCCTCCCCCATTCATTCTCCTGCCACAAAGTTATTCCTTTAACCTTGTACGGCACAGCCAATTGGCTCTTTTATAAGGGTAGTGAGAGCTGGAAAAGTTAACTGAACTTCTAGTCATAAATCATCACTGTGGCATTAAACAGTGTGTTATATATATTGTATTCTTAGGCCAGTCTTCTGGAACAGAAAATGAACTGGAAGCCTAAAAATGTTCCAGTCTTTCTGGAAAAAATAAAACAAAAACACCCAAGAGTTATATGTTTATTAAACTTTTCATTTTGAGGTAATTGTATATTCACAAGCATTTATTAGAAATAATAGGGAAAGATACTGTGTTGCTTTTTTTATTTCCCTCAAGGGTAACATTTTCATTACTACAAGGATCTCCAGGTTGCTCTTATAGCCACGCCCACTTCTCCTCCTCCACCAGAACCCTAGGCAACTACTAATCTGTTCTCTATCTCTATAAATGTTTTCATTTCAAGAATGTTATGTACATGGAATCTTACAGTATGTAATTTTTTGAGATTGTCATTTTTTCACTTAGCATAATTCATTGGAGATTCACCTAGGGTGTTGCACACATCAATAGGTCAGTCATTTTTATGGCTAAATCATGGTGTTGATGTATTATAATTTGTGAAAGCATTCACATACTAAAGGACATCTGGGTTGTTTCTAGGTTATTTAATGAATAAAACTACTGTAAGATTCTTCTACAGGTTTTTGTGTGGATAAAAGTTTGGTTTCTCTGAGATAAATGCCAGGAGTAGAGTTGGGTTGTATAGTTCTTCCAAGTTTAATGTTTTAAAGAAATCGCTAAACATTCTTCCAGAGTGATTGTACTCTTTTATATTCCTATTAGCAGTGTATGAGTTATCCAGTTTCTCCCAGCCTTGTATCCAGCATTTGGTGGTGTTATTATTTTTTATTTTATAAAAATAAAAATAAAAAAATTTATAGGTGTATAGTGATCCTCATTTTGGCTTTGATTTGCATTTTTCTTAAGGCAAGTAATATTGAACATCTTTTCAAGTACTTATTTGCCATCTGTATATCTTCTTTGGTGAAATGTCACTTCTTATCTTTCTCCCAATGCTAACTGGATTTTTGATTTACTTACTGTTAAATTTTGAGAGTTAATATTCTGGATACTAGTTCTTTGTTGGGGCATATATGATTTGCAGTATTTTATTCTAATCTATAACTTGTCTTTCTCCTAACAAAGTCTGTTGCAGAACAAAAGTTTATAATTTTGATGCAATCAAATTTATACATTTTTTTGAATTGTGCTTTTAGTGTGAAGTCTTCTAACTGAATACTAAATTTTTTTCCTATTTGCTTTTCTAAAAGTTTTAAGTTCCACCTTTTATATTTAAGTCTACGATCCATTTTTAATTAATTTTTGTATAAGATGTAGAGGTTGAGTCATCCAATCCATTAACATGGTATGTCTCACCATTTATTAGATCTTTGATTTCTTTTTACCACATTTTGTTGTTTTAAGCATACACGTTGTGTACATGTTTTTCTAAGAGTTATGTCTAAATGGATGGTATTTTATTTAATATTAATGGCCAAATGTTCATTGTTAGTATATGGAAATACAATTTATTTTGCATGCTTATCTTTAACTTGTGGCTTTGCTAAACTCTTATTCTAGGAGATTTTAAAAAATTATTATTGAATCCTTGTGATTTTCTTCATAGACATCTGTCTATGTCATCTGTAAATTCATGTCATCTGTAAATAAGTACAGTTTTCTTTCTTTATTTCTTTTATCTTTGTATCTATGCCCTATGTTGAAGAGATTGTATAGAATTGGTATTGATTCCTCTTTAAACATTTGGTAGAATTGTTCATTGAATATTTCTTTTATCTTTATATCTATGCCCTATATTGAAGAGATTGTATAGAATTGGTATTGATTCTTCTTTAAACATTTGGTAGAATTGTTCATTGAAACTACATGCACTTTGAGATTTCTCTTTTGGGGGTTTTAAAATTACGTGTCCAATATCCTTAAGAGTTATAGGGATATTCAAATTATGTATTTCATATTAAATGAGTTTTGGTAATTTGTGGTGTGAAGATGGTTTATTTATTTGTATATTTATTTTTTAAGATTTTATTTATTTGAGAGCATGAGTGGGGGCTGGGGAGTGGGAGGCATAGGGAGAGGGAGAAGCAGACTCCCCACTGAGCAAAGAGTCCAAGATGCATGGAGCTTGATCTCAGGATCCTGAGACCATGACCTAAGCCAAAGGCAGACACTTAACTGACTGAGTCACCCAGGTGCCCGGGGGATGGTTCATTTCATCTAAGTTGTTAAATTATGTGTTTTTTTTTTTTTTTTATAGTTTCTCTTATACTTTTGATACCTGGAAGGTCTTTAGTGATGTCCCTTCTTTCTTTCTCTGTTTTTCTTCCTTCCTTTAATAATTTGTGCCTTTTCTCACTTTTCTTTGCCAGTCTTGTTAGAGATTTGCCAGTTTTAGTGATCTTTTCAACAAATAAGCTATTTGTTTCATTGATTTTCTCTGATATTTTTCTGCTTTTAATTTCATTGATTTCCATTCTCTATTCTTTCTTTCTTTCTGTTTACCTTGGATTTATTTGGCTCTTCTTTTAATTTCTTGAAGTGGAGCTTAGATAATTGACTTGAAACTTTTCCTATTTTTACTGTATGCATTTAGTACTATTAATTTCCCTTACGGCATTGCTTTAGCGGTGTCCCAATATTTTGATATATATTATTTTGATTTTCACTCATTGCAATATATTTTTAATAACTTTGAGACTTCCTTTTGATCCATAGATTATTTAGAAGTATGTGTATTAATTTCCAATTATTTGAATATTATCCAATTATCTGTTATTGGTTTCCAGTTTGATTCTATTGATGTTGGAGAAAACATGTGTGATTTAATTCTAAAGTTTTGATATTTTCTTATGGTCCAGGATATGATTTAGCTTGGTGTATGTTCTGTACACACTTGAAAACATGCATTCTACTATTATTGGGTGGTGTGTTTTATAAATGTCAATTAGATTCCATTGGCTGATAGTAATATTGAGTTATTTTATTCTTTGTTGATTTTTTGTCTAGTTGTTCCATCAATTGTTGTAAGGGAGGTGTTGAAGTTTCCAACTATAATTCAAGACTTGCCTATTTTCTATTCAGTTGTCTTAGTTTTTGTTTCACATATTT
Organism: Vulpes lagopus; assembly: GCF_018345385.1. NCBI lineage: Eukaryota > Metazoa > Chordata > Mammalia > Carnivora > Canidae > Vulpes > Vulpes lagopus. The sequence goes on along the minus strand of NC_054825.1, from coordinate 94,043,624 downwards.
TGCAGCTCTATTTTTTGGTATGTACACCTTTAGAATTCTTATGGTACCTTGATAGATCGATACTTTTAACATCATATATTTTCTCTATATATCTCTAGTAATTTTCTTTGCTATGAAGGTTCTACTTTATATAATATTAATGGAACCACTGTGCTTTTAAAAATTTTTTTTCATGGTATATCTTTTTCTACACTTTTACTCCCCACCTGCCTATAATTTGAAGTGAGTTTCTTCTAGACATAATTTTTTAAAAAGCCTACTCTGCCACTCTCTGTTTTTTTTTTTTTTTTGCACTCTATATTTTATTTGGTGTATTTAGACTATTTATGTTTAATGTATTTATTGATTATGTTAGGACAAGTTTGTCTTTTGTTTGTTTGTTTGTTTTAATTTTCTGGGTTTTTTCCTACCTTTATATTGGCATGTATAGTTCATATTTGAACATTTTTTTTTAGAATTTCAATTTGATTTACCTACATTTATACATACCTAACTTAACAGAATTGACTGGTGTCATTATTTTGTTCATTTGAATAAAGTCAAGGAATCTTACCTTCCTTTTTATCCTTTTGCACTTCTCCATATAATTGTCTTAATATTTCCTCCCAATACACGTAGAACCACATCAGGTAGCATTATAATTTTTGTTAGAAACCCAAAAGGAGAAGGAAAGTCTGTTGTTTTTACTCATATATTTGCTTACCCTTTTTGTCCTTCCTGATGTTTAATGATTTCCTTTCTGCTTAGAGATCTCCTGCTACTCATTCATTTTAGAAACCTACTGATGTTAGCATTGTTGTTCTCCTCAATTGTTATTTTTCTCTGGTTACATTCACAATTTTTCCTTCATTTTTGGTTTTCATAAACTTAATTATGATATGTAGTTGCATGGATTTCTTTGTGTTTTTCCTGTGTGGAGTTTGCTCAGCTTCTTGAATCTGTAGGTTTGTGTTTATTGGCAAGTTTGGAAAGTTTTTAGGCATTATCTTCTCAAATGTTTTTCACTTCACACTCTTCTCTCTTTTCAGAACTCCAATTACATGAATGTTAGATCTTTTGTTATAGTTCCATGGGTCTTTAAATTTCTGTTCTTTTCTCAGCCTATTCTCTCTCCTTTGCTTAGTTTGAGTAATTTCTATTGTTCTACCTTGCAGCTTGCTGATTCTTTCTTCTGTCTCCTCCATTGTACTCTTGAGCCTATTCACTGAGGTTTTTATTTCAATTGTTGTCTTTTTTAGCTCTAAAATTTCCATTTGGCTCTTCTTTATGTTGTCTAGTTTTTGCCGAGACTTTCTATTTTTTCACTTGTTTCAAATGTGTTTTAATGCGTTGTTGAAGCTTAAAACCTTTTTCAGATAATTCTAACATCTCTGTTATCTTGATGTTGGCATCTTTCAAGCATTTAAAAATTTTCAGTTTGAGACGTTTGTGATTTTCGATATAATGAATGACTCTATTGAAACCTGGACATTTTGAGTATTGTATAATGTGACCCTGGATCTTATTCAAATCTTCTGGTTTAACTGGATTCCTCTAGCACTGCTCCAGGAGGAGAGTGGGAGTGCTACCTCATTACCCAGGTTCCCCATCCATTGACAACTGAAGGATTTGAACTATTACTACTGAGTGGTGTGGGAGTTCCAGCTCTCCATTAGGCCTCCACTGATATCTCATGGATGAAAGAAATAGAAGTGTTTTGTTACTTCTCCTAAAACATATATGTGTAAAAATGAATAATTCAAAAACCTAATTCCAGGAGTGAAGACTTCTTAAGAAGTTGATGTTATGTAAATAATTTTTCTTGAACATCATAATTTATGTGTATTTGAGCTACTCAATAGTAGTATTTATTTAAGTTGTTACATTTAAATTGTAAGTCTAGTGGTGCCTAGGTGGCTCAGCTGGTTAAGCATCTAACTCTTGGTTTCAACTCAGGTCATGGTCTCAGGATTTTGAGATATCAGGCCTGCACTCTCCTCACAATTGGGCTCTGTGCTCAGCATGAAGTCTGCTTAGGATTCTCCTTCTCCCTCTCCTCTGCTCCTCTCCTCACTTGGTCTTGCTATCTCTCTTATAAATAAATAAATAATAAATAAATAAATAAATAAATAAGATTTTAAATTGTCATAAGTCTAGGGGCACCTGTCTGGTCTGGCTCAGTTGGTAGAGCACCCAACTGTTGGTAGAGCACCCAACTGTTGATATCAGGGTCATGAGTTCAAACTTCACACTGGGCATGGAGGCTACTTAAAATTAAAAGTAAACAAACAAATAAATTGCTGTAAGTCTATTTTACTGATATTATACTGAACAGTGGGAGCTGCAGATATTCTTTTATTAAACCAAAAAGTAATAAATACTTGTGCTTTGTGACAAATCCAACAAATTCAGAATAAATTGGTCCTCTTCATCCCAGTTCCATTCTCCAGATGTAACTATTAACAGTCAGACATGCATTCACCCAATTTTTAGTATTTATTTACACTTAAAAAATATTTTATTTATCTATTCATGAAAGACAGAGAGAGAGAGAGAGAGACAGACAGAGAGATAGGCAGAGGGAGAAGCAGTCTCCATGGAGTGAGCCCGATGTGGAACTTGATCCTGGGACTCCAGGATCAGGCCATGAGCTGAAGGCAGACACTTAACCACTGAGCCACCCATGCGTCCCTTATTTACACTTTCAATCATGTTTCCCCACTTCACTTACTCCCAGTCTTTCCATTTTCTCTTTCAATGTAATCTTTGTAAGCTCATTCTTCTTTATCTAGCTATTAAATGTTGGGATGCTTTCAAACTTGGGTCTAGAAGCCTTTTCTTCTACATCACTATTGTTTTTCTTTGTGACTCATCTATATCCTTGCCTCAACTGCCATTTACATTTAGAGAACTCATACATTTATTTCATACAAATATTTCATATCTTAGTGAATGGTACCACTATATATTGAGTTCTATTTGCCATAAGCCTAGAGTTATTTTTGGTTCCTTTTCTCCTTCACCTCTAATGTCCAGGTAATCACCATGCCCTGTGGTTTTTCCTTCTTAAATCTGTCCACTCCTTTCCATTACTACCTCTAGGCTTTCATCATCTGTCTAGGCTAGAGCACCAGTTTCCTAAATGGACTTTTTGCTTTAATCTCATTGCATTTGAATTAAAAAATTTTTAAAGATTTTATTTATTTATTCATGAGAGACACACACACAGAGAGAGGCAGAGACACAGGCAGAGGGAGAAGCAGGCTCCATGAAGGGAGCCCAACGCAGGACTTGATCCCGGGTCTCCAGGATCACGCCCTGGGCTCAAGGCGGCACTAAACTGTTGAGCCACCCGGGCTGCCCCTGAATTAAATTTTTACTCTGTAACCAGAGAGATCATTTAAAAACAAAAATTTAGTCATGTTACCTGCCTACTTAAAATATTTCATTTTTTTTTGTTTTTCCTATGGTAAATACCAAAATCCTTAACATGACCTAGAACAAGGTAGATCATGTAGTTAACTTTTAATAAGTATTTGTGGGAAAATGAATAGATGAACGTTCATAGTTTAGAGTATGTGATATTAAAATAGTATTGTTACACACATGTATCTCTATGAATCTTTTAAAATTCTTGTTATATTTCTATTTGATATGTTTCTAGAAGTGGGGTTGCTGGTATAGCTTTGTTTTCATCTATGAAATATAAAGGGTAAAGGACTAGTCGGTGTAGTGCCTTGTAGCCATCAAGAGAAAAAGAGTCTGATCCAGGAAGATCAGTGATGATTTATTAAGGGAGCTACCATCTTATATCTCCCACCTGATGAAAGGGAGTTATATCCTAAAGAATTGTCCAATGACTTAAGGATTTTTTGCCTTTGAGATTTTATGCCAAATAACTTTAGGTAAAATATTTTGTAAGACAGAGCAAGGAACAAATAAGTCAGATTTTCGTATTTGTAACAAGTGTGACTTATTCCTATCTTTATTTTGCTTACATGTTTTTTGTATTAAAGACTATATTCAGAAATTAGGTAGTTTAAGGAAAGGAATGATTTGAAATGGTGTGGTCACATTAGGGCAAATAGAAATAATTTATGAATTATAATTTCGTAGAAATAAAGGATCTGTTTACTAGTGTAGTAGATACTGGGCAGAATGTGATGTAGGCAAATAGTGTTTTCAGAGGTGTGCTCTTCCTTCTCTGTCTCTTTTGGTTCATTCCGTGGAGGGAGGATGGTGTGTGGTGGTGCTTATAAAGTAGGCATAAAACAGTATGAAGGCATCAAATGCCTGAAAGATGGGGAACTAAAGGTATCAGTTTGCTCCTAGCCCAGCACTTGCCAGTTTTGTGACCTTGAGCAAGGTAGCTAATCTCTGTGATACTTAGTTTCCCAACTGAAAATAGTACTAACCACTGATTTACATGCAGACTAGGTTGGATGTGATCATTTGTTTTATTATTTATTAATGTATTTATTTTAAAAATTCATTTGTTTGAGCTGATACTGAAATAGTTTATTACTAATTCTTTTTATTACTGATTTTAGTTATGAATTTGCATACCAGAAAGATAAAAAGGCTGCAAAATGACTCACAATAGGTGGTTAGGGTACTGAGAGGTATCACTAAACTCTGAGAGTTAATGCTTTTAGAAATATGCATGTATTCAAAGGGAGCACAGAACTCTATGAAATTTGTATGTAACTACAATTTTTTTTCTGTTTTTCTCCTCTAGTCCATTCTTTGTTCATACTGAAATGTGTAGATTAAGCAGCTTTATTTTCTTCTTCCTATTAATTTTGCATTAGTTACTTTGTGGCTATTTAAGCAAAACATTCACTTAATTGCTCTGTTTGTCTTTCTTCTTGTTCCAGGCAATGGACCTCACCACGACCGTTGCTGTACTTATAATGAAAACAACTTGGTAGATGGTGTTTACTGTCTCCCAATAGGACACTGGATTGAGGCCACTGGGCACACCAATGAGATGAAGCACACCACAGACTTCTATTTTAATATTGCAGGCCACCAAGCCATGCATTATTCAAGGTAAAAATAGTGCCATGTTTATAAGCATAGAAGTAGGACAAGAGGTAGTATTAGGACAATGGAAGTGTTGACTGTGTTCAAAACAGCAGTGTCTCCCTTTGGAGGGGTTATAGGCCTGCAGTATTTTAAGGAGATAAATTACAGTGAATCAGTATGTGAGCTTTTCTGGTTCTAGATGTGAAGGATCCTTTGTATAGAATTTGTTTTTATTAATTACATATTCTGGCATCAAGTTATTTTGACCAGATTGCAGTTAGTCAGTCTTTCTATTTACATAGTGATTCCTAGATCAGCATTGATTTTTTATGCTACTGATGAACATGGAAACAAAAGCTGGTGTCTCTTTTAAGCTTTTATTCAGATAAATTTGTGAAAATGTAGGCATAAAACTAGATTAGATATGACCATTTACTCTATTATTTAGTAGTATATATATATTTTTATTTTATTTGTTATGCCAGCAACATGTGCCATAATAAAAATTCAAACAAAAAGGATGCTAACTGCAAAGTAAGGTTCAATACACTCCTCTTCGTTACTGCTCATCAGAAGTAATTATTTCCAATGATTTTTTATGGTTAGTTTTTCTGGAGTTTAATTCCAAGTCTTAAATAATATTCATATACTTTATTTGTTAATGTATCAATTTTAAAAATAGCTATTGTTTCCCATCTATGGCATGAAAGATATTAAGCTCACTTATACTTATTTTCTTTCCCCAGTCCCAATTCCTACCAACTTATTAAAAACATTCTTTGTTATTTAACTTCGTAGAAATTCTATGTTTTGACCCATAAATTTTTGACAGTGCCTCTTGATTTCCTACTGGGTAAGTTCCTGTATTACCCAGGTAAATACCTGTGTATTTTCTTCCACATCTACTTCTACCTATTAACTCCTGTTTTGCATTATTTTCACATTTTCACGGTTTATGGTTAAATCATCAAACTATAAAAGACATAGGCAGAGGGAGAAGCAGGCTCTCTGTGGGGAGCCCAATGTGGGACTTGATCCCAGGACCTGGGATCACGACCTGGGCCAAAGACAGACACTCAGCCACTGAGCCATCCAGGTGCTTGACCTTTCCATTTTTGTTGTTAGTTTTAAATATAACTTGAAATTCTTAGTTGTTCGTATTTATTATTGGAAAGGATAGGTTGGTTATTAAATTTGGTGGTCATGAGTTTCCACTGGCATTACTAGCTTCTATACCTCTAATGGTATTGGCACAAATGTGTGCATGTGGGCAGATCATGGCTCCCTGAGGAGTGTGCATATATATATTAAATATATATTATATATATGTTTTTGTCTATGTATATATGTACATATATGAAATACCTTTTGTTGAGAGTTTTTAAAATCATAAATGGATGTTAAATTTAGTGATGTTTTTTCTGTATTTTATATATATATATTTACACCTAAGAAAGATAATAGGTTGAAATGATATGTAATATGTATGAAAATGTATAATATCTAAGTAATACATATAATACATAATATACATATGTATTTACAGAGGAGGTATAATGTATATGTATAATATAATACACACAGAAATGTATATATTTATACCTGGGTATATTTATATTGGGATAAAAATCTCAGACAATCAGTTTTTTTTATTTTATTTTTTTATTTATTTATGATAGTCACAGAGAGAGAGAGAGAGAGGCAGAGACATAGGCAGAGGGAGAAGCAGGCTCCATGTGGGGAGCCCGACGTGGGACTCAATCTCAGGACTCCAGGATCACACCCTGAGTCAAAGGCAGATGCTCATCTGCTGAGCCACCCAGGCATCCCTACATATGATAATATTGACTATAGTCACCATGCTGTACGTTACATCCCTATGACTTATTTATTTTATGACTATAAGTTTACACCTTTTAACTCTTTTCTCCCATATCACTTTACCTCCTAACCCTTCCCCATCAATATGTTCTCTTCATCTATGAGTTATGTTTTGTTTTGTTTGTTTTGTTTTTAGATTCCACATGTAAGTGAAATCATACTGTGTCTTTTTCTCTGTCTTACTTATTTCACTCAGCATACTCTCAAGTTATAGCCATGTTGTCGCAAATGAAGATTTGATTCTTTTTTTATAGTTGAGTAGTATTCCATCATTGTGTGTTATCTGTGTGTATGTATGTATGTGTATGTGAGATAATCATGTCTTTTTCCATTCATCCATCAGTAGACATTGGTTCTTTCCACATCTTGGCTATTGTGGATAATACTGCAATGAACATAGGGATGCATATATGTTTTTGAATTAATGTTTTCATATTTTTGGATAAATAACCAGAAGTGGAATTGTTGGATCATATGGTACTTCTATTTTAGTTATTTCCATACTTTCTTCCACAGTGGCTACGAAGTGAGACTCGATTCCGGGTCTCCAGGATCACACTCTGGGCTGCAGGTGGTGGTAAACTGCTGCGCCATCAGGGCTGTCCCCTTTTTTTCTTTTTTCTTTTTTTTTAACTTATGATAGAGAGAGAGAGAGAAAGAGAGAGAGAGAGAGAGAGAGAGAGAGAGGCAGAGACACAGGCAGAGGGAGAAGCAGGATCCATGCACCAGGAGCCTGATGTGGGATTCGATCCCAGGTCTCCAGGATCGCGCCCTGGGCCAAAGGCAGGCGCCAAACCGCTGCGCCACCCAGGATCCCTCCCCTTTTTTTTCTATGTCCTCACTACACTTGTTATTTCTTGTCTTTTTTTTTTTATTTTTTTATTTCTTGTCTTTTTTATAGCAATCATTCTAACCTGTTAGCATATCTCATTGTGATTTTTTTAAAAATTATTTATTTATTCATGAGAGACACAGAGAGAAAGAGGCAGAGGGAGAAGCAAGCTCCATGCAGGGAGCCTGACATGGGATTTGATCCTTTGATCCCAGGATCACACACTGGGCTGAAGGCCCTGCTAAACCAGTAAGCCACCCAGGCTGCCCATCTCATTGTGATTTCGATTGCATCTGTGTTCATCACATTCTAACAGATGTTAGCATGATATCTCATTGTGATTTTGATTTGCATCTGTGTTCATCAGAGAGATTGGCCCGTAATTCTCTTTTTTTGTGGTGTTCTTGTCTGATTTTGGTACTAGGATAATCCTGGCCTTGGAAAATGCTCTTGGAAGAAATCTTCATATTCAATATTTTAGAAGAATTTGAGAAGGATAGATATTAAAATTTCTTTGGATGTTTGGTAGAATTCACTGGTGAGGCCTCTGGTCCTGGACTTTGTTTATTGGGGGGTTTTTGATTACTGATTCAATCTCTTTGCTAGTAATCAGTGTATTCAGATTTTCTATTTCTTCATGATTTAGTCTTAAAAGATTCTGTTTCAAAAAAAAAAAAAAGATTCTGTTTCAAGGAATTTACCCACTTTGTCTAGGTTGTCAATTTGTTGTCATATAATTTTTCATAATAGTCCTTTATGATTTTTTATATTTCTTTGGTATCATTTATAACTTTCCCTCTTTCATTTAGGAAGTTATTTATTTAAGACTTCTCCCTCTTTTTTAAAGTGAGTCTAGCTAAGGGTTTATCAAATTAAATTTTTTTTCAAAGAACCAACTCTTAGTTTATTTTTTCTATTGTCTTTTTAGTTTTTGTTTCATTGATCTCTTTTCTGAGCTTTAGTTCCTTCCTTTTACTAATTCAGGATTTCAATTTTTCCTTTTTTTTTTCTAATTACTTAGTGTATTGTTTGCTTATTTGGATTTTTCTTATGTCTTGAGGTTAGCCTATATCACTATAAATTTTCCTCTTAGAACTACTTTTGCTATAGATCATAGATATTGGTATATTGTATTGTAATTCTCATTTGCCTTGAGGTATTTTTTTTTATTTCTCCTTTTCTTTCTTTGTTGACTCATTTGTTCAGTTTTCTTTTTGTGATTAATTTCTAGTTTCATATCATTGTGGTCTGAAAAAATGTTTTGTATGATTTCAATCTTTTTAAATTCGTTGAGACTTGTTTTGTGGCTGGATTGTGATCTATCCCAGAGAATGTTCCATGTGCACTTGAGAAGAATGTGTATTTTGCTACTTTTGCATGGAATATTCTGTATATAGTGGAGTATTAAATTCTATTATTATTGTATTGTCTTGCCAGATTTTTCCCTTTATCATTATGTAATGCCCATCTGTGTCTTTTATTTCATTCTTTTCTTAAAGTTTATTTTGTCTGCTGTAAATAGAGCTACCTCAGGTTTCTTTTGGTATCTACTTGCATGAAATATCTTTATCCTTTCAGTTTCAGTTTGTGTATGTCTGTATATCTGAGGTGAGTCACTTGTAGGCAGCAAATAGATGGGTCTTGATTTTTAATATATGTATTTTGGTTAGAGAATTTATGTGAAAGTAATTATAGATAGATATTCTTTTGTCAGTTGTTTTCTGTTTTATAGTTTCTTTCTATTCATTTCTTCTTTTCTTACTCTCTTCTCTTGTGATTTGATGACTTTCTGTAGTGTTATGTTTAGGTTCCCTTCTTATTTTTTGTGTATTTGCTATTGGTTGTTGCTTTGTGGTAACCATGAGTCTTACATCTATCAATCTATCTATATTTGTGCCAATCTATTTTGAGTTGATAGTGAGTTAAGTTTGAATGCAGTCTAAAACTCTACATATTTATTGCCCCCCATGTTTTATTATTTTTTTAAGATTTTATTTATTTATTCATGAGAAACACAGAGAAAGAGGCAGAGACACAGGCAGAGGGAGAAGGAAAAGCAGGCTCCATGCAGGGAGCCTGACTCAGAATTTGATCCCGGGTCTCCAGGATCATGCCCTGGGCTGAAAACAGTGCTAAACTTCAGGGCCACCGGACTGCACATGTTTTATGTTTTTGATGTCACATTTGACACCTTTTTATTTTGTGTATACCTTAACTAATTTTTCATTACTTTTACTACCTTTGTCTTTTTAACTTCATGCTAGCTTTTTAAGTGATTAGTACACTTCTTTTACTCTATATTTATTTTTAACAGATTTTTACTTTCATATGTTTTCTTATTACTAATTAATGTCCTTTATTTTTAGCTTAAAGAAGTCCATTTAACATTTCTTATAAGGCTTGTTTAGTTTTTGCTTGTCTGTAAAACTTTTAATCTTTTCTTTAATTCTGAGTGAATAATCTTGCTAGGTAGAGAGCATTTTTGGTTAGAAGTTTTTTGCTTTTAGGACTTTAAATATATCATGCCACTTTTCTCTGGCCTGCAAAGTTTTTGCTGAAAAATCTGCTGATAGTCGTGTGTGTGTGTGTTTGTGTGTGTGTGTGTGTATGTAGTTTCCCTTGTATGTAATAAGTTATTTTTCTCTTGTTACTTTTACAATTCTCTTTTTGTCTTTAACTTTTGATTATAAGTTATTTGATTAAAATTAATTAACATTTTAATTATAACATGTCTTGCTATGCATCTCTTTGAGTTCTTCTTGGAAATTTCTTGACTTCCTAGATATGGATGTTTGTTTCCTTCCCCAGGTTAAGGAAGTTTACAGCCATTATTTCTTTAAATAGGTTTTCTGTCCCTTTACCTCCCTTCCTTCTGGGACCACTGTAAGAAGAATGTTGTTCCTCTTGATGTTGTCCTATAGATACCTTAAGCTGTTTTCACTTAAAAAAATTTTTTTTTCTGCTGTTTAGGAGCATTCCACTATTCTGTTTTCTATGTCAATGATCCTTTCTTCTGCTTCATCTAGTTTGCTATTGAGCCACTCAATAGTGTATTTTTCACTTCATTTATTGTATTCTGTAGCTCTGTGGCTTTTGTTTGGTACTTTCTTCTATTTTCCATCACTTACTTGAAGTTTTCTAGGTTCATCCATTCTTCCAAGATTGGTGAGGATCTTTATGACCTCTTTATCAGGTGATTTACTTGTCTTTATTTCAGTAAGGTTTTTTTTTTTTTTTTTCCCCTGGGATTTTATCTTGTTCTTTTGTTTGGAACATGCTCCTTTGTTTCTTAATTTTGCTTGACTCAATTTCATTTTTTAAAAGATATTATTTTTTTTTATTTTGGAGAAAGAGAGAAAAAGAGAGAGAGAGAGAGAGAGCACACATGAGTGGTGGGAGGGACAGAGGAAGAGAGAGAGAGAGAGAGAGAGAGAGAGAGAAAGTGATGGGGGGAAAGAGAAAGAATGAATGAATCTCAAGGAAACTCCGCTCTAAGCATGGAACCCAATGCAGGGCTTGATTCCAGACCCTGAGATCATGACCTGAGCTGAAATCAAGAGTTGGCCACTTAAACTAAGCCACTCAGGTGCCCTGACTCTCTTTTGTTTTTATGTATTAGGTGAAACAGATATCTTTTTTAGTCTTGAAGGAATGGTCACAGAAAGATCGGTCGTGTGTTTAAATCTGCTCTCCGTGCAGTTATCTGTAGGTAGTAACCTGCCAAGAACTCTCTCTCTGATGTTTCATCTCTGTGGGGCTCAGAAATATAAGCCTCCCTAGCCATCAGTGCCAGAATTCAGGAGAAAGTCTTCTGTGTGGTCTGCATGCATGGCTGGCTTTGGCAGGGCTCTGGGGGAGCACTGGGTTGGGGTTACCCATCTGCCAGACCTAACGGGACAGAATTGTAGGGGACCATTGGGCTGGGGCATGCCTACCAACTGGATTTAGTGGAGCAGGGTCACAGGACAGTGTGCAGGCCCAGTGAGTGGTGCTAGTGAGTTAGAGAGAGAGAGAGTGCAAAAATGGTGATTGCCAGTGCCAGCATTGTCAAGTTCAAAAGAGAATGCACAAATGATGCCTGCTAGCACCTCTATCCCTAGAGAGAGCTCCAATAGCCAACTGCCCCTTTGGCAGGTGCTTTAAGATTAGCTAATGAAACTGCTTCACATATAGTCTAAATGTGTTTCACCCTGATACTTTTTCACTAGGGGCCCCAGGTTAGTGAGTCTGTGCATGACCCCTTTAAGAATCTCATTTTCCAGCAGCCCTTTGAGTCTCCTGGATGTAACTGTTGGTTTCCAAGCTGGATGTTTGGAAGGCTCCTCTCTCTAGTGTAGATCCCAAGGGTTTGTGTAAACTGAAGTAGGACTTGAACAGTGTGCTTGGTATTTGTGAAATCCCATATGTTTGTGCTGTGCGGAGGTGTAGCTCCTGTAGGACTAGGTCTCTGCCTCTCTTACCCATTTCAATTTGGCTTTTTAATCCTTTGTTGTAGAGGAGCTGATCAGCCAGTTTTCAGGACTTTTTCAAAGAAAGTTGTGTATATAGCTGTAGATTTGATGTGTCTGCAGGGGGAGGTGAGCTCAGGGTCTTCCTACACTGCCATCCTGAACCTGCCTCATGATTTTTTTTAAAGACTATTCATGAGAGACACAGAGAGAGAGAGAGAGAGACAGAGACACAGGCAGAGAGAGAAGCAGGCACCATGCAGGAGCCTGATGTGGGACTCCATCCCAGGACTCCAGGATCACGCCCTGAGCTGCAGGCAGATGCTCAACTGCTGAGCCACCCAGGTGTCCCTATTTTTTTATTTTTTATTTTTTATATTATATTTTATTTTCTTAAAGATTTTATTTATTTATTCATGAGTGACAGAGAGAGAGAGAGAGAGAGAGAGAGAGAGAGGCAGAGACACACAGGCAGAGGGAGAAGCAGGCTCATGCAGGGAGCCCGATGTGGGACTCAATCCCGGGTCTCCAGGACAATGCCCCAGGCCAAAGGCAGGCACTAAACCACTGAGCCACCCAGGAATCCCCGTCCCTATTTTTTTAAAATATAGATTTGTGGGTCCCCTGAGTCCTGGGAATCTTTCTTTCTAAATTCTCCATATGATTCTTATGGACATAAAAGTTTGAGAATATGTGTTATTAGTTCAATAATGACAGTAGCTTAGAATTTATTTATTTTTATTTTTTAAAGATTTCATTTATTTATTCATGAGAGACACAGAGAGAGGCAGAAATGTAGGCAGAGGGAGAAACAGGTTCCCCACAAGGAGGCTGTTGCAGGACTGGATCCCAGGACTCACTCTGGGATCAGGACCTGAGCCAAAGGCCAGTGCTCAACCACTGAGCCACCCAGGTGTCCCAGTAACTTAGAATTTAAAAAAGGATGGTTTTTTGTATCTTCAGTCATTTTAGTTCAACTGCCCTTATGAATTAATTCCAGCCACCATTTATCTTCATGTGAAACTGGACAAGATAAAGATGTGAGTTCAGTTTATAAAAGAAGAGTTGTAAAGACATTCATATATTTCATTATTAAGTTCAAAACATCTAATTATTTGCTTACTATATTCATCTATGTATAATGCTAAGGTAATTTGTGAATTTATTATAGCTGTTGAGATAGATACAATATATGTCTGAACATATGTAATAGAGATCCTCAAACTTACCTAGTAATTTTGTAATCTCAAATGATCATCCATTAGTTTGAATATGGGAGTGGAATTATGCCTGTACTTTTTTTTATGGCTGGGATAAATCTTATTAGACTGTTGAGTTGTCACTATTCTTCATAATGACAAGATTTTCAAGAATACAAATATCTAACAGTTAAATTTTACATAATGTGGCAAATTCATTCACCCAGTGAAAATTGTGTGGGTTATTCTGTGTAGCCCCTATGTTCAGTACTTGACAGTCAAAGATGGAGAGCCTATGGTCCCGGCTTTTAGAAACTCATGTTCTTATGAAAATGTAAGCAGGTGCAATACAATGAGAAAATTGTTTTGCTGAAGTTGTATATGTGGTGTAAAGAAGGATGGGAGGAGAAGTCTTTAGTTCAAGGAAATCTTTATGAATAAAACTTGAATGAAAGGGTGTTTGGTTGGCTCAGTGGTTGAGCATCTGGTTTGGCTCAGGTCATGACCCCAGGGTCCTGGGATTGAGTCCTGAGTTCGGATCCCCTCAGGGAGCCTCCTTCTCCCTCTGACTGTGTCTCTGCCTCTTTCTCTCCATGTCTTTCATGAATAAATAAATAAAATCTTTAAAAAAATGGAAACGTGAAGGAGAACATTTAGGGGAAGGAAGTCAAGTAAGAATAGCACGTGCAAATATATGCAGGTATGAGAATAATGTTCAGCTGATCAAATAATTTTATCCAGTTGGGATAATTTTGAGAGTAAAAAGAGGTACTTTTAATAATTAGCCTGCACAACGTGTTAAAATAGGACTGTTCTGGGCACACCAGAATATAGGACAACCTGAAGAACATGTCATCCAGAAGAGAACCTTCTGGTACCTCTTAATATTCAGATCCAGAGAGATACACTGATAAAAACTCTGGGACAATGGATATTCTTTTATAGAAATCCACACCCATTATGTAATATATCTGTGTTTAGGGAGTGTATGTCGTACATCTTGGTTTTCAATTTTAACAAAGTTATACACATATTCAACAAATTTAGTAGATCTACAAGGTTTATTATGAAAAGAAGTCTTCCTATATCCCTATATCTCCCCCAATTTGGTCTTTGTACAGGCAACCATTTTCACATCCTTAAGCTAATTATTTGCTAATTACCTTCAGGTAAATGATAATGTCATTATATTGCTACTTCTTGGTTTTAGTTTTAGGTATTACCTATTGATCTCACCCTACAAAATGTGAAGATTTAGATCTTTTTTTGGTTCTTTCCCCCTACAAATCTCAGTGACATCCCTTCTATTGTTGTCTTCCCAATATAGTTATACAATAATTTTGATAAAATCAGTACTTTACATGTTTATTTGTATGCCTGTGTAAATGCTATTTAACACATCTAACTCTTCACAAATATATACATTTCCTTTGAAGGATGTAGAGCTTTCATGGTTGCTATTGAGAAGTCAAAGTCATTATGGTTCTTTATCCTTTATGTTTGAATTGTTCCCTCCCCCACCCGAGAAGCCTATAGAATCTTTTCATTTCTAATATTATGAAATTTCATGATGGTACATCTTGATATAGGTCTAATTTATCTATTTTGCTGAGTGCTCATTGAGTAGACTTTTGAATTCTATACACTCAGATACTTCTTTGAAAGTAAATTTCTTGAGTTATTTTTTTTCTTTGAGTTATTCTTTGAGTTATTTCTTTTCTTTCCTTTCTTTGAAAGGAAATATTTCTATTTCCTTTCTTTCTAGAACTCCTATCATTCAAATATTGGAACCCTGGGCTGAGTCTTTCATATTTTGGATATCTTTGTCTATTTTTTTCTCTTCTAACATATTTCTTTCAATCCATTTTATCTTCTATCACTGCTGTTTAGTTTTTATTTTATTTTTTTAGGAGCTCTTCATTCAATTATGAGAGACTTGTTTAACTTTCCCCATAGAATAAACTGTCAGTCTTATTCAGGACTAGGGAGAGAAACTTTTCCAGCTGAGGAAAGTGGGAAAATGAATCTGATAGTCCAGCTGCTTCTCATACAACTTATTCCTTTCACCTGCATCCAGAATGCCTGGTAATACCAGTGTCTGAACCTGTTGGGGATTCTGTAATGTAATTCCAGTCTGTTCTTAGCTTTTTTCCACTCTTGGCCTTAAGATTTAGTGTTTTTAGGTCTTCTAAGTTTTTCAGTAATTAACTGTTGGCTTTGTAGTTTCCAGAATTTCGAACTTGTCATTTTTTCTTCCTCTTCTTTCTTGTGGCTTTATGTTTTTAATTTTTCAAAAAATCTCTTTAGATTCTTTTTTTAAAGGGATTTGGCGAAAATGTCATGTTACATACGTGGAACCAACTTGTTGAACATAAAATTTGGTAAACAGTAGCTCAATAAATATTAAATTCATTCATTATTTCTTGGATTTAGATTGTATTCCTTTCTTCTGGTCCAGGTAAGATTCTACCTTGCTAGAATAAGATTTTAAAAATCAGCCACATTCAGGCTATACTTGGTACCAACCTACATCTCCATCTTCAATAGATTTTTTTCAATGGAAAAGAATGAATATTTTCATTAAAGACACAGATAACTAATTTAATGAAGCTTTAGTGGAAAGGGATTGTAATTTCTGTATTTTGAAAAGACTTATTGCCAAATAAACACATTTCAGGAGACATAAATTAGACTTTATGAAAATCACACTTTACATGCTTTTAAAAAAGTTATGGTTCAGAAAATATATTATGAAAGCATGCATTTACTTTGTAGCTGCTTTGTTTTATAAAGAAAAGATATACCATGATTTTCAAAACTCAAAATTATTTTAAACACTGTAGAACAATAATTTTGCACTTTAAAAAATGCTGTTGTATCTAGCACATTTTCTAAAATGAATGAAATTAATTACTTTGGAGAGAGAGTGAGGAACTTGGGTGCCAGCCCAGCTCTTTCATTTATTGCTGGGTAACCTTAGGACAATCCTGTAACAATTGTGGATTTCAATTTCCTGATTTGCAAAGTGAGCTCGTTGAACTAGATGACTGTTAAAGGCAAATCTATAAATAAACAAGGAATAAAATTAAGTTTAAAAACTAAGGCTTATGCAGCATTTTGCCAATATATTACATTGGCCTAACAATGACTACATTTAATATAAGCTTCTCTGGTTTTAGACCAAATACCTGCAACATACTGCTGCCTCTAGGTGGTACTTTCTCTAATTTCTGTAGCCCAGGATGTACGTTCAGTCCAACTCCAGAAGCTATGTTTAAAGATACACATATTTTATAGCCTGTGTATACTCATTAGCAAGTATGTATATACTTATATAATAATATATTTACATTGCATACATTTATAATAGAATTTTGACAAGAAATCTCTTTTGGAATAAATAAAGAATAGCCACAATATTTTGTACACAACAGGATCAATCACATTGTCCTACTTCTATAGTTCATAATCAAGACATTATTGGTTAAGGGAAGAACCTAGTTTCACTTGGCATTTACGTCTGATTGAATGATTTGAGATTTTTTTTAAACATTGAGGCCAAGATTGCAATTCTTCATCCTAGTAGGAGAAGAAAACAGCATAATCTTCCTTTCTGTTGAGTTCTTCTGATTAGGCAATGATTTTTATTGAGTATTAACTGAATATGTGAGATGGCTTGAATAATTCCTTTTTTCTATATAAATAAAATTGTTCATATTTTATAAGGTCAAATTAATTGGTGGATATCTTCTTTTTCTAATATTAAAATATATTTTATATGAAACATTTAAATATGTTAAATAAAATAGATATTTTATATGTATATACTGGGATGATTTATTTTTCAATGTCATATCAAAATATTAGTGATAGATAATAGCATTCTATTTTTTTATTTTATTATTTTTTTAAATTTTTTAAAAAATTTTTATTTATTTATGATAGTCACAGAGAGAGAGAGAGAGAGAGAGAGAGAGAGAGGCAGAGACACAGGCAGAGGGAGAAGCAGGCTCCATGCACTGGGAGCCCGATGTGGGATTCGATCCCAGGTCTCCAGGATCGCGCGTGGGCCAAAGGCAGGCGCCAAACCGCTGCGCCACCCAGGGATCCCTCTATTTTTTTTTTTTTAAAGATTTTATTTATTTATTCATGAGAGACACACACAGAGAGGCAGAGATACAGGCAGAGGGAGAAACAGGCTCCCTGCAAAGAGCCCAATGCAGGGCTGGATCCTGGATCCCAGGATCATGCCCTGAGCCAAAGGCAGATAGTCAACCGCTGAGCCACCCAGGCATCCCAGATAATAGCATTCTAATGATAGTATGGACAAATACAAACATACTCCTTAATTCTTGTTTAGGAGTCACTTAAAACCTATCTAGTAATATAACTTCTTGCTGGTGTGCTGTTGTGGAATCCTACAAGTATAACAAAAGTAGCTGGATTCTGGGCAGCCTGGGTGGCTCAGTGGTTTAGTGCTGCCTTCGGCTCAGGTCATGATCCTGGGGTCCCGGGATCGAGTCCCATGTCTGGCTCCCTGCACGGAGACTGCTTCTCCCTCTGCCTGTGTCTCTGCCTCTCTCTCTCTCTGTGTGTCATTTCATGAGTGAATAAATAAAGTCCTTTTAAAAAAAGTAGCTGGATTCCATGCTGCCTTGAATTTTATCAACAGCATTGTTAAATTATGATTGAAATGTCTTGAGCACTACTGAATGAGAGAAATGCTTGATTGAAGGAAGAAACTGTTGTCGGATCTCAGCTTGTGTCTGAATGGTAGGAATTGTAGTAGGAGGAATATTCTGTTATACTAGTTAAGCAAACTGGATTACTAAGTCATTATGTGGGTAAAATATGAAAAATTTACTTTAAAAATATGAATTTTTACACCAAAGAGCAGAGAAATGAGGATATATAGGGCAGGAGACAGTAATTATTATTTTATTTTATTTTAAGATTTTACTTATTTGAGAGAGAGAGAGAGAGAGAAAGCAGGGGGAGGAGCAGAGGGAGATAGACAAGCAGACTCCGTGCTGAGTGTAGACCTGATGCTGGCTTGATCTCACAACCCTGAGATCATGACTGGAGCTGAAATCAAGACTCAATGCCTAACTGACTGAGCCACCTAGGTGCTCCAGGGGACAGTAATTTATTAGATGAGTGCTACTGTAGAATGTTTCAATGTTAAAGAGCATCTCATAGGTGTTTGAGAAAAAGTAGTGATTACGAAAAAGGAGAGCTGTAGGCACAAAATCTTTGTGTAAGCAGGAGTGAATTGAATCCAGAACAAACAGTTCATGCATGGTCATGGGAGGAAGGCAGAGTGTTTGGGCATGGGTGCAGGTAGGTCAGTGTAATAGTGAAAACATGTGGAAGTTCAATTTTTCATTGCTTCTATTTTCTTAGTGAAATAGGAAGCAAGGTCATCAGATGACAGTGATAAGAGAGAGGAGTTTTGGCTTTGGATGAGATATAGACACTAGGTAACTAATGGAATGTAAATGTACTGACTCATGAATTTTAATTTTTACAAGACTTTCCCAATTCCAGTATTCTTGTGGCCATGACAACCAAAGAAGGGTTATTCTCTCATAATAAGTGAATACAGAAGACAGAATATTTTTGACAAACTGAGATAACCTTTTTTTATGGTTTCTGTGTGCCTCTAGCCAGATCAGAAAGGAATCTATTTAACATATTAAAATGGAGTCTTGGTAGGTTGGGGATTATATACCATGTTTTTTAGAGCTAGAATTAAATTTATTATGTTTAGCCATTATGGAAGGTCCACTTCAGGAAGACCAGTGAATGTATTTATATTAGAATCCGTGAATACATCAGGGAATTCTATTTGTTGTCAGAGGGTTGGAATATTAGATCATGTTGTCGTAACTGACTAGTTTCTCAGATGATAGCTTCATCTTTGCTGAACAGAATAGAAGGGTTATCAAATCCATGGAGGAGGGTTCAGTTAAGAAATAGTAGTCAAGGGGATCCCTGGGTGGCTCAGTGGTTTGGCGCCTGCCTTTGGCCCAGGGCATGATCCTGGAGTCCCAGGATCGAGTCCTGTGTCAGGCTCCCAGCATGGAGCCTGCTTCTCCTTCTGCCTGTGTCTCTGCCTCTCTCTCTCTCTCTCTCTCTCTCTCTCTATGTCTATCATGAATAAATAAATAAATCTTAAAAAAAAAGAAATAGTAGTCAAAATGCATATGTTACTGTATATGAGAATCAATTTTGCTGTTGGCTATTTTCATATCATATAGACTCTATCATGACTTTTCTGTTCACAGCCTCTTTTTTGAAAAATGAGATCTTTATTTTTCACACTTTGATAAATTACAAAATGCTGTCCTCATTCTTCTTTTTCTAAGTACTTTAAAGTTTTTTCTTTGAATGTCATGTAGATTTATGCTTCTTGATAAATGAATCAATAACAAACATATTAACTTAATTCATTAGCATGTGTAAACATTACTCTGAAAAAATACAGGTGTATCAACCCACACACTCACACTCACACCACATACAAGTATACTTGGAGAAAGGTTCTTCATTGTTTTCTACCTGCAGGCCACACGTGTTTGACAGAGTGCTGGGGCAGGACTACACTAAGACCCAGGGTAATAAGAGCAAGTTTTAGATGTTGCACAAGGATTGTAATGAGCAAGTAAAACCAACATAATGCTTTATAACCCCTTGACAACTTCTGAGTGTGAGAGAACAGGAACCTTACCCAGCATGATCTCATGTTACTGAGAAGCATAGTAGGAACCAAAGCTGTTTAACAGCTGACTTCATTCCTAGATTCTCCTCCATGTAGCTGTCTTCCCCTCATAAGAGAGGGCCTCCATTTTCTTGTGCTAGAGCATTTTACTATCAACTTCTGATCAAAACACATTTTGGAATGCAAACAAATGACCAAAACAAGCCCATTTATTTTTGCTAATCAAATTTTATTTTGTTGTCTTGAAATCTTTTATTTATTTATTTTAGAGAGAGGGAGGGAGTATGCAAGCAGTGGGGGAGGGGCAGAAGGAGAGAGAGGGGAGAGCATCTCAAGCAGGCTCCTCACTCAGCATGGAGCCCAACATGGGGCTCAGTCCCACAACCGTGAGATCACAACCTGATTCGAAATCAAGAGTTGGATGCTTAACCAACTACGTCACCCATTGCTAATCAAATTCTAAAGTTTATATGGTCCACATAGATCTAGATAAGTTAAATTAATTATAAGAAGAACCTGAAACCTTTTCTTTTTTCCTAGTGCCATTTTTTGAAAAGTGATATTTATTCACCTCTTTGCCTTATAGTTTTAACTCACTTGCTTATCATTTCCCACCTTATCTTGAACTATTGTGCCAGTTGCTTATCTCATTTCTTCTTCTACTAGATTGCAGATCCTGTCCCAACGCCTCTTTCTTCCCTAAGACTCCTTTGTTTGGCCTGTTTTGTTTTTTTTGGGCAATTATTATTAATCTTCTAAAGTTAGTTGCTAGCATTCCCATAGCTACACCCTTTCCTCAGAATGTTTATTGCACTTGCCATTATGAATAGGTGTTCTGGTTTTAGAGGAAGGCATTTTATGAGAGGATCTTCCAGTATAAACTATGTCTCGTTTTTCTACTGCTACTCTAACTTAATTATTGAGGTCTGATTACTCATGCTAAATTTTATGGAAACTGAGTATATAAAGTCCCAAAGCTCAAAGAGACATATTTGCATTTAATAGGAAGTCAACAGAAAATTCATTTAAATGGTGATCTTCCCAGGAATTTACGAGTTTATTTCTAGGTTTTATTTATTTATTTATTGGCTTAGTTTTAGGAGGGAAGAGAAACCTAAAGCTAAAATTAATGATCAATCAGGAGTGAAACTTAACTCAAAAATGACAAATCAACAGGAAGCATGGTGAAGTTGTTATAAAAATAGATTTACACACATTATGAGAAGCCATTTTGTTGTGCAAGTGAAGTATCTCTATCAGTAAAGCTACTTGTATGTTTAGTTATATCCTAGAAAAATTAGAAAAGAAGAAAAAAGAAAGAAGGGCAGAGAAGATAGTGGGAAGGAAGAAGGAATATAATTGACTTTTTTGGGTGGGGAGAGGGTGGCTTGGCTACTTTTCATTCATTTTTTCTAGGGTAGCAGATGGTAACATGGATTATTTTTTCAATCCCATTTCCTTCTGAAGCATGCTCTGTCCCTTGAAAGTTCGTTCTGAATAATCTATTGTTTCTGGTGTTACTAGAGGTTTGGGAGTAGGGCTTCTCATTTGTCTTACTGCTTATAGCCATGGTGATGAGTTTTTATTACTTCAGGTCTTTTCAAAGAAAACAAAGCCCAGGGATGCAGTGAAAGAAGATGCATTCTCAGAGGGATCAGCAATGCATTGATCAATGGTTCTCCACCAGAATAATCACTGTTTACAGTTGCTGGGGTTTTGAAAGCTGTTCTTTAATTTGGGATATTCATATTAGATATTGTTAATTAAGTCAGGGCAGAGTCAATAAAAATGGTATCACAAGATTTGGAAATACATGTGGTTAATTGATTATAGAAATAGATTTAAACATTAGAAGACCAAATTTCAAAATACCCTTTTTATGATCTTGTTTAACATTATTTCCTGCTTGAAAAGAAACAAACCCAAAAAGCTGAATTTAGAAGTGTCTTTTTGATTCTATACCATGTGCCTTGTACTGTGTTATGTACTGTTAAAAATTTTCTACTTAAATAATAATGAAATTACACGGCATTTATTTATATCACAGAAGCATTCTTCACTTTGTGAAAAGATTCCCTTACATTTAGACTGGAAAACATTCCCAGCATAGAGCCAAGTGTCACATCACTCCCTGGCCTGAATTAATAGCACCCAAGGGATGTTTATGTCCTGGTCACTGTCACTATGACTGGGAGAAAGTAAGAAAGAAAAAAAAGTTTCAAAACTGTAAACAGTTATTAGCCAGTGAATTTATATTTCAAGGATGAGTAATGAGAAGTTTAAGCTGAAATTCAGGCTCAGATGAACTGCATTTAAAATGGGACTTTGCTTACAAAATCTTAATTTTTTTAATAGGCAGAGGCCATGGTATTTAACATTTTATGAATTAAGGAAATTAGTTACAGTTTTATTTACCTCACATTCTTACTTTCTCATCCTAATAAAATCTTTTCAGTAATCACACTGCTGAGTTACAGAAAATGCCTTCTGGGTAAAGCACAATGCTGGCTTAAAATCGTGCTTTCAATTTTTATCATTATTAAAAAGTAAAACTTCATAGAGGGTTGGGTAGAGGATCACTGGCTTGCACAAGGGCAGAGCGTGTGATTCATATCGTAGTCTATGTGACCTCACTTTCTCGCTCCACTTGCTTTGTGCTTTGTGAAGACTACTTTGCTGTAGGTAAAGGGCTTGGTTCGGTAATAATTTTAGACACCATGTAGAGATCTAGTTGGTGGGCCTTATCTATCTTTTGGGTTGATATATACTTTAAAATTTTATAGTAGATTTGTGGCCCAAGATATCATAAGTTCTAAGAAGTTACCTGCATTAATATGTTTTAGATTGTCAGTCAAGTGATTGATAGTTCATCATATTTCCTCTGGGACTCTGCTTGAGCTAATGCCTCTTATGTTATTTAATCTGTAGGCATATCCAACTTCACATTGATGAGGTTTAGAACACACTACCCAAAATATGCCACCGTGGCATACTGAATATTTTTTTTAAGATTTTAAATTATTTATTCATGAGAGACACACAGAGAGAGGCAGAGACATGGGCAGAGGGAGAAACAGGGTCCCCACGGAGACCTTAATACAGGACTCAATCCCAGGACCCTGGAATCACAACCTGAGCCAAAGGCAGACACTCAACCACTAAGCCACTCAGGTGCCCTAGTATATTGAATATTTTAAGCTGGAAAAATCTGAGAAACAGCATGTACAGAAAGGACTTTCTGATCTTCCCCCAAGTAGATCGTAAGACCCTTGTGTGAGAGGTGTCCTCCTTACACCTGGAGGAAAGGAGCATCTGTTTTTGAAGTCTTAGAGGACTCCAAATGCATAGGCCTTCTTAGGTTTCTCCTAGTTTACCATTGGCTCATATCCTTTTGCCCTCACATTTTCATACCACTTTCCATTCTTCATCAAAGCGAGTATTAAAATGCTCAGGTTTAACTATTTCTTTATGTAGGTCCTAATTTCCTTTTGAGGGCCTCTATGTCATAAAAACATATTATATATTATATTAAATATAAAAAGTCATATTAATATAGATATATATTTGTACACTTTTCTCCTGTGAATCTGCCTTTTGTCAGTCTAATTTATAGAGCCCTAGCTGGATAACATAGAAAGGTAGTAGGAAAAAATTTTTCCTTTACAATAACAGTCTGAAAAACTATTCAGCAGCTTGTATAGGAAAAAGTATCTAAACCTAGAAATATCTAGGAAACATTTAGAGAATGTTTCTAAATACTGTAGGAAAATGGAGATTAAAAAATACATTAAGGCCTTAATCTATTGGCAAGATTAATAGTGAACATTAGTTTCATAAAATCAAAACTACTTCTGGATTTTGAATTTAGAAAGCTATTATGGCTTTTCACTGCTTTAATTTATAAAAGGCAAAAAAGATTTTTCTAATACTTAGGATTTTGAAATAGCCTTATAATGCACATGTCATCCCAGAGTAAATTTTTTATTGCTTAATTATGAATTGAATTTTAATGGAAACAACCTAACTTTCATCTGGAATTCAGTGAACTGTGCCATTACAGAATATGATTGAAATAAGATATTTTAGTTGTATTTTAAATGAAAAGAATAGGAAAGGCATCTGCTGGGATTTTTGCTTTTAGAAATAAAAGTAAGAAACAACTAACTCTGGCTGAAACTATCTCAGAGTTCTAGTAATTGTAATAAGGAGAAATAATGAGTTTGGGAGCAAAATTCATCTATGGTGTTGTAAATGGTGAGTCCAAACTACAGATCTTCATGAAGAAATAAGGCTGTAAAATTTTAAAATTCTATAGAGTGCAGAAAAGGTCAGTTATTTAATGGAACATATCTATAATTAAAATGCAAAATAAAGAGAGGGTAAAATATGACTGCATGCTTGGACGGATGCAGACAGTATTTACTATGCAAGTATGGCTTAAAATGTTTCATTTTGTTGACTAATTTCTTCAGTTTATTTAAAGATGTTTGTTTTTGGATGCTTTCTTGCTAATGCAAATACTTTTTTTGTTGTTTTTGGAAAATCAAAATAGTAAATACAGAGTGTATAAACATCAAGGTATCTAGGGTACTGAGCAAAATTAAGGAAATGAAGCAAACAATTAAGAAAAGAGTTTTAGGATATACTAAGCTGGTGGGAATTTGGTATTATCAGTTTTGGAGAAAGTTGAAGGGTAGTTCAGTGAAGTATGCCACCTGTGTGCCCATATGTCTGAGTTCAGCAGATGCTGGGCACAGAGATTGTAAATCTTCAGATGTTTTAAGAGTGAAATGACAGTCTTTTGATTAGAGCATGACATTGGTCCTTAAAATGAACTTGAAAATCTTAACAAAAGGCCACTTCATGTTCTTCCACTTCTAATAAAAACCTTTTCTATAGCAGCCTCAGAATCCAACTGACCAAACAAATTTTTACAAAAATTCCACTTACGTTGGAACTCAGATCCTTGATTATGGATCAAGTGTTTAGAAGAAGCTAGCATAGAGAGAGAAGGAGCAAATGGGAGACAGGGAAGAGAAAAGAATGTAAATGAGAAAAAGCAAAGGTCAGAAGGAAAAACTAAATATATCCTAATGATGAGAATAAATCCTATCTGTCAGGAAGTATAGCTTCCATAAAAAAAAATTCCAACAAAAACTACAGTACATACCTGGAAAAATTAGAATCAGAAGGATTCAGTTTCTCAAATAAAAAAAATGGAGCATATTCTTTTGTTTATTATAATTTATCACTGTTCAAATTTTATTGTTGATTCTAAACCTATTAGAGACATTCTCTAAAATGAATGCTGCTTTATCTTCTTAGTAGACACAAAAAATTTCTAGCATTTCCTAATAAATAAGGTAATAGGTAAGGTAATAAACCTAAGATCCAAGAGAATATTTTACCCCATCAGTGCAATATTGAATTGTGTCCATTTTTATCTACAAAACTGGGCAAATTTCATGCTGCCAGGCTATCAAAGGAATGTTGAAGAGCCTTGTAGAGCAGGGATTTTTTTTTTAAGACATCAAATATCATGCTTGACGTTTTGTGAATAAGAACATCAGTAGTCACAATTTCCTGGATCAGGAAATTGTTCCATCCAACTTCATATGGCTTCTTTGGTAAGAGCATTGTAACCATGTCAACTATTTCCCATCATGTTGACATTATGTCATCATACAGACATATATATATACCTAGATATTGACCAGGGCCTTTCTCTGATGCCACCTCCCACGGATCCTTCTCTGGTAGTGGGTGTAGAGACCTGCCTATTTCATCCACTATTGTATTCCCAGCCTTGCTTGTATTCCCTATCCTTTGGTTACATATGCTTGTTGATCACTTCTTATCTTACGGGAAAGTTATTTAAAAATGCATCCTGACAGGAATACAGTATACTCCTTCAGTGCAGGATGTGTCTGAATTCAGCTTCACATTTATTCACTGCGTTTAATACAATGCCTTGCATATAACTTTATATGTGTAGATTGAACGGTGAACTTTATGAACTTTAATGGATCATTATTATTTGCCATCTAGGAACTTACCCAAAACTTTGGGAATTCATAGGTAGGTCTTATGTGGTGCCACAAAGTGGGGTGGAGGGGAAAACAAATGAATTGTTACAAAGTTATAGCATGGCCACCATCAGGCACAATGCCTTCTCCCCCTCCTTGATTCTTTCCCCTCAGTGCCAGAGAATCTGCCCTGCTATTGTTGGCAATTCAGAGGGGATCTTTTTCAGAAGTAGCTTAATTATGATGAGTACAAATTTCTGTGGATAGAGTGGGCCCATGGGCATAGACAGAGTGAAGAAATCTAAATTATAAGAAAATTATAAAGAATTTTAGAATGTTATGGGGCAATGTTACAGAATCATAGAGGGAAACTCAGATTAAGGTGGTTGAATATTTCATGTTCACTGTGCAAAAACAGAGTAGGCCTGAGATTGCCTGTTCTTAGAAAAACCTGCTTTCAAGTTTGGCCCTTCTGGTGTTCTCTGAGGATTTGGCTAGTAAATGGTACCTTGGACTGATTGAAAACTTTCCCTAAATAAAAGTGGTGCTCACTGTGCCTAAAATATGCGAAGAACGTGTTTATGCTTAATTCTTGCCTTCCTTTTGGGAGTCCAGAATTTTGGTTTGTGCTTTGCAGGGAGTGCCTACATAGCAGTCCCCACCCTCCCCCCCGCCCCCCGCAGTAAAAACCAATGGCAATGTCTCTAATGAGCTACTCTAGTAGATAATACTTCTTATTTATTGTCACAGCTTGTTGCTAGAAGAATAAAGCATAAGGAGGGCGAGGACTCTTGGAATCTTGCACCTGGTTAGACAAACTCATGTGCACTTTTTCCCTTTGCTGATTTTGTTTTATATCCTTTCATTGCAATAAATCTCAGCTGTGAGTACAACTATATGCTGAGTCTATGCGATCTTCTAGCAAATCATAGAACTTTCGATGGTCTTGAGTGGCACCTCTAATCTGTAGGACCCAGTCCAGCTAATGTCTTGAGCCAGTCCTGACCATGACTGCAGGCTATCAGAAGGCTCATCACCACCAATCAGTAGGGGTATAGGTAGCCATTTTGCCTTAGACCAGAATCTGGTCAGCTAGTATGAATCCAAGGTACGTATGTGCCTATAATGTGTAGGTGGGTTTTTCATTATATTTTAAAATTAATTTCTGCTTTTATAATGTGGGCATTAAAAGCATGGGCTCTGAGTTGGGATGCCAAGGTTTGAGTTCCAGCTTTGCTATTTCCTAGCAGTAGGACTTTGGATACATTACTTAACTGTAGTGCATCATCTGTAAGATAATGATAATAATAAAACTTACTTTAATAGCCTATTGCCAAGCTGAAATGAGATAAAGTATTGTGCTGATTCTTTTGGCTTGGCTCAGTGGTTTTCTATTTCAACCATTTCCTGTGATTAGTAGTGTAAGGTTGGGCTCTTCTATTAGTTGCAGACCTGTGATATATTCACTCTATTGGCTTTGGGTTAGTTGTGTTTCTGGAGGCAGGTTTTGCAAGCCTGTGTCCATGCTGCCATTTTTCCTGGAAATCAATCTACTTTTAAATGTTCAAAATTGATACCATAAATGGAACTACAAGGTGCTGACATTTAATTAGTCTTCTATTTCTTATATATTTTTCTTAGTTCATTAGTAGCAGGGAAATGATTGAAAACATTACAAGTAAGTAAGTAAACAAAATTTTACTGAGCATCTGCTACCTACTATTATGTTAAGTAACTGCTTGGACTAATTCATCTTTTCTTTTTTTTTTAATTTTTATTTATTTATGATAGTCACAGAGAGAGAGAGAGGCAGAGACACAGGCAGAGGGAGAAGCAGGCTCCATGCACCGGGAGCCCGATGTGGGATTCGATCCTGGGTCTCCAGGATCGCGCCCTGGGCCAAAGGCAGGCGCCAAACCGCTGCGCCACCCAGGGATCCCTGGACTAATTCATCTTATTCTTCCAACACTTTTTAACATGGATATTAATATCCATATTTTAATGATAAAGACCCTAACCCAAAGACAAGTTAAATCCATTCACTACATTAGGTAGCCACTAAGTTGCAGAACTGGGATTCAAACACAGGACTCTTGGTTTTAAGAACTGCTGTCCTTAAATACTGTCCAAGTATTATGCTATCTCATTATGAAAAACATAATGAAAGTCAATACTAATTCTAATTTCAGAAATGAAAATTAGGAGATAAGAAAGAAGACCTCTATGTTTACTATAAACATAGTAAACTTTTACTTTAAAAGCATATATAGTCATACTTTCTGAGTATGACTTTTAAAGTCATACTTTCTGAGATTTTTGTAGCAGAATTTATTGTGGTTTCTGTGGCCTAATTTTTATCATCATTATAGACTTTTGAAGTCTAACACCTTAACTGATAATTTCCTTACTCTTTTGCATATTAGGAAATTTCTGGATTTGCTCAGAACATTTCCTTTTCAATTATTGCAGGAAAAATAGGTCTTAGCTATATCCTCAGACTGCATTTTTGAGTCAAAAACCTAAAGATATCCAGCGGTAGCAACTCTTCCCAACATGAAGGATTAAGCTGGTTTTTGGCTTTATGATATAGTTAATTTTAATTAGATAAATTTATATATTTGTAACAACTTAAACAACTTTTGAATTAGTAAATGCCAATGTTCTATTATTTTCCTTCTTTTTAAAGTAGTGGTTTGGGTTTCATCAGAACCATTTCAATAGACATAAGATTTTTACCTATGCCAATCCCTGAAGAAATTCTCTTTTAAAGATTTAGGGAGATCTAAAGCCTGACAAGCAACATCTTCATCAAGTAGCATATTTCTTGCATATTTGAGTCCTTCAGATTTCAAGTTATTATGATTTTTTTAGAGTAATTTTGTTTTGTAAACTTGAAAATAAATTATGACTTCCACCTCTCAAATATTATTTTAGAGGACTGGTGGGTGTCACTGTTTTGAGAGTTCTTTCATGTTAAGAACTCTACCTCATTTACATCCATATTTTTGCAACCCATTTCAGTGACTAGGTACTAAGTACATAGTCTAAAATGCTAAGCAGTTCCTTGGATTGTTTTTTTCTTGATCATTGTAGCTATACCTGAGTAGCTTTTACTTAGTAGCTGTTTTGCACTTCTCTAGCTGCTTTGGACAGTTTCTAGTATGTACAGGAATAGGTGTTTAGGCATTTAAATAATACTGTATGATAGAATATAATGGTAATAAACCATTAGGAAGGCCAGTCCTGTTTTCATTTCACAGTGGAACATTGCTGTTTGGAATACCAAGTTCCTGGAACTTCCAAAAGTCTGGTTATGCTTTAGTATCAACATAGCATGCGTGTGTGTGTGTGTGTGTGTGTGTGCATACAACCTAATCAAACCTAATAAATCAAGAAATCCATCCAGTCTTGGGTAGTGACAAAGTAACTCACAATGGTAAGAATGTTACCCTCAAGAAGCTGACAGTTTAAAGGGGGAAATAGACTTATAAACATCCAATCAGTGATGGCAAAAATCTAACATTAAACAAGTAAAGTAAGGGATTATGGAAACAGGGAGATTGCCCCAAACTTTAGGAACTTCAGAAAACAATTCTATTGACACCTGAGACTCAAACTAAGCAGAAATTGGTTTTATTTATTTATTTTTATTCTTAAAGATTTTATTTATTCATGAGAGACACAGAGAGAGACAGAGGCATAGGCAGAGGGAGAAGCAGGCTCCCCACAAGGAGCCTGATGTGGGACTAGATCCCTGGACTCCAGGATCATGGCCTGAGCCAAGGCTTAACTGCCGAGTCACCCAGGCATCCCAGAAATTGGTTTTAATCTTAGCAATTCAGTAGCTAGTTAAACTATAAGCCAAATTCTCTGCTTCACTTTATCCTTAAACTTTGAGTAATCAGGAAGTGGTATCAGTGAGAACAGATCACATATACCTTCCAGTGCTGGGAAAATAAAGAAGTGAGTTGGAATCTAGGTCAGGTGGTGATAAACTTGATAAATCAACTTTGTAAAGCTCCTAAGGCATCCAGGAATTTCTGTTGAGCTCTGAGTATGGTAGATCAAAACCTTTTCTGTATTTCCTACAATCAAAAATTTTTAATAACATAGAAAGTTAATTATTTCTTGGTTAATTATTTCTTGGTCCTGAAATGATTTTATGCTTGTCTGTGCTTTTATGCAGTATTAGAATTGCATAGCCTGTGCAGAAAATGGTAAAATTGACACTTTAAGAGTATATCATTTGATCAACAAATATAGGGGGTTCTGAAATCAGAATGATGCGAGACCAAAGAAAAGCTCCTTGACTTCTTGGAGCTTACTACCCATTTGGAATGGTAAGGCATTAAATGTCTGAACATTCTAGTAACAATGTATACATTAAACAAGTTAAGAGAACAATAGACTTGCTCCTAGAGGTAGTATGTGATATACATCTGTGATTATTAATCGTATGTATTGGATTTCGTATCTTGGGCCACAGCACCCAGATATTTGGTCAGTTATTATTTTAGATATTTCTGTGAAGGTACTTCTTAGATGAGATTAACATTTAAGGCAGGAGACTTTGAGTAAAATATATTACCCTCTACAATGTGGGTGGGCCTTATTCAGTCAGTTGAGGACCTTAATAGAAAAAGACTGACCTTTCCAGAAGAGGGGCTTCTGCCAGCAGATGACCTTTGGATTTTAACTACAATATTGTCTCTTCTCTGAGTCTCCAGCCTGCTGGCCTACCCTGTACATTTTGGACTTGCTCACCTCTAGCTGCTTGAGCCGATTTCAGAGAATAAATCTGTTTCTCTATGGGCATATGCAGTTAATTCTGTTTTGTTTCTCTATAGAATGGTGAACACTACAGTACCAATGGCCATTAAGTACTGTGACTTGAGCTGAAAAAAAAAATTAGCTGTAAGATTGAGTGTCATATATATCTTCCTTCCTTCTCCCGTATTTAATCTTTCTTCCTAGATGATGAGCTCCTAGAGATCAGTGCAAACAATATCAAAGGGCAGTTTGGATAAAGACATTGAGGGAGAGTAACCTTTAATTCCTATGTTTAAAGCAGTCAGAGATTAATGTACAAAAAAGCTATGCTTCTCATATGGATTTTGCTCTTGACTGGTTATTAGGAGGCTTTTAGAGATAATAAGCAGTCCTTTGGAAAACATTAGATGAAAAGTCTAGACTTCACTCTCTGAGAGTTGCATGGCATTATACAAATAGGCCTATGTTACTGGGCCTCCGTTTCTGCTTATAAATTAAGCAAAGATAATAGAAGTTCATGAACCCACCAAAAGAGGCAAAACTAATCTATACATTAAAAGTCCAAAAAGTGGCTATGCTCTAAAAATAATTTTTTTAAAAAAATTGAATTCCAGTGTAGTAAACATACAGTGTTATATTAGGTTCAGATGTACAATATGGTCATTCCACAATTCCATATATTACTCAGTACTCAAGATAAGTATACTTTAATCCTCTTCAACTATTTCACTCATCTCCCTACCCACCTCCCCGCTGGCAATTATCTATTTGATCTCTATATTTAAGAATTTGTATTTTGGTTTGTGTCTCTTTTTTCCTTTTTTTTGTTTCTTAAATTCCACATATGAGTGGAATCATATGGTATTGGTCTTTCTCTGGCTTATTTCGCTTAGCGTCTTATTCTCTAGATCATCCACGTTGCTGTAATTGGAAAGATTTATTTTTTGATGGACACTTGGGCTACTTCCATAATTTGTTAGTTTCTTAAAAGATTTTATTTTTAAGTAATCTCAATGCCCAACAGGTGGCTCAAACTCATAACCTTGAGATGAAGAGTCTCACTTTCTACTGACTGAGCCAGCCAGGCACCCCTAATTTGGCTATTGTAAATTTTGCAATAACTATAGGATGCATATAGCCTTTTGAAATAATGTTTTGGTATTCTTAGCATAAATACCTAGTAGTGCTATTACTGGGTAATTCTATTTTTAACTTTTTGAGGGAACTCCATACTGTCTTCCACAGTGGCTGCACCAGTTTGCATTTCCACCAACAGTACATGTGGATTCCTTTTTTTCTCCATATTCTTACTAACACTTGTTTTTTGTATTTTTTATTTTAGCCATTGTTACAGTGATGTTGAGCCTCTTTTCATGTGTCTGTTGGCCATCTGGATGTCTTTGGAGAAATGTCTGTTCATGTCTTCTGCCCATTTTTAAATGGTATTATTATTATTATTATTTTGGTATTGAGCTGTATAAGTTCTTTTTTTGTTTGAGAGAGAGAGAGAGAGAGAGAGATTTCACAAGCAGGGGGAGGGGCAGAGAGAGAGAGGGAGGAAAGAATCTTAAGTAGACTCCACCCTCAGCACAGAGCTTGATTTGGGGGCTTGATCTCAGGACACTGAGATCATGACCTGAGCTGAAGTTAACAGTCAGATACTTAACTGACTGAGCCACCCAAGTGCCCCTGTAAAAGTGCTTTATATATTTTGGATATTAACCCTTTATTGAATATGTCATTTACAGATGTCTTCTCCTATTTGGTAGATTGTTTTGTTGGTGGTTTCCTTCGCTGTGCAGAAAAATCTGTGATCTGTTCTTGAGGATGTTCTATGTGTACTTGAAAAGAATGTGTAGTCTGCTGTTTAGGGTGGACTGTTCTGAATTTGTATGTTAAATCCATCTGGTCCAGTGTGTTTCCTTATTGATTTTCTGTTTAGATGATCTGTCCATTGATATAAGTGGGATGTTAAAGTCCCTTACTATTATTGTATTACTATGCATTAATTCCTTTATGTTTGTTATTAAGTTTTATGTATTTAAGTGCTTCCATGTTAGGTACATAAATATTTACAATTGTTACATCTTCTTGTTGGATTGTCTTCTTTTTTTATTATATAGTGTCCTTCTTTGTCTCTTGTTACAAATTTGTAAAAACTCCTTGTAAAAACTCTATTTTGAGTCCTTGCAAAACTCTATTTTGTCCAGTATTAGTATTATTCTGGCTTTCTTTTGACATCCATTTGCATGATTAATGTTTCTTCAACCCCTCGCTTTCAATGTGCAGGTGTCTGAAATGAGTCTCTTGTAGGCAGCATATAGATAGGTTTGTTTGTTTATTTATTTATTTATTTATTTATTTATTTATTTATCCCTTCCATCACCCTATGTTTTTTGATTGGAGCATTTAGTCCATTTACGTTACTTTGAATGAATTAAATGCCATTTCCACACAAAGTAATTATTGATAGGTATTTATTGCTATTTTCTTACTGTTATGTGGTCATTTTTGTAGTTTTTCTCAGATCTTTTTTTCTCTTACTGTTTTCTCTTATGGTTTGCTGGCTTTCTTTAGTGATATACTTATATTCCTTTCTCTATTTTTTGAGTGTCTTTTAACTGGGTTTTGGTTTGTGGTTAGCATCAGGTTTGTATATAACATGTCTTTTTTTTTTTTAAGATTTATTTATTTATTCATGATAGACACACAGAAAGAGAAGCAGAGACATAGGCAGAGGGAGAAGCAGGCTCTTTTTAGGAGCCCAATGCAAGACTCAATCCTGAATCCCGGGATCATGGCCTGAGCCACCCAGGTGTCTCATAACATCTTCTGTCTATATTAAGTTGATGGTCACTTAAGTTTGAACCTATTTATTTGCTCCTCCCTCTCTACATTTTAGATATATAGTGTCTTACTTTATGTCCTTTTTTTGGTGAGTTCTTTGATTTTTATAGATATGCTTACTTTTACTGCTTTTGTGCTTCCTACTTTTCTTACTTTTACTTAATAATCTTTCTTTTCCACTCAAAGAGTCCCCTTTAATGTTTCTTGTAGGGTTGGTTTAGTGGTCATGAACTTGTTTAGCTTTTGTTTGTCTGGTAAACTCCTTATCTCTCTTATTCTGAAAGATAAGATAGTGGACATCTTTCTAATGATTATAAAGCAGTAAGAAGAAAGTCTTCTAGGGTTTGTAGTTCTATTTCTGGATTTGGGTGCTGGCTATTTGGTTATATTCAGTCTGTAAAAAGATTTATTGAGCAGTCGACTTATATGTATTTTTAATGTATGCTATTTTCAATAGAAAGTTTTTAAAAGTTCATGTAGCTAGTCTTGCAAATACTTAAAAAATTGACAGAGTGAAAAAAATCCAAATGTGTTACAAAGATAAACAACCAAAATGACTTGTTGCAACATTTCAGTAGTTTCCATCAGAAAATTAGGTTCCCATTCAAAGCAAACAAGTAGGGATGGTAAAATAAAAGGCAGAGTAAAACAAAATTTTTTTGAAGTCCATTAACTGATTTTCAGTAGATCTACTTAAATTGTGTTTTAGATCTGTGATACTGTACTTATTTTACTTATTGATGTCTATCTCAAGAATGTGATAGGCCAATTGGTTGTATTTGTTAAAGTGCTTTCCAATGTTTGCTAAAACACATTGGAAAAGCCAACATAATAGCAGTATAGCCTTTTATAGATCATAAAAGAAACAAAGCCTCTTAAAAGTATATTTGGAGCTTCATGGGTCCTAGTCAGAAAATGAAATTCTTTAGTGATTCAATAAAGCCATGGGACCTTTTATGCACTATAAGTATCATGCCAGCTGCATGCCTACTTTTAATATCAACAAGAAGTGGATGGATAGAATTTTCACTTCCGTAATTTGTGTTGGAAACAATAAAACATACATGAACATTTTCTGCAGATCCCTTTGATCTATTTAATAAAATAACCATCCCAAATTATGAAATTTTTTAAAAAGCTCTTGAGTTGCTGAGGGACATACTATAGCAGGTGTGTTGGTCACTAGGGTGGGCATCAATATTACTCAGAGCTCTCAATCACTGCCACACATCCTCTTCTGTTGTGGTTATTTTATATTCATGACCGTTCTTATTCCTTTCCTTGTGTAAATGTAAAAAATCCCACCACTTAATTCCTGATTCTGTTTGCTGGAAAGAGAAGGCAATTCATTAATGTATCACTCAATATTTCTCACTGCAGACATGCTATGCATTGCTAGGCAGAGGTAAGGGCTCTCAGGAAAGCTTCCTTTACATTGATAGAAACAGGTGTTCTTTTTTAGTTGTCAAGTCAGCTCCCTTCTGAGAATCTCAGATAAGTGGTCCAAATTACATCTAAGAGGAAAATTCGCCCAAGCATAATTACTTTTCATCAGGGTGCCACAAATAATGAAAAGAACAGAACACTGGAAGTATATTGTAGTCTACTTAATCACCATCATTTTAAAAAGCTGATGTTGAATTCCTTACTTCAAGACAAATTGTATAGCTTTGGTGGAAAACTAGGCATATTTTCTAAACACTAAATTTTATTTCTTCTAATTCACATTTGGCTAAGAAAAGCTGGCGAGTCCTTATAGCAACGAAGTATAAGAGATAAGGTTTGCAGCTGCCATTTCAAACAGTCATTTTTGTCTATTTAATAGCTTCCTGTGTTTTTATTCATATTGAATGAATCCCCTTCTTTATCTTTCTTGGCAAGACAAATTTCATCAGGGTTGCCATTGATGCAGGACATAGGAAGATGCCTTAAGTCACCTTGTCCCCTCATCTCCTATTGTCTCTCACCTCTACCCAAGAATGAAACTTGTGGAAAGCAACAGATTATTAGTATGGGTAGACATAGTAAAGCTTTGCCCAGTGATGAACAGTGGCCTAGCACAATGCCTAAGAAATCCTGGTCATCAGAATTTTAGATAGCATTTTTTTTTCACTTAAGAGAAGTTCTAGAACTGAAAATGTTCAGTTGAGACGTGATGGAAAATCTGAGACCAAAAAACTGGGTGTGACTACAGCCTCAACCATTGACTAGATATGGGGAAGTTGCTTAAACTTTGCATGGCTTGGTTTATTCATCTATAAAACTATCCTATCCTGTAATAATACCTATCCTAAAAAAATCAAGCAGCCTAACAAAAAATTTTTTTTCTAGGATTTTATGTGATTAATAGTGGTAATTATAAATGAAATATAATATTTTGGGGAGGATGTATAGGCTTTGGGGGAGAACATGGGAGAAAGTTCCTGTTATACATTAGCACCTTCAACCAGGGTCAAAACCTTCAAGACACCTTCTGTTTTCCCAATTGCTTTGTTTGTCTCCCATCAGCAGTTCTTCCTCTGTGATCCTTGTTTTATTATCCTTTCTAGCCAATTATTGAGAGTCTCCTACCCTTATAGCCACTCTCTCTTTCCATCCCACATTGATGAACGTTTCCTTTGTTCCTTCAGCCAAATGAGTTTATGTACTAAATATGCCCATTCATAAAATCAAATTTGTCTGTCTTGATGATTAAATTATTCTGGGTAGAGCTGTAGGCTTCCCAATACATTACATATGTAAGGCAGTGTTCAGTAAGCTTTTCTGTAAAGGGTTGGGCAGTATGTATTTTAGGCTTGCTGTATCGTATGGTTTCTGTTGCAGGTAGTCAGCTCTTTTGTTGTAACGTGAAAGTAGATATAGACAATATGTAATCAAATGAACATGGCAGGTTTCTATTGAAACTTTATTTACAAAAACAGATGGTGAGCTGGGTTTGGTCCATGGGCCACAGTTTTCTGGGTCTCCAAGACAGATGAATCACACCTTATCAGAGTTTAAAGGGACACAACAATCATGTAGTACAGTTTTCCTAAAAATGTGCTCCATAGAGAGCGGTACTCCTGCCATCAAAGTTAATTGGTCAAATATATTTTTGAAATGCTACATATTTTTTCCCTTCTTAAAGGCTCACCAATGCATTAATACACTAAAGGCCCTGACTCTTTTTCAGGGTGTAACATTATTAATAGGAAAGCTAACTAATGTTTTAATAGTGCTTAAAATGTGCCTGAAATGGTTCTAAATGCTCTGACATGTATTATTTCATTTAATCTTCCTGTGAGATATAGAGTATTATTAATGCCATTTATAGTCGATTAAACTAGGTACCTTCCAAGGTATAACATAATTAGCGTGGTTGGGGTTCAAAGATAGGCAGCCTGGTTCCATAGTCTGTGCCCTGACTGCTACACCTCCATGTAACATCTGGACACCAATGTGTAGTACCATGTAAGCTAGGAACGTGCTTCTTTACTCCAATTCCTTCAGTTTATACATTAGAAAAGTGAGGTCTAGAGAGATTCCAGTGACTTTGCAAGGGTCACAAGCATAATTAATAACTGAGATAAGTCTACAAATCAATTAAATCACTGCTTGTCACTTGAAGAAATGTTTAGATCAATCCTTTATAAAGACAGAAAATCCTTTTTAAAATGAGTAATCACCGCTAATTTCCTTTCTCCAATTCAAGTTTTTATAGCAAGTTCCATTTCAGTAAGGTAAATGTTTGATTTTTAAAAGGTGGAATTATTTTCACTTAAAAAAACAGGATAGGCAAATCTTTGTCTCTCTCATCTCTCTCTCAGGCTCCAAATCAGCATTCCTGACTCAGTGCACATCAGAATCACTTGGGATCCTTGGAAAAAATGATGCTGAGCCCCAACCCCACCACCTTAGAAATTATGTTGTTGTTGTTTTTTAAAGATTTATTTATTTTAGAGAGAGAGCACAGGGTAGAGGGAGAGCAGGAAGGGGAGAGAATTTTCAAGTAGACTCCTCATTGAATGGAGAGCCCAACATGGGGCTTGACCCATGACCCATGAGATCACGACCTGAGCCAAAACCAAGAATTGGATGCTTAACTGACTAAACCACCCACATGCTCCAAAATTCTGTTTTAATTGAGGATCTTTCCTAAATATTTCTAAAGATGTCTCCAAGAGATTCTAGTATATCCAGGGTTGTGAATCACTGCTCTAGAATCACATTTGTTATCGTCTGCTAAATTTGTCCACCTACATTATCAGCTAACATTTAAAATACTACATGGAATGAAACAAAACTTATGTGGGCCATGGGTTATAATTAATAAAAA
This sequence comes from Vulpes lagopus, assembly GCF_018345385.1. Classification (NCBI taxonomy): domain Eukaryota; kingdom Metazoa; phylum Chordata; class Mammalia; order Carnivora; family Canidae; genus Vulpes; species Vulpes lagopus. The sequence goes on along the minus strand of NC_054825.1, from coordinate 94,005,578 downwards.
TGTGACCACATTCCAAGCATGAGTGGAACTTTATTATTGCAGATAAATTGTGCTGGCAGCTATAATATTCAATCAATTTTATGTGAGTGGGACATTTAGATTGATATGCGTAACTGCAGAACCAGACTAACTCCAAACTGAAGGATTCTGGTAGGTTACTACAAGTCTGTATGGCTTAAATAGTTTAATGCCTGGGACTTATGGTGGAAGAAACAAGTATTTTGGAGGATTGGGTTTTTCTATCATTCTTCAACTACTTACAAATATAATCATTTATGATAGAAAACTTTAGAAATAATGTATAGTAGAAGAGTTTAGCATAGAAATAGACCTCCATGAGATGAAATGGGATTGAAATTATCAGAACTTGAGATGGTGTAACTATTACTATCAAACATTAAATTTGTCTTTAGGTTTTTTGGCAGTAAATACATGGGATCCCTGGGTGGCGCAGCGGTTTGGCGCCTGCCTTTGGCCCAGGGCGCGATCCTGGAGACCCGGGATCGAATCCCACATCGGGCTCCCGGTGCATGGAGCCTGCTTCTCCCTCTGCCTGTGTCTCTGCCTCTCTCTCTCACTGTGTGCCTATCATAAATAAATTAAAAAAAAAAAAAGAAAAAAAAAAAAGAAAAGTTTAAAAAAAAAAAAAGGAAACACGTTAAGGAACATAGTTGTACATTTTGGCTAAAAATGGCTCCACATTTGCAGAGAGAATTGTTATTTTTGAACTAATTTTAAGCAATAATTTAATACATATATCTTTGGGATAGCACAGTTAAAGTATCCTTACCACAGTTTTGCAAAAATCATAGAAATTCTGATCAGTTGATGATAGTTGAATGAATCCTTATATAGTTGAATGAACCAAATATCATGAATAAGTAAAGACATTTCTATTGTTGTTCATTCATTCATTCATTTTTTCAGTCAGTCAGTCACCTATTTGCTTTCAAGTGCTAATGATATATACCGGATGCACTGTTAAGTTCTGGGAATATGGTGCTCAATAAGATAATTCTTGCTCTCAAGAAGTTCACAGTACAGAGGAGGAAATGCTCGGTAAAACCAACATTTCAAAGTGAGAGAGGCTAGAGCTGGAAATAAAGGTGTGTGGTCACTTATTTGTTAGAGGGACACAAAGAAGGAGGACCTAGGTGAGACTATGGGGGATCAGAGAAGACTAAATAGGCTTAATCAGATAGATGGACACTGAAAATGCATTTCAAGAGGAAGAGTAGCAGGCTAAGCAGCAAGGAAAGAGTACAGGACATTTAGGAGAATAACAAATATCTTTCCTAACCTGGAAGGTGGGGTTTACATGGGGATGTGGAATCAGAGATGTATGTAGAGGTCAGATTCCAAAGATCAGGCCAAAAACTTACACTTTATATGAAAATGATGGGTGGTCCTCTCACTATTTTAGGCAGAGGGGTCACATGATCGGATTTTTGTGTTAGAAAGATTACTCTAGCCAGTGTGGAAGGGAGACAGACTGGGAGGTCACTTAGGAGGCCGTTGGTGTAATTCACTTCTTAAGTGCTGAAGATCTGAAGGGAAGCAATGATAACATAGAAAAGGGGACGATTCTACAGCTATTTAGGAGATTGACTTCTATGGGTTAATGACTATAAGAAGGGGAAGAGAGAAGAATTAAGTAGTTTCCTAGCTTAGATGACTGGGCAGCTGTGAGATTATGTACAGAGATCAAGAATACCAGAGGAAAATTAGATTTGTGGGTAGGGAGCAAAGAATGGAAGAGGGTGAAGATGAGTTCAGTGGTAATTATGGGACATTGAATGGAAAATTCCAGTAGAGCACTGAGGTCTGAGTACAGGCAATAGTTCTGGAATTTACCAGCATGTAGATGGCAGTTATAGATGGCGGTGTATATTAGGGTGATGACTTAGAGTCTGGGACTCTGGGAAACACACTTAAAAGGCTTGTAGAGGACACAGAGTTTATGAAGGAGAGAGAAGCATAGTAAAAATAAACTGGATGCATGTGCGGTAATGGAAGTGATCAATAGGATGCACGCTACTACCTCGGCATGCCATCTGAAACAGAGATAGAACTGAATAGTAATACATTAAACTGTCTCTGTGACTATCACTTGTGCTAGATGGGACTTGATAGGTGTTGGATCTCTGACACTAGACTGAATTCTCTTAATAGGAGCCCATGGGTGGTTCATATTGCTTAAGGGACATACGCTTTACATATCAGATATGTTTCGAAAGTTTGAGATCAAAACCTTTCTCCATTAAGCCCAGTTGTGAATGCAGAATAAATACCTTCAATAGTCTTTAAAAAAAAACCCTAAGCACTTGCATAACACAAGGTAGAGATGACAGTGTCCTGGGCTATGAAACATGGAAGAGGCAACTTTAGCTTAAAAAAAATTAAGGCCAATTTCTATTAATTAAGCACTTCAATGAGTGCTCAGTGGAAAGGATGATCTTAAATAAAATTGTATTGTGAAGGTCTTGCCAGAACAAATTAGCTGCAAATAAGAGCACCATGTAACTGAATGCACTCTCATGATGACTAAAATTATTTATTATTACTAATTTAAATATGACAGTTTTAGGGGCACCTGGGTGACTCAGTTGGTTAAGCATCTGCCTTCAGCTCAGATCATAATCCCAGGATCCTGGAATTGAGCCCCACATCGGGCTCCCTGCTTAGTGGAGAGTCTGCTTCTCTTTCTCCCTCTGCTGCTCCCCCTGCTAGTGCTCTCTCTCTCTCTGTCAAATAAATAAAATCTTTACAAGATAAAGAGATAGATAGATAGATAGATAGATAGATAGATAGATAAATAAATAAATAAGACAGTTTTAGCTTGGGTATGATGATACTTATTTTGTTTGTGAATTGTATTAGACTACATGTCTGACTGTTTAAGACCTTTCATAGTTAGGAATAACATAAGGAGAAGAAATATTGCCAATACCTGGACTCTTTTCCCATATCTATGGATCTTCAGCATCTCTGGATAACTTAAAATAGAGGCCTTTTTGATTTACATATTCTCAGGAGGGTTTACTGGCAATCGTGACTTCTTTCTATACATTGTGAAATATATGTGCCCTGACGTCAGGCTGAATGAAAGAAGCAAAATGTCCTAGGGATTTTGTAGGTCTCAATATTAAAATGTTTGTAGTTTAACATCTCTCCTCTGTTATCGTCTTAACTACTAACATTTCATAGAGGAATAGGAGGTATTGTTTGTTTGTCTTTCTGGAGTTTTATCTAATTTTTAACACTCCTGGCTGCAGTACTGCTAATGGCATCAGTAGTTTTTGATCATTTAATTCCTGTGATGTCCATAAATTTGAAGTCTCATATGAATTTTCCCTAGTTGTCAGGAAGTATATATAAAAAGTCTCCAACTACATTTTAAAAGGATAATACAAAGGGAAAGGAAGCTGATCAAGAAGCTGATGAGCACTGTAAAATGGAGACAAGAGGAATGTCTTAGAGCCAAGGAAGGTTGTTATGTAAGAAAGTCATTTGGCTTCTTGCAGATTCTTTACTGGACAATCAAGAAAGAGGGCTTTTACATTTTTAAAAATATTTAAAAATGTTCCATAATCAGTCAAATTAAAAAAAAAGGTAGTCTCTGCATGCTTAATATTAGGCCTCTAACATAAGCATCAATAGTTCAGATAAAATGCTGTGTTTCTGTTCTAGCAGGACGATCTTACTTCTGTTACTTATCAGTGCATCTGAGTACTGAGTACTGAATTGTAGTGAACTGTTGTGAAGTATCATAAAATAATAATAGCATCTAGATTGAATACCATTATTAGAATACTCCTTGCTATAAGGGCCAGCAGCCTTGATACTACAGGGGAGCTTGTGAAAATGCAGAATTGTAGGCTGCAGCTTAGATTTACCAAATCACGATCTGCATCTTAAGATAATCCTCAGTTGATGGGTCTTCATATTAATATTTGAGAAGCATTGGTCTAAATTAATAATCATATAACTATCCCATACTTTTGTTTTTGTTAAGAAAGTTATAGTGAAAAAAACTATTGTATTCAAAGTACTGAATAGAATTTTTTTCACTCTAGAAATTCCTTGAATTTTAATCAATCAAATGATTGATCAGCAATGAAAAATTATTGTTAAAAAAGAAGAATCATGATTTTCTTTCATTTACTGTCATGTGTTATAAATTCCTTTTTTGGTCTAGAGCTGAAATAAAGACCCAGGATATAAAAAAATAAATTTGAGAAACTATCTCTTTAGTGAATTGATTAAATAAGTAAATCAATTTTGTTTGTACCACTTTATCTGCAATGGATATTTCCTTGGTACAAGATAATCTAGTAGATGGTCACCTTATCCTGTGTACAAAGTTTATACATCACTAAAACCCTACATTATTAACCTTTTTAAAATGGAAATAATTATTGGAGTGGAAAACCGAAAGGAAGTTTGAATAGTTTTTTTTATATATATATTTTTATTGGACTTCAATTTTCCAACATATAGCATAACACCCAGTGCTCATCCCGCCAAGTGCCCCCTCTGTGCCCATCACCCAGTCACCCCAACCCCCTGCCGCCCTCCCTTTCCACTACCCCTTGTTTGTTTCCCAGAGTTAGGTGTCTCTCATGTTTTGTCACCCTCACTGATATTTTCACTCATTTTCTCTCCTTTCCCCTCCATTCCCTTTCACTATTTTTTATATTCCCCAAATGAATGAGACCATATAATGTTTGTCTTTCTCTGATCGACTTATTTCACTCAGCATAATACCCTCCAGTTCCATCCACATCGAAACAAATGGTTGGTATTTGTCATTTCTAATGGCTGAGTAATATTCTATTGTATACACATACCACATCTTCTTTATCCATTCATCTTTCGATGGACACTGAGGCTCCTTCCACAGTTTGGCTATTGTGGACATTGCTGCTAGAAACATCGGGGTGCAGGTGTCCCAGAGTTTCACTGCATCTGTATCTTTAGGGTAAATCCCCAGCAGTGCAATTGTTGGGTCATAGGGCAGCTCTATTTTTAACTCTTTGAGGAACTTCCACACAGTTTTCCAGAGTGGCTGCACCAGTTCACATTCCCACCAACAGTGCAAGAGGGTTCCCCTTTCTTCACATCCTCTCCAACATTTGTTGTTTCCTGTCTTGTTAATTTTCCCCATTCTCACTGGTGTGAGGTGGTATCTTATTGTGGTTTTGATTTGTATTTCCCTGATGGCAAGTGATGTGGAGCATTTTCTCATGTGCTCGTTGGCCATGTCTATGTCTTCCTCTGTGAGATTTCTGTTCATGTCTTTTGCCCATTTCAGGATTGGATTGTTTTTTGTTTTGTTTTGTTTGTTTTTTTTTTTGTTGGTTTTTTTTGCTGTTGAGTTTAATAAGTTCTTTATAGATCTTGGATACTAGCCCTTTATCTGATATGTCATTTGCAAATATCTTCTCCCATTCTGTAGGTTGTCTTTTAGTTTTGTTGACTGTTTCTTTTGCTGGGCAGAAGCTTTTTATCTTGATGAAGGCCCAATAGTTCATTTTTGCTTTTGTTTCCCTTGCCTTCATGGATGTATGTTGCAAGAAGTTGCTGTGGCCAAGTTCAAAAAGGGTGTTGCCTGTGTTCTCTCTAGGATTTTGATGGATTCTTGTCTCACATTTAGATCTTTCATCCATTTTGAGTTTATCTTTTTGTATGAATGATGTAAGAGAATGGTCTAGCTTCATTTTTCTGCATGTGGCTGTCCAATTTTCCCAGCACCATTTATTGAAGAGACTGTCTTTTTTTCCAGTGGATAGTCTTTCCTGCTTTGTCAAATATTAGTTGACCATAGAGTTGAGGGTCCACTTCTGGATTCTCTATTCTGTTCCATTGATCTATATGTCTGTTTTTGTGCCAGTACCACACTGTCTTGATGATTACTTTGTAGTATAACCTGAAATCTGGCATTGTGATGAATAGAGGTCTTTTCTGATTCCACACAAATCTTAAGATGATTTGTTCCAACTCTCTGAAGAAAGTCCATGGCATTTTGATAGGGATTGCATTGAATGTGTAAATTGCCCTGGGTAGCATAGACATTTTCACAATATTAATTCTTCCAATCCATGAGCATGGGATATTTTCCCATCTCTTCGTGTCTTCCTCAATTTCTTTCAGAAGTGTTCTGTACTTTTTAGGGTAGAGATCCTTTACCTCTTTGGTTAGGTATATACCTAGGTACCTTATGCTTTTGGGTGCAATTGTAAATGGGATTGACTCCTTAATTTCTCTTTCTTCAGTCTCATTGTTGGTGTATAGAAATGCCACTGACTTCTGGTCATTGATTTAGTATCCTGCCATGTTGCTGAATTGCTATATGAGTTCTAGCAATATTGGGGTGGAGTCTTTTGGGTTTTCTAGGTACAGTATCATGTCATCTGCAAAGAGGGAGAGTTTGACTTCTTCTTTGCCAATTTGAATGCCTTTTGCTTCTTTTGGTTGCCTGATTGCTGAGGCTAGGACTTCTAGTACTATGTTGAATAGCAGTGGTGAGAGTGGACATGCCTGTCGTGTTCCTGATCTTAGGGGAAAGGCTCCCAGTGTTTCCCCATTGAGAATGATATTTTCTGTGGGCTTTTTATAGATGGCTTTTAAGATGCTGAGGAATGTTTCCTCTATCCCTACACTCTGAAGAGTTTTGATCAGGAATGGATGCTGTATTTTGTCGAATGCTTTCTCTGCATCTAATGAGAGGGTCATATGGTTCTTGTTTTTTCTCTTGTTGATATGATCTATCACATTGATTGCTTTACAAGTGTTGAACCAGCCTTGCATCCCAGGGATAAATCCCACTTGGTCATGGTGAATAATCTTAATGTACTGTTCAACCCTATTGGCTAGTATCTTGTTGAGAATTTTTGCCTCTGTGTTCATCAGGGATATTTGTCTATAATTCTCCTTTTTGGTGGGGTCTTTGTCTGGTTTTGGAATTAAGGTGATGCTGGCCTCATAGAATGAGTTTGGAAGTATTCCATCTCTTTCTGTCTTTCTGAACAGCTTTAGTAGAATAGGTATTGTTTCTTCTTTAAACGTTTGATAGAATTCCCCTGTGAAGCCATCTGGCTCTGGACTTTTGTGTCTTGGGAGATTTTTGATGACTGCTCCAATTTCTTCCCTGGTTATTGGCCTGTTCAGGTTTTCTATTTCTTCCTGTTCCAGTTTTGGTAGTTTGTGGTTTTCCAGGAATGTGTCCATTTTTTCTATATTGCCTAATTTATTGGCATATAGTTGCTCATAATAAGTTTTAAAATCGTTTGTATTTCCTTGGTATTGGTGGTGATCTCTCCTTTTTCATTCGTGATTTTAATAATTTGATTCTTTTCTCTTTTGTTTTTAATAAGGCTGGCTAATGGTTTATCTATCTTATTAATTCTCTCAAAGAACCAACTCCTGGTTTTGTTGGTCTGTTCCACAGTTCTTCTGGTCTCTATTTCATTGAGTTCTGCTCGAATCTTCATTAATTCTCTTCTTCTCCTGGGTGTAGGATTTATTTGCTGTTCTTTCTCCAGCTCCTTTAGGTTCAAGGTTAGCTTTAGTATTTGACTTCTTTCCTGTTTTTTGATGGATGCTTGTATTGCAATGTATTTCCCCCTCAGGACTGCTTTTGCTGTATCCCAAAGATTTTGAGTGATTGTATCTTCATTCTCATTAGTTTCCATGAATCTTTTTAATACTTCTCTAATTTTCTGGTTGACCCTTTCATCTTTTAGCAGGATGGTATTTAATCTCCACGTGTTTGAATTCCTTCCAAACTTCTCCTTGTGGTTTAGTTCTAGTTTCAAAGCATTATGGTCTGAAAAAATGCAGGGGACAATCCTAATCTTTTGGTATCAGTAAAGACCTGATTTGTGACCCAGTGTGGTCTATTCTGGAGAAAGTTCCATGTGCACTTGAGAAGAATGTGTATTCAGTTGCGTTTGGAAGTAAAGTTCCGTAAATATCTGTGATCCAGTGTATCATTTAAAGCTCGTTTCTTTGGAGATGTTGTGCTTAGAAGATCTATGTATTGTAGAAAGCACTGTGTTAAGTCTCCCAGTATAAGTGTATTATTATCTAAGTATGTTACTTAGATACTAATGGTTTGGTTATTTGGTTATTAATTGGTTGATATACTTGGCAGCTCCCACATTCGGGCCATAAATATTCATGATTGTTAGGCCCTCTTGTTGGATGGATCCTTTAAGTATGATATAGTGTCCCTCTTCATCTCTTATTATAGTCTTTGGGATAAACTTTAATTTATCTGATATGAGGATGGCTACCCCTGCTTTCTTTTGAGGACCATTTGAATGGTAAATGGTTCTCCAGCTTTATTTTCAGGCTGTAGTGGTCCTTAGGTCTAAAATGAGTCTCTGGTAGACAGCATATAGATGGGTATTGCTTTTTTATCCAGTCTGAAACCCTGCACCTTTTGATGGGATCATTAAGCCCATTCACATTCAGAGTTACTATTGAGAGATATGAATTTAGTGTCATCATAATACCTATTCAGTCCCTGTTTTTGTGGATTGCTTCCTTGGACTTCCTCTTTCTTTTACAGAATCTCCCTTAATATTTCTTGCAGAGCTGGGTTGGTGGTCACATATTCTTTCAGTTTCTGCCTATCTTGGAAGCTCTTTATCTCTCCTTCCATTCTGAATGAGAGCCTTGCTGGATAAAGTATTCTTGGCTGCAGGTTCTTCTCATTTAGGACCCTGAATATATCCTGCCAGCCCTTTCTGGCCTGTCAGGTCTCTGTGGAGAGGTCTGCTGTTAACCTAATACTTTTCCCCATAAAGATTAGGGGTCGCTTGTCTCTTGCTGCTTTAAGGATTTTCACTTTATCTTTGGAATTTGCAAGTTTTACTGTTAAATGTCAGGATGTTGGATGGTTTTATTGATTTTTTTGGGGGGGGGAATCTCTCTATCTCCTGGATCTGAATGCCTGTTTCCTTTCCCAAGTTAGGGAAGTTCTCAGTTATGATTTGTTCAAATACAGATTCTGGTCCTCTGTCCCTTTCAGCGCCCTCTGGAACCCCAATTAAATGTAGATTTTTCCTTCTGAGGCTGTCATTTATTTCTCTTAACTTTTCCTCATGATCTTTTAATTGTTTTTCTCTTTTTTTCTCAGCTTCCTTCCTTGCCATCAGCTTGTCTTCTATGTTACTCACTTGTTCTTCTACCTCATTAACCCTAGTCCTTAGGACCTCCAGTTTGGATTGCATATCATTTAATTGATTTTTAATTTCTGCCTGATTAGATCTAAATTCTGCAGTCATGAAGTCTCTTGAATCCTTTATGCTTTTTTCCAGAGCCACCAGTACCTTTATAATTGTGCTTCTGAATTGGCTTTCTGACATCCAATTGTAATTCAAATTCTGTAACTCTGTGGGAGAGAGTACTGTTTCTGATTCTTTCTTTTGTGGTGAGTTCTTCCTTCTAGTCATTTTGCTCAAGTGCAGAGTGGCTAAAAACAAGTTGTACTGGAAAAAGGAAGGAAAAAGAGAAAAAAAAAAGGGAGGGTTAAGAAACAAAAAACAAGGAGGGGGTATCCTCTGATTCTATATACTGTAAGTCCCTAGACTTCCCCTGGAACTTTCCTGTGCTGCTTGGTCAAGAATTTGCTCTTCTCCTGTCCTTCCAGCTGGTCTTCTAGGGGAGGGACCTGCTGTGCTGATTCTCAGGTGTGTGCACCTGGGGGAGCTGCCCGCCCCCTGCCAGGTGCACAGCTCAGTGGGAGCTGTTTATCCTGTGAGGCCCCTGCTCCCTGGTAGCCTCGCTCAGTCCCAGGCACAAGGTGACAGTAGGAGTAATACCACTAGTGGCTGTGGCCAGCTCTCCAGCCCTGGAGTCAGCTCCAGCAGCAACCACCGCAGTCTCCCGGTCCGCGGGGGCCTGACGCTCCGGCGGCGGGGGACACCAATCTGCACAGCTCGGGGGCGCCGGTTGGCAGGAGCGTTCTTGCTGCCCTGTGCCCTCTCCGCCTCCGCCTGTCCTGGGGGGAGTACCAGATCTTAGGCTGTGTCCCCCGGTGCCCTGGGCTCCGGGGTCTGTGCAGCTGGATCGCGCTCCCGGCCCGACAGCCCCCTCTCCGTGGAGCCTCCGCCCCAGCTGCCTCCGAGCTACTCCCGGGTCCAGCCGGGCGCCCCCTGCAGCCCTTTAGGGAGCTCGGCCACGGGGTGTGGCCTGCTCTTCCCCCGGGGCGCAGGTGCTCTGTTAGTGCCCCTGGGAGCCTGAGGGCACCTTCCCCCTCCTGGGGTTCTGCCTGGGCTCCCTGCGAGTGCCTTTCCGACCGGGAAGGTTGGTGAAGCTCCTGCTTCTCCGGGCCTGGGCTCTCCTGTCCTGGGGGCTCTTGCCGCGTGCCCTTAGCCCGGCTCCTCGCGGTCCCCGCCCCCTTGGAGGCTTTTTTATTTCTTTATTTTTTTCTGTCTTCCTACCTTGATAGAAGCACGAATTCTTTTCACTGTAGCATTCCAGCTGTTCTCTCTTTAGATCTTAGGCCGAATTCGGAGGTTTTCAGGATGATTTGAAAGTATCTAGGTAATTTGGTGGGGATGGGTGACTTGGGTCCCTACTCTTCCCCCATCCTGCCCCTCCTGGAAGTGTCAATAGTTTGATGTCATCAAGCCTTTAGGCATGTGGATGCCATTAGCATGATGCCTAGTACAGAAAATGTTGGTTAATCGAAACTTGTAAAAACACATAGTAAACAAACTTAGCTATAGGCTTCACTGAAGACCTGGTTAAGAAACTAGATTTTGGAGCACCTGGGTGGCTCAGTGGTTGAGCGTCTGCCTTCAGCTCAGGTTGTGATGCTGGGGTCCTGGGAGGAGGGGTCCTGGGATCGAGTCCTAGGTCGGGCTCCCTGCATGGAGCCTGCTTCTCCCTCTGCCTGTGTCTCTGCTTCTCTTTCTGTGTTGCTCATGAATAAATAAATAAAATCTTAAAAAAAAAAAAAAAGCCCTGTAGATTTTAATATCATATTAGTAAACTTGGGATCATTTTTGAATTTTCACTTTCCCTCAACTCTTTCATCTAATTAATGTGCAAGTCCTGCTAATTCCAGCACTATGTTACATTTTGAGTTAATCCACTTCTCTCTCTGCACCAGTAACTGCGTTCCAAGCCATTACTATCCCAAAGGTCTTCCCTCTTCCTCTGTAGTTTCTGCTTTATCTTCTGGCCCATGTTTCCCACATAACAGCTCCAGTCACCCTTTAAAAATGCTAAAACGAGTGCCCGTGACTCCTCTACTTAAAAATCTGTCACTGCTTTTCATGGTTTTTGTATTATTATACAAATTCCCTAGCACATCAATAAGGCCTGGCAGGGTCTTCTCAGTCTAACTGGTGCCCTATTCCTTTTTTGCTCACCTCACTCACTCCCTGTTTCTAGGTTTCTCTCAGGTCCAAAAGCATGCCTCACTCTTTCTCACTGTAAGAATGTTGAATGTCTCACTCCTTTTCCCACATTAGGGGAGTAATGTCACCTTTTCAGGGAGGACCTTCTCGACTGTCTTATCTGAAATCTAGCTTTTCCATGATTCTCTATTTTGATTCCTTGTTTGTGTCCTCAATAGCACATAACAAGTAAATTTTATATATTTTGTGTGTTTCTTTGCTCATGGCCTGTCTTCTTCAAAGAATGTAGGCTTAAATGATGGCATACTTGTCTTGCTCACCATTGATTGTTAAGTGCCTGGCAAAAAGCAGGCATCATTACATATTTGTTAAATAGATGGAATGACTTTAAAACAAATACAGAAAAAAAGTCTTACATTTAATTTTTAATTACTTCCTTGATCTTCAGTGTTTCCTAGTTCATTATGCAAGTGATTAATTTTAAAAAAATCCTTTCAAGTTCATTATGTGAGAAAGTATTAAACATGACATTTTACTCTTTCAAGGAGTGCTCAGCATTGGAAACAAAATTAACATGCCAAGAGGATATTTTAATAGAACATTTTGTTGAAATTTGTATCACAGTGACCAACTGAGACTGCTTAGCCTAGTTAGTCGCCTCAATCTTTGTGTTACCTTGACTATAAACCAAATTTCAGGGCAACAAATGCTCAAAACCAAGAAAGCCAAAGTCCTTGGACTCAGAATCATCATCATCTTCTTCTTCTTCTTCTTCTTCTTCTTCTTCTTCTTCTTCTTCTTCTTTTAAAGATTTTATTTATTCATTAGAGAGAGAGAGTGCTTGAGCACAAGCAGGGGGAGCGGCAGAGAGAGAGAGAAAGGAAGAAGCAGACTCTCTGCTGAGCAGGGAACCTGACTCGGTGCTCAATTCCAGGACCCCAGGATCATGACTTGAGCTGAAGGCAGGTGCTTAACCGACTGAGTCACCGAGGGGCCCCTTGGACTCAGAATCTTAAGAAGTTGTGAATCTGAAGCCTGTGCTCTTCTACATTTCAGGTGATTGTCCATTGAGATCCATTTTCTGAAAGCCAGCAAAAAGGCCCAAGACATAGTGTATTTATCAAAACTAGGTATCTAGTTCTAAAGCTCAGAACTTTAGAACTGAGTTATTAGATCAAGAAGGAAGCCCAAATAGCACAACAGGGGCCTGATATTTTTGTCTGCCATGTTGGAGATGTTTAAGTGATGGACTGAAGAACATGAATCAAGGACTAAGAGTAGGTAGTACTGTTGTATAAGAGGACAATTGGGATGCCAAGTCAAAAGTTAATTGTAGAATTTCGGAGATCAGGATGAAAGGTGAAAAATATCTATTAAAATGTTTTACTTTAAGTATACCTGATGTATGGATATTTGAAGAATCTGGATGATTGAATGTATGTATTTTAAATCTGAATGTTTAGATTTTGTATTAGTTTGCTGGGGCTGCTCTAACAAAGTGCCACAAACCGGGTGGCTTTTAAACAACAGAAAATTATTGCCTCTGTTCTGGAGGCTAAATGTTTGGGATCAATGTGTCTACAGGCTTGATTTATTCTGAGGGCTTTGAGAGAAGAATCTGTTCCAAATCTTTCTCCTGGTCTTGTAGATGGCTGTCTTCTTTTATCTTCACATCATCTTCTCTCTGTATGTGTCATACTGGAGTAGAGTATTAATAGGTATACTGATACCCTAATGACTTCATTTTAATGTGATTATCTCTGTAGAGACCCTGTCTCTCAAGTGAGCTCACATATGCTGGGGGTTAGGACTTCAACACAAATTTTGGAGAAACACAATTCAACCCATAACAGACCTCTATAATTAATTATATGGTATTTTTAATATAGAAAATAAAAACATATGTCAAAAATATTTGCTTCATGTGGCTCTTAGCTACAAAACATATAAAAAAAAGTCTAAGAAATGATACCTGTAGAAATTAGCATGTGCTCTCTGTATACTACTGTCTATAACCTAGAAGCAAACTATAATAAAACTATTTTTTTAAATAAAGAAATTAGTATCACTCTCTAAATTGAAAATTTTCTTTGGCAGTTATTCAGCCTTAACTAGAGTATGTTAGAAACAACCTTTGATGTAGACATTTGGTATTAATGACATAACAATGGACACTAGAGGACAGATTTTTAGCAGAAGCAGTTACATGTGCTAATGAAGCTTGGAGCTTACTGGAGGTTGATTTTAACGTTTCTTTTGCTTTCCCACTAATGAGATCTAAATGATAGGGCTGATAGACTTTTTTCTTTACCCATTATTTAAAAGCCAGATCACATTTTAATTTCACATTGAATTGCCTATAAAATATTAAATAAGATAAATGCAGCAAAATTATCCAACTTAGAAAATGTACTAATCTTTTTTTTTTTTTTTTTGGCTCTTAAATCATTAGCTTGGTTTTATAAAGAACCTCAGTAAAATCCATTTTCTCCTTCTTTGAAATGGTACTGTGTTTATTTGGCTAGGAAGAGGGCACTGCCTTCAATAGTTGTGGTCTCTTGGTGTGATAAGAAATAAACAAATCCTGTGTCATACATTGATCCCATCATCTTGTGTTTCATAACATTTTTTCTTATGGACAAAATATAATGCTAATTTTTACCTTCAGGAAAAGGTTATTCTGCCATTTTTCAAGGCCATTAATGATGGAACTTGTGATGTGGTGTCCACACAACTGGCCTATTTGTTGATAGCTTCTGTTTTTCCCATGCCCCCTCTTCCTGTTAATACCCAGTGGTATTTTTTGCAGTGCTTGCTTGCTCATTCTGTCTGATGTACTCATTATTGCCAGTAAGGCCTCTTTTGACTGACAGCTGAGATGGAACAAGAGGGCTCTGATTCATACGCTTCAGTTGCTGTTGTAAATAGGTCCCAGTCTGACGGCTGACGTGAACAGTGTAGTATTATGATGTGATTATCTGGAGCCACAAATCCAGATTCACCCAAATGAGTGAAATTGATTTTGATTTGCAGTCCAGCAAAGTAAGGCTCCAGAATGGCACCCATCCATCCACCCCTTGGACCCACCCCCATCTTTAGCTGTTATATTACTAGGATGGATTTTATTTAAATATAATTTTGTTGAATAATGGAGGCACTAGTCAAAACTCAAATTAGCCTTTTATCTGCAAAAGTAAATTCTTCTTCTTCTTCTTCTTTTTCTTCTTCTTCTTCTTCTTCTTCTTCTTTTTTTTTTTTTTACAAAAGTATGTTCTTAATGAATATTGCTATATTAAATATTTGTCATGACTCAGAAGTAGATTTGGTTTTGGCTCTTTAGAAGATACTACCCATTAAACACATAGACACACATCCTCATAGTTACTATCTTCTAATAGATAGTTTCCCATTCCCCATTCTCTGGGAATCATTTTTAGTCTTGAAAGTATTTTTGGAAAAAGACAAGGACTTAACTCTTGTGCGTGTGTAGGGCTGAGCAACCCATGCCCTCTTATTGCCATATTTATTTTGCTGCTGTTAAAAGGTATTGAGATCACTGTACTAAACTTCTACATGTTTATTGGGATCTGTTAGGCTAGTGGCTTTGGAATCTGGCTGCAAATGTAATATATACAACCTGGTTAATTTCTTGAAAAAAAAAAATCCACAGAATCATAGGCCTCACTCCATAGACACTTAATGACCATCTCCAGACAAGATGTTGTTAATACAAGTTTTTATAAAAACTTATGTGGCTTGAATGCAAAGTCAGATTTGGGAACTTTTGGGTTGATGGAGTGTCAATACCCATTTGGTACTGTGGATTCCCCTGACCTTTCTAAATAATCTATAGTTGAGCTGCCAGAAATCCGATATAACTCATAATCAATAGTGAGCTATTCATAAAGTAATTCTTTGGAAGTTTTACAGTGTAATTTATAATATAATTGTGAGCCATATATTTTTTTATTTCATTATGAGATCTTCAAAATTTGGTGTGTCTTGCATTGAAACTACCTTTACAGAGAATTTTTATTTCCTAAATCCCATATTTCAACAAGCTTCTTTTTTCCTTAAAAACAACTGATTTTTAACATTGTTTAAAGTATCACTGGTGCTGAAAAGATTAAAAGTAAGATGAGGGATCCCTGGGTGGCACAGCGGTTTGGCGCCTGCCTTTGGCCCAGGGCGCGATCCTGGAGACCCAGGATCGAATCCCACATCAGGCTCCCGGTGCATGGAGCCTGCTTCTCCCTCTGCCTATGTCTCTGCCTCTCTCTCTCTCTCTCTCTCTGTGACTATCATAATTAAAAAAAAAAAAAGTAAGATGAGATGAATAAAAATTGATTTTTAATGGTGTCAAATCATTCTCTTTTGAGTGGGTAAGTAAAAGTCTAATTATTGTTTAGAAAAACTACATCATGCATCTTATTACCTCCAATGTATCATGTAACTAGAAATATATCACCTATTATTAGAGACAACAAGCTGAAATAGGATGCATATAAAGGGCACTTTAGCTGTCTGAGGAGGCAAGATCCATTGATTTGTGTGTTTCCAACAAACTCAATCCTTTGGTTTCACATCTCATATAACGGTTCAGTACCATTTACTTTATAACTTTAATTCTCTGTTCTTCAACACAGCACTTGTTTTCAGAATTTATCTTTAGTGATCTATTTCCTAGGTTCAGCATATCTTGCTTTAGAAAATCAGGAATTTGAGAATTTATACTCATTTCTTAAATATTAACTTTGATTTCTGGCACTTATAGAGGAAAAATTAATTATCAAAAGGTTAGAAATATCTGATTCAGAAGCTAGTGTTTATATGCATTTATATGTATGTGGGAATGCATGAGTGTGTATATCAAGGGCTTATGTCCATTAGAATCTTGGTGTGGAAAATATACGGTATCAACTTTGGGCCTGTTTACCTTTGACTTGTTCTGAGTTTCTTAAAGTTGCCATTAGTTGAAATACACTTGAAGACCAGGGCTGAATGAGATGGTAGAGTAACACCATTTTTTTTTTTCTCCAGGAACAGACTGTGATTCTATATACTGACTCTGGTTTGGGATTCTGATTTGTTATTTTGCATGATTTGCTCTTTGTATATCTCTATGAACTATTACTTTGTCTTTATGCACATCTTGCATGCCAGCCACTTATTTTGGCATTTCTTCTCCAGCCATGTACTAAGTGCTATCCACCCAAAGAGTGCAATATTAAGGAGAACTCTGGGTAATGTTTGGAATTTAGCTTGCCTGTCATGAATATTCATTTTAATATTTTACCAGTCCACTTCACAATTTTACCAATAAAAATCCATTGTTGTCCAAAAGGTTATATTTCTTGGTTATATAACTGGGGTGTCTACTTCCCTCTTTTCCAGCTTAGACACTTTAGTATGTTCAGTTAAACCATACAATATAGTATGACAGCTCACCACTGCCACACACTAAGACATCAGCAGGTAACTGGAGGAGAAATCTTTAATGGACAGTGAAAGGAGGGATGGAACATTTAGATAGAGGTGGTTCCTGCTCTCACTCAACAGCCAGAGGGAAGGGCCAGTGACCCAGGGTGTGTGTCATTTGTAATCCTGTGAAGACTGAATACTCAGCTAACAATGTCCTGGTCAAGCACATCTCTTGAGCACTCTAAAAGTGTCCCCACTAACGATTTTTCTGCTAGCCTACTGGCCTAATGGGATTTTTGAGAATTCTTTAGGGTCAAGAATGAAGTGAAAGGCTTTTGGATCTCATGCTTCTCTTCACAATACTATTAAGTCTTTTCTGTGTTTCTAAATTTTTTCTTTATTTTAAATTTTATTGTCTTTATTTTTTCCATAACCATCTTCAGTAACCCATAAGAAATGCCTAATAACCTTTTAGAGCCCAAGCAGCAATAAAAAGTTAATTTATCTTCTCCTGGAGGGTAAGTAGGATTCGAGTTTTAGGAGATACTAGATCTTGAGAGATATTTTCCTTGAGGATGAGTAATAGCCCAATTTGAGGGTTAGTCACTTGGCTCCCTACCTTAGTGTTAACAATGATAACAACAGCCAAAAGGAACAAAAAGAACTAAAACACAAAAACAAGCTAGATTGCATTTAAGAAAATAGGGTGAGTATTCTAAATGCTGCAGCATTCAAATGAAGGATACACAGAACAATGGAAAATTATCTGAATAGTCATTACAATACAATATCAATTACTAAAATAAGAAAATTATAACAATGAGACATAAATGGCACTTGCCTTTATTATACATCCACTAGTATCGGTCCTATTCAAATACCTTATTTAATTGTCTTTACTTCTCACAAATTAGTTATTTTTAGACCCATTTTAGAGATGAGCCCACCAAAGGCTTAGAGATGATAAATAACTTGGCCTAATGTCACACAGTTATTACCAAATGCTTTTAAAATTATCATGCTGTGAATGGCTTTTTTTTTCTGAATTATTTTTAATGCCCTTCCCATTACAGCACACTTAAAATGTTGTCGTACTGTTTGATTATGTAATATTAGACTTTTGCTTCACTCTCTACCTCTCTCTCTTATGTGCATACATATACATTTAAAAATATGATATGGAATATCATTTTATCATCAGAATGATATACCTGATGAACCACAAACTGTGTCAGATATGTTGGTCTTATTCCTGCCCTATATTCCCTTTCTTCCTCCATATTGTAAGGAGTTCTATTCCACTTTTATTCCCCTAAACCAAGGCTTCTTGATCAAAGCCTTGGTTTAAAATTATTATTATCAAGTCCAAAATTATTAGCATTTTGGACTTGATAATTCTTTGTTGTGGAAGCTGTCCTGTGCAGGATGCTTAGCAGCATCCCCGATCTCAATCTCTTAGGTACCATTAGCACCTGCCACTGTCATCATCTTCAATGTCTCCATGATCATTGCCAGATATCCCTTGGGAAACAAAATTGTCTCCAACTGAGAAGGTTTCTTTTAAGCTTAATATGAAAGTAACTGAATAAAAGTGTAATCTCTCTGCTCAACTTCTTTCCTGTGTATTAGGGACTTTGAAGAATTAATTTTCTAGGCATTGTATTAGAACAAGTCAGGTTATGCTGTGGGAACACACAGTGGGAGCATACAATGAGCCATTGGCTTTCCAGGGCAGCTGGCCTCCTGGGGTAGCTTACCATTCTTAACTACTTTAGTCTTTTAGTGGCTCAATGTCCACATGTGTTTCCATGATCATTGTAGCAGGGCAAGACAGAGACCATGAAGCATTGTCTATGGGGTCCTAAATATGTCCCTCCAGAAGGGACACATGTTACTTCAGCTTACTTTTTATGAACAAAAATAAATGAGAAGGCTAACTTTTAGGCAGAGAATTAGTTTAGTCCTCCATGCTTGAAGGAGGGCAACTGGGAACACTGGTGAGCATCAAATGATGTCTGCCATCATCACTTATGAACTGTTATCTGAATGCTTTATATTGAACCTAGTGAATGGTATGCCTTGTTTTTTTTCTTAATGTCCAATAAAATTTCATAAATCTTTCTGGTTAAATGTATTCCTAGATGTTTTATAATTTTGTTTTTATTTTTGAACGAGATTCACTTCTACCTCTCCATTTTATATCTGGCTATTGCTAGTACAGAGAAAAGCTGTTTGATTTCTGTACATTTCCCCTCATCTATATATCTTAATACTTTTAATACTTGGCATAGCTTTTGTAATTGAATCCTTTAGGGAGTGGTTTTGCCCTGAACTAGTAGCATCAGTATTGCCTGGGAACTTGTTAGAAGTCCAAATTCTTGGACTCTTGATCCAGATCTACTGACTCAGAAACTTTGAGGATGAGGTCCAGTCTTTGGGATATTAGATATAGGAACACATTTGAAAAATTAATGACAACGTCTTCTTTGTCTCCCCACCCCCCCCAGATAATTATATTTCTTCTTAGCTTGTAGGTTGTTGTTTTTTAGTTTCTGGTGTTTAAAAGTTCTCCTACTATTTGAAATTTTTATGTAGAGTTTTGAACAGGAATAATGGCTGATTTTTGCAAATGTTTTCTAGAATTTACTGATATAATCATTAGAGTTTTGCCTTTAACTTATTAGTATTTGAAATATCTTGATGAGTTTCCTAATGTTAAACCATATATACATTCAAGGAATAAATAAATAGTGGGTTTATTTTAATATGTTGCTAGATTTGGCTTGCTAATGTTTATTTCCTAGTATTTTAGTTAACTGGATTATTTGTTTCCCTAAAAATGACACCACCGGTATTTTTTCTTTCAATAACATTGTTATTATATCAATAATATTGTTGTATCATCTAATATTGTTAATGCAGCTTTTCCTGTGCCAGACTTAAAGGTTAATTGCGCCTTATTACTACATGTGTTCTGCAGCTCCTCGGATCTCACACCATAACAATAACAATAATAATTGTTGCTTTTATATATTCTCATTAGAATTTTACCAAATATCTGGCTGGGTAGCTGCCCTCGTCAAGTGGAACATATAACCATCAAACTGAAGCATGAATTGGGAATCACAGCTGTAATGAATTTCCAGACTGAATGGGATATTGTACAGAATTCCTCAGGCTGTAACCGCTACCCAGAACCTATGACTCCAGACACCATGATTAAACTGTACAAGGAAGAAGGCTTGGTCTACATCTGGATGCCGACACCAGATATGAGCACCGAAGGTAGGCACCAAAAGAACCTTTCTGGCTTCTTGTTGAATGTGTTTCAGAGAAGTCCTTGCTGTCTGTTCTTCTCTCTGCCTATCTACCTACCAACCTACCTACCTACCTACCTACCTACCACCTTTCTGTTTATAACTGAATGACTTAAATATGAATGATAGAAACGGAATCAATATAAGGCTTTAGGCTTAATATATTTAACCCATTTTGACACCTTGG
Source organism: Vulpes lagopus (assembly GCF_018345385.1). Taxonomy (NCBI): domain Eukaryota; kingdom Metazoa; phylum Chordata; class Mammalia; order Carnivora; family Canidae; genus Vulpes; species Vulpes lagopus. Next base: position 93,985,278 of record NC_054825.1, on the reverse strand, counting down.
CTAAGATTCTGTTTAACATGATTTGTTTACTAAACATGTATTTATTGTGTTTCTAATATATGTGTGGCATTATGCTGGCAGCTAAGAATACAGTGGTGAGGAAAAGCAAGCACAGCTCATGTCCCCATGGAGCTTATAGTTCTAAAGGAAGACATGCATTAATCAAATGCCTACAAATAGAAATTTTTAACTGTGATGAAATTTTTGTCAGAAAGGTATTGCTATGAAGGCATGCACAGGCAAATCAGAAGTAGGAAGAGCATCAAGAAAGGTTTTCTTGGGTATGTTTGAGCTACATCTGAAGGGTAGGGGGTGAAGTGGGATGAAGGATCCCAGTAAGGGCGCTCCCAGCTTGGGTAGTCACCACTGCAGGAGAACGTAGAGTGTTACAGGACCTCAAAGAAGGCCAGTGTAGGTGTAGGTCAGGGAACGACCTGCACATTTGGACCACAGTAGGGATTTTAGACTCTACCTTAAAAGTAGTAAGAAGCAATGGAAAGGAGGGGAGGCTGGGATATGCCAAGATAACCTTCTTTTCCTCCTTCAGAAGTGCAGTTGGCACTGAGGGCAGTGGATGGAAAGTGGGCTCAGAGTGGATCTGGGGACACCAGTTAGGGGGTGAGAGTTTAAGTGAGAGCTAACAAGAGGTGACACAGCAGGGGACAAGGTAGCAATGGCAAGATTGTAGTTATAGCACAAGTACTGGCTGATCATGTCTTTGTGAAGAAGAGTTATGCGTGCTGCTGGGGAAATGAGAGACAAATGAGGCGTCATTTTGATCTGATGGCAAGAAGCAGAAAGTCACATTCCAAACTAATTACAGTATAGAGAACAATGTGATGTGATGAAGAAGTCTCGTGCTCCTGGTGGGTTATAGGGTAGGGGGAGGAAGCAAGCACAAGGAGGCTGTATCAATGTCATGGCATTTGAGGTGGGCATGGTTTTGACAGGTCAGTAGGGAAGGCGGAAGGGTTTGCCAGATGGAAGAAATACCATCTTAAAGTCCCAAGGCATGGGGTTTTACAGGAATGCTCTGTTTCAGCTTGGTGGTAGAGGAGGGTGCTTGTGAGAAAGGATTGGAGGAGATATCTGAAGGTGAGAGAACGGAGTTACAACTACTAGTATCAACCAGGGTCAGCAGGGGGCAGCAGAGAGCTGTGGGAATGGCACAGGCTAAGGGAATTTGGTGAACTACAGTCCTGGGGGAAGGAAGGAAGGCAGTGGTGCCTGCCCATCAGGAAACATCTCTACCATCAGTTCTCTTCCCCTTAAAGTACAAAATATATCAGACACTGCTAAGAAATTCCATGCCTTAACTCATTTCATTCTGACAGCAAGACTCCAGGCAGATGTAGTTCTCTCCATTTTGCAGAGGAAGGGATAGGTACAAAAATGTGAAGTAATGTGGTCAAGGTCATAGGAAAGAGTCACAGCCTGGATTTCAACACAGGCAGTCAGACTCAGAACATTACTACAGACACTGTGCTATGACACCTCTCCTTGCATGCTCATATGGGATCTTCATGAATATTCTACAGACCACTTTAATCCCTTCTAGTCATGATCACCTAGAGATAGAGTCATGAGTTGCTAGGGTGGTAGCTTGTCTTTCCAGAGTCAACAGTCCAAGATGTGGGTGGGGACAGAAGACCTCAAGGATCCTAGGGAGCCTGGGTGTTGACCACTTTGGCCCTTTATGAATCTTAGGTGGTTCTCAAGCTGGACTGAATCATCACTGGGGAGGAGATACAAATTTTGTTCCTGGAGGAAGAGATAGTTTGTTTACTCCTCTTGATAGTGCTGATCCAAAGAAACTTGATTTAGCTCTGCTTGTTTTCAAGGAAAAAAGATAACTTTACTTGCATGGAAGATCATTGGTTGAATCTAGGCCCACTGTAGTTGTGCTAAAATCTTTTTTGGGTCACACAGTCACCAGGTCCCATTGTAGCCATACAATGGAGCACCTTCCATACTGAGGCAGTTTGGCAGCACCCCTGACAGCAGAATGGGAGCTCCCGAGTGGCTGTGTGACATCAAGCAGGCTAGTTACTGCATTTGGAAAATGGGGTAATAATTTCTGCATAATAGGATCATAACAATAGAGTAAGATGATTGATATGAAAGCACTTTGTTTCTCTGGATTCAAAACAGAGAAGATTGTTAGGATCACGTGCCTGTAGCTTCCAGAGGGCATTCTTATTTTTGCTTCTTTACTTCTGATTTTATAGCATGTTGCCTGATGGAGTAAAATGTGAGATGAAGCTTAAAGTAGCTGAACTGCTAACTGTGGCATGCATCCCATTCCAGCTTTCCACTGACTGCCCGAGGACCCCATGACCAATAGATATTTGCTCCATAGTTTGGGGTATGCAGAAGCCTGAGGGAAAACTCTATCCCCAAAGGCATGGTGTAGTTGTGGTAATATCTTTTTGGGGTCACAGGGTCACCAGGTCCCATCTCAGCCAGCCACAGCAGTGGGGCACCTTCCACACTGAGGCAGTTTGGGAGCATACCTGACAGCAGAATGAAAGCTCCCACTAAAAAAGGCCAAACTCTGGGGCACCCTGGTGGCTCAGTCAGTTAAGTGTCTGCCTTCAGCTCAGGTCATGATCCCAGGGTCCTGGGATTGAGCCCCAAGTCAGGCTGTCTGCTCAGGGTGGGGGAGTCTGCTTTTCCCTCTCCCTACTTATGTGCATGCATGCTCTCTCTCTCTCTCTCTCTCTCTCAAGCAAGCAAACAAATAAATAAGATATTAAAAAAAGAGAAAAGACCAAACTCTAAGACTAAATGAAAGCTCTCTGGTTCTGCATGACCAGGGGAGTCACCAAAGGGTTAATGACTATTCCTGAGTTGCAGGGGAAGTTTTGACCAATAGATTAATCTGTGTGGTTGACAATATTAGCACAATGAGCATATAGATTAATTCAGCTGACTATTTTTGGAACTCCCGAGAAAAATCCATCTGGAAATGTTTTGAGCTGTAGCATAATGCTGTCAGATAAAGTCTAAGAAAGAAGACAGTTTGTTAGGCCTGACTGTCACCACTAGTTGTCACAGACCTGTTACAATCAATTGTACTATCGATTCCTTACTCTTGTACATTTTGTCATATGCAGAGGAATTAGGTTATTTTCTTTCCTTTTTTTAAAAAAATTTTTGGTTTGTATTTTTCACCTAAGACATGCAAAACTCCCAAATCTAGCCCTTACCTGAAAAAAACCAAAAAAACAGATCTGTTCATTAAAATTCAGTTTTCCTTCATAGGAAGTACTCAGATTGTGTTTTGACCTCTGTCAGGGCACTGCTGGTGATAACAAATGGTCTGCCCTAGCCTCCCAAGTGAGGGCATATGCTTCCTAGAGTCCTTGGCTACCCCTGTGTCATCACACTCTGAGTTCTCTCTGATTCAACAAGCTGCGTGCAGCTCTGCTGTGATGTGGACGCTGACCTTCCAAGCATCTGGGCTTGAGCCTCGCTGCCACCACATAGATATGTGATATTGAGCAGGTTAGTTCCTGCATTTGGAGTATGGGGTAGTCATTTCTGCCTTACAGGATCACAATAGAGTAAGATGATTGATATGTAAGGGCTTTGAAAATTACAAAGTCGGGGCTTTATTTTTGGTCCTAAGTTCTTAAGTTTCTACTGAAGGACCTGCTAGATAATATGAGCCTTATCTGTATTACATTGCAAAGTTGGAAAAGGAGATACACTCAAATAAAATAATAATATATTCAGCCATGAACCTGTCTAGAGTAAAAAAGGAAGGGTGTGTGTGTGTGTGTGTGTGTGTGTGTGTGTGTGTGTATGTTGGAAAGGCTGAAAGTTTGGTCCAGAAATAATTTCTTTCAAGGTCAACCTTAGGTACAGGGCATCTTGTCACTCCTCTCCCTGATTTCAGGTTCTAATGCCACAGGCTGCCCTAACATGTCCTTCTCCCCCTTCTTACAACCTTTGTTTGCTCAATGCATGCTTTCCAGAAGCTTTTGATCATTCCAGAGTTGGGTTAGCCTAGAGGAAGTGTGGGCTGCAAGTTAGATTAGAGGGGTCTAGTAGTGTCTCAGATCTAATCAGTATTACTGGATTTTATTTCATTTTATTTTTCATTCATGCACTTAATAATGCTTATTGAGCATCTACTGAGAGCCAAGGCCTGTTTTAAATTCCAAAGTAAGGATCACAGACACTGAAAATGTTCTGTTAGACTTGCACAGGGTTTAAAGTTTTCAATTTAGTTGCCAACAGTTAAAATTTGGACTATTTTATATAAAAATTCTGAATTTCTGTCTTGCCTTTAGGTATTATGATTTTTATGAATGGAAACTTTTTATCTAATTAAATTATCTATGGAGCCTAAATACATGGAACATAAAAAATTAGAGGCTCTTGTTGACACTCGCTTTATTGTGCCAGCTCTGATTCTGGGCACCCTATTTTTTATTCCTTGGTGGGTTATGTATTAGCTAACTCATGATCCCTAGAATGGGTTTTCTAGCAGAGGTACAAGGCCCATTGGGCACAGAGAGAGCCCCCTGTAGAGTAGGGCAGAGGCTAACTCACAAGGAAGATGTTGCTCTCACCTGGGTTAAGAGCAACAGTGTGACTAGGTTGGGGGGGGTGTGGTGGAGATTGATGAAGAATTCAGATTGACAGAATGGGGCCAGCATGCAGCATAGAAAAGGGCAATAGTACAGTGGTTAAGACCAGAGGCTTTGGAGTTGTGCTGGCTGGGTTTGAATGGCCACTGGGGAATAACCTTGGGCAAATCTCCTTGCCTCAGTTCCCTCAGAAATAAACTGAGGATAATAATAGTATTGACCTCATAGTTGTTAAAAGGTGATTACAAATGAACTATTGCATGTACAGTGCTTAGAACAGCACGTGGTGGGTAGAAAGGACTCAGTAATTGTTGGCTGTCATCAATCAAAGCTGAGTGATGTATAGTCCCTAGAAGTCAAAATAAGCAAGAGCTCCAGTTGAGGCCAGGCTGAAACAGGTAGGCATCCTGGACCATGTCTTTTTGTCTGATGCTCTTTTCTATTATTTGTTTATTCTTTATGTTATTTAAATATTTGTTTGATGGTTCTTAAGTGGGGTGGCTAAGTGATTCTAGGAGAAGACCACTGTGAGGTGAAACCTATGTTTAAGCTGGGAGCTTTCTGGAGCTTCCTGGTGGCAGCTGTCATTTACCTTCCAGGACTGCATGTATGAGGTCATAGAATTCCAAGCTCACACACATCCCTTTTCAACTTCTAAACCATGTACATGCCTCTTAAAGAATCTTTTTCAGATAAGGAAAGGGAGAGATACTGCATCATTTGGGCTATTTGATGGAGACCCTTCCTAATGGAATCTCTGGCCAGAGAGCAGGTGGGGGAAGGGATCCCAATGGGTCCATGTGAACCCTGGTTTGGGCAAGTCAGTGACACTGATGCCGCTGAACACCAGGGGCTGGGACTCTGATTCTAGGAGTTCCTAATGCATATGGCCTCTGTGGTCTATTTGTATGCTGGGCATTTAATGAAAACCCATGTTAAAAATACTTCTCAGGGATGGAGAGTACAGCATTGGGAATAGAGTCAATAATCTTGTAATAACGTTATATGGTGATGGATGATGATTACACTTACTGTGCTGAGCATGGCATACAGTATAGAATTGTCTAGTCCCTATGTAGTACACCTGAAACTAACACTGGATGTCAACTATATTTCAATGAATTTTTTTTCCTGCTCCCCCCTGGAGATGTATATGGTAGTTGGAGAGGCAACTGTAACAGGGAGCTTGTTCAGTGATGTGGGCCATGGTGGGAAGAACCAGTTCCCAGTTTGATCAGTGGTCATTCCCTTTCCAGCCAGTGTTATGGGAACCATACCTCTAACACCCCTTCAGCAGAGCAAAAGCCTTGCACATGGGCAGGCCTCACCCTAACTGGCAGGGTTGCTCAAACATACTTTGGAAGTTTGCTTCCTCCAATCTCCCAGCTCAAATGGTGGCATCAACTATACAGTATGCTCCTTGAGACACATAGTGAGATGTCTCTCTGGTACATAGGGCCTTTACACTTTGTTCCATCACTGGTGACATTTTACTGCCTCTAGAGGAGTGCCAGGAGTGTGTGGCATGTCCATCTAGGTCTAACCTCAGAGTGTCCCTGCAACCTGGAAGGAAGTACAAGTCACTTATAGTTTATGGCTGAGTTTGGACTCTGCGGAATCATGTGGCACAGAGGAGCTGGCATGTCTCCCTTTAGATATACTCAGAGACCAGTGAACATAGGGCGACAGGCAGTAGGGAGAGATGGAGCCTGAGGAATTGTGAGGTGTGCTCTGACTAGAGGCATCCCAGTTAAAAATGTCTCTGTACTGCTGCGTGGGACCTGTAGCATTAGGTCCCTTGGGAAGACAGATAAATAGAGCACTGGTAGCAAAATTAGAATATTATCTTGGCTTCCATGTAGGTTTTCTACTACTAACTCACAGCAGGCTGAGCCTGCAGCTAAGAGACCCATCCTGGATGGAGTGGTAACTGAGAGGGCCTTCAGACCATGATGAGGTCTTGCAACATCCATCCTTCTAAAGTGCTATGCCTGATTGCTGTATGTTGTGTTGGCCCATTAGGGGATTTAAAAGAAGATATCCAAAGAGAGGAATCTAAACTTACTTGAATGGCTCTCATAACTTCCAGGTTCCATCCCACCATAGAATTCTAGGCCTAGGCTCTGCAGTGAAATCATTTGAGGGTTTTTTCCCCACCTTTCCCATCATCCAGTGGGATGGCAATGTGAAGTGCCATTGTGCCTCTTTGGGATTAAGAACAGAGTAACTAGCAAATGTCACAAAGTCACCGGCACATAATCCAGGACTCTGTACAGTTTTCTTCTTTCATCTCCTTTTGAAGTAATTTATATTGACCATTGTCCATACTCCCCACCAAAATCCACTGTCTTTGCTCTGAGAACCTGTGTGCAGAAGAAATCCCAGGCATCTAAGAGTTTGATGACCTTGGGGGGAAATCTCTGCCTCACGAGACAAGAGAGGCTGGCAGGCCAGAGCAGAGCGTTGAGTGTGTGGAAAGGAGAAGACACTTGATCACCTAATAATCAAAATAGTAGTCATGAAGTAAGAGCAATTCTCATCACAGGGCCCATAAGTGTCTCAGTCAGTTAAACATCTGCCCTTTGGCTCAGGTCATGATCTCAGGGTCTCGGGATAGAGTCCAGTATCAGGCTCCCTGCTCAGCAGAGAGCCTGCTTGTCCCTTTCACTCTGCCTGTTGCCCTGCCTACTTGTGCTCTCTCTCTGTCAAATAAATACATAAAATCTTAAAAAAAAAATAACTATAATCACAATTGCCCAGAAAAGAAGAAATGGAATCATTCCAATACTCAGTCTATTGTGAGGGAATGAACGTGTGATTGGTTGTTGCATGTGTGTCACTTAATGTTTGCCATCCCATTGGCCAAATGAAAATTGGCATAGATTGAGTAAATAAGATTGACTCCTTTCACCAGTGTGCACTAATTGTGTGTTTTGCATTGATCCGGAAGATCTGTTTGGATTTAAGAAAGTCTGGGTGAAATCCTCTAAATCTCTGCTCAATCTGTGCAAACCTTTCTGATGGATGTAAGAATCCATTCTTCTGACCATAGGCAACGGTTAACTTTCCTTTGAAAGGAGATTTGCGCTGATGCAGGAGTCACTCAAAGCAAAAGCAAAGGAAGGCTCAAAGCTGACCCATTGCCTCTGGAGTGCTCTTTCTACTTTATTCTTGCAGGCTTTGATATCGGCTCACCTTTTCCATTGAACCAAGGGGATGGAGCAAGCTCAATATCCCTGCCTCTCCCTGCACGGCACCAATTTCACCAGGCACCGGAAGAGTTATTATTAGTGGTGATATTGGGGTGTCATTATTCATGTGTATGTGCTGTGCTTTCTCAATCCCAGGCCGAGTACAGATGCTGCCCCAAGCCGTCTGTCTCCTGCACGCGCTGCTCGAGAATGGACACACCGTGTACGTTCACTGCAACGCCGGGGTCGGCAGGTCCACCGCGGCCGTCTGTGGCTGGCTCCAGTACGTGATGGGCTGGAATCTGAGGAAGGTGCAGTACTTCCTCATGGCCAAAAGGCCAGCTGTGTACATTGATGAAGACGCACTGGCCCGGGCAGAAGAAGACTTTTTTCAGAAATTTGGGAAGGTTCGTTCTTCTGTATGCAGTGTGTAGGTGGCCTGTCTGCCTCCTTACCCTCCCAATTTCTTTAGGAACCCGATTTGCTTAGGTGATATTAGTAGAATGACCTAGAAACAATGATTCCACCAGAACTGAAAAGACTGCTCACTTGGCTTTTCCCACAGCCCATCCCCTTGAGTTTGGAGCTGGCTTTCTATTATGCTTTGGTTGGGGTGTATTTTTCTTTGAAATATTTTGCAGTGGAAGCTGTGACTGACTGACCCACGAGAAAAAGCCACAAGCAATTGGACTGTGCAGTGTTCTCGCATTGGACAGAAAAGCAATGTGTGCAGTTCCTGCTGCCTATAGGCAGACCAGCCCTTGGCTTTACAGATGCTGCATTTTTGGGATTATGAATTAATGACTGCACCTTCTCATTGCATTGTAATGTGACACACAGAACAAAAGATGGGGGGGTATGTAGATTTGATCACTTGCATATTGATGTACACACATACACACATATGCACAGCTTTTCTGTTCAGCTGAATTGAAATGATAAAATGAGAGCTGATCAGTTGCCAAAGAAAGGAGTATGGATAGAAGCCTGAAGCTCCCATGACTTGAAAGTGATGGCTTTCTAGACTTTGTGTTGACATCCTGCTTCCTACTTAGTCAAGTCAGTTCCTGGGCATCACCTTTTCTACCCACAACCCTGCGTGCCAACCACAGTAGAGTTATTGTCCCTTTCTTTGGTTTAATTGAAGCTCATTGAGGTTAGACAGCTTGCTCAAGGTCTCTTGGCTAGTCAGGGACCAGCCAGTGTTTAAAATTCACGTTTATGTGACTCAGTGCTTTCAACACAACTTACGGTTTTTCCAGCATTATGTAGTGGATTCATAGTGTAGTGTTTCTCCCTCTTAGAGTAAGGTCAGTTTTTCTGCAGCACTTTCTATGGTGAGAAATGGAAGAGCATTCTGATTAGTTGCCAAGGAATTTAGGAAAGTAGTTATATTTTGTGCAACCTAATTTAAAACATGATGGACTGTGTCAACATCTAGGTGGTCTGAGACATAGCTCATGAGAGGGGCTGTCCTACTAGGAAAGCCCAAATCTGTAGATAATTGTTGCACAGCTTAGAAGCTATCCTGTTTCAGCCCTCAATTTAAAACAATACACAGTTACTGTGCCTCCAGAATATGTGGCTCACTATCCTAGGTTCCATAAGAAATATAGACATGAACAAGTCTTTGCCTTCAAAAAGCTCACAGCCCAGAAACAGCTCAGGGTTCAATCAACCATACTGCAGGACTGAACTATGAATGCTATGCCAGAATAGAGGAAGGAGAAGTAGGTTTATTGGGTGCTTCATATGTGCCAGGCGCTTTACAATTTTAATTTAACCTTCACAGTACTCTATGAGGCTGTTTCATTACCTCCGATACCTAGAGAGAAAACCAAAGTTCAGAGAGTTCAGTCAACTGCCCAGCATCACATGGTGAAGAAATAGATGAAATGAGATACAAAGCTAGATTCGTCTAATTCAGCACCTGTGCTTTTTCTATTAAACTGTAATACCTGCTTATTTTTCTGCTCCTTTTTTTCTTCCGTACTTGTTTATTGATAGATGTGAAAGGATCTAGATTAGGAAGTATGGGGGCTAAGGAGGACACAAGGTAAGTTGAACTCCAGAGGAGTTCAGAGGAGGCAGAGATATCTTCACTGTGGGAGTTGGGGGTGGCTTTTAATTTGTCAGGGAATGCTAAACAGCTCACATTTCTCCTGCAAGTTTACAAAGTTAAATTTATAAGCCAGGATGGAATATTATGAAATATAGCTCCCTTACTAAAAATAACTAAAGATAACAATTATATCCAAGTAACCCATTTATGGTCATACTGTGTTGTGTAGAACTTAATCTTAAAAATGGAATATTTCTAACGATTGTGTGTGTGTGTGTGTGTGTGTGTGAGAGAGAGAGAGAGAGAGAGAGAGAGAAAAGAGAGAGAGAGAGAGAGAGAGAGAATTTCCTTAGTGCCTAAGAAGCTCAGCTATGTAAACTCTACTATAGAAAGACCTTTTTGGGTGGATTTTCCTTTTTCCTCTGATAGGCAAAATCAATTTAGGGCTATTAAAGAATGTTTTGGAATAACCTCTCTTGTTCTTAGTAAATAGATGTCCAGTGTATTTCAAAACCACCTGGAATTTTGCTGAATGAAAGCATTAAAAAATGATCTCTGATTATAGGATTAAAACTTTTTTTTTATTAACTTAGTCTGAAATATAGGAGAACAAACTGTGTTTCCTTGAAGAAGCAGTCAGCTGAGCTAAATTGTTTTTCCTTGCACTCTTATTTTCTCAATCGCTGATGAAAATTGGCAGTTACAGGGCAAAAGGAAGACAAAGGTGAGGGCCCCACAAAGAAGTGAGGATGAAAACCTCAAAAGGGTGTCACAGAAAATCAAAGCAGAAATGATGCCATTAGCTGCTTGTCACTTGCATTAACAAAACTTTTAGGTCACAGATTTCTTAAAGAAAATCATGAAATCTCTCATGGTTGTGAAATGTCTAAATAAGTTTATTTCTTTAAACTTGAGTCATTGTTCCTCAAATATTTTGTGTGCAATGTTAGGAGATAACTAGAAAAATAAACACATTCTTTTGACCAACTTAAGGTGTGAGTGAAAGCTTGGGCTTTGCCCTTAATGATGAAAAAAATATGATTGGGACCTCAGAAACTAAGAGAATAATTAAAGATTATTCTCTTAGCTCTGAAGATGAGTTAGATGGAAGCAAAAATTTTCCACACAGGAAAAACACTGAATCAATGTGTTCAAAAGTTATAACTGAGGATCTTTCCAGATAATCTAGTTAATTCCTATATTTACAGAGGGGCAAAATGACACCCAGAGACACCAAGCAACAATTCCTGTAGCAAGAGTTTTAATTGAGGGCCAGAGGAGAGGGAAAAGCTAGGAAGACATGTCAGGGGATTTATTCAGATTTGCTGAGGGGTCACAGCAAGAACAGCCAGTTCTGAGAGTGGGGAAGAATTGGTGTGAGGATAAATGGAAATTGAAGTAAGTGGAAGAAAAATGGCTAAAATGAGAAAAAAAGCAAAGGACAGTGAAATTTTCAAAGGGAGAAAAGGCAAAGGTTTCCTTGGGAGATTGAGAAGGAAGGTGTGATGACAGTGAGGGATGAGTCAAGATTATGTTCCCGAGAGGGGGGCATGTTCTGTAGCCATTGACTTCCTTTGGGGACTAGATTACATCAGGAAAAAGGAGCAGTTGTAAATAAATGAAATCTTAAAAAAAGGGGTAGTGGAGGGGGCGTCAGTTGGCATGATCTTGGGGTGCTGGGATCAAGCCCTGTGTTGGGCATCACTCTCAGGGAGTCTGCTTCTCCCTCTGCTTGTGCTCTCTCCCTCAAATAAATAAATAAAAGTTTAAGAAAAAAGGGAAGAAAAAGGAGGAGCTGGATGGAATGTGCTCACCACAAGTGGCTTGTTACCTGTAAGGAAAAAAGAAGGTCCCACAGAAGACAGGATTGAGAATAAATAGGAAGGGGTGGATTAAGTTACCCCTCACTCCAATAATAATAATGGTAATAATAGTAATGGGAAGAAGAAGGACAATTGTAGTAAAGAATTCATTCATTCTAACAACAACAATAACAGTAATAGGAAGAGGAAGGATAATATCAGTAACTACTTCATTCATTCTAATAATAAAGGCAAAACATTAAAGGTAAGAGTCAGGAAAATGATAATAACAACTTCATTCTCTCCTCTTCATCCTCAACCCATTATTCCAAACATCTTTCCTAATTCGTTTAATGGAAACATACTTCCTATTGTTTGGGTTTGAACCTCAGAGTCATTCTTAAATCCTCCCTTTCATTCAAACATCACATTCAGTCCATCAGGAAAACACGGTCACTTCTCTTGTCAAAGCATCTAGAGCCTAATTATGTTTTACCTCCTCCACTGACTAGATTCCAGAAACAGCATCCCAACTTGGTCTCTCTGTTCTCTTCTTCCTCAAATCTACTCTCACCTAGTGGCCAGGGTGATCCTATAAAAATGCATGTCAGATCATGTCATTCCCATGCTCAAAACCTCCACTGACCTGCCGTGTCATTCAGAGTGCAAGTGTAAGCCTTTCCAGGACATATATACATGTCCCCTGTTTTGTCTCTCACCTCTTCTCCCACTGCCTCCCACCTCATTCTGCTGTAGCCACATTGGCCTTCTTGCTCGTTGAGTGTTACAAGCCAACTCCTACCACAGGGCGCTTTCACTTGCTATTCTGTCTGCTTGGTGGGCACCAGCTCAATCTCTAGCCTCCTCCATGATGCTTCTCTGGGCCAGCCTATAAAGAAATGCCATCCCCAACCCTAGCCCTCCCTCTCCTCCTTCTCGGATTCATTTCTGTTCGTGGATCTTAGCACTGGACAACATGTTACATAATTTGCTTATTTGTTTTATTGTCTGCATCCTCTCACTACAATGTAAACTTCAGAAATGCCAAAATTTATATCTGTTTTGTTTGGTGAGGCACCTAGAGTGCCTGGCATATAGTCCAATGAGTGCAGGACAAGAATAGCTAATAACTACTGGGAGCAAACATGTTCCATGGACTGTTCTCTGATGCTTTACACATATCAGCTTATTTTGTCTTCCCAACAATCCTATGATATCATTTTTACCCCTATTTTGCAGGTAAGAAACCTTGAGACATAGAGAAAAATGTTAACTTGTTTTCAGGCAAGTAAGACCATTTCACCACTGGTTTGGGGAAGTAAGCTCCTAATGACCTCCCTGTATAAAGTCTGGGCATAGTACATGTGTTGGTTTGCTAGGATAACCTTAAAATACCACAGATTGGGTGACTTAAGCAGCAGAATTATACTGTTTCAGTCTTGAAGGCTACGGATGTGAGGTCAAGGTATCAGCAGGGTTGTTTCCCTCTCAGGGGGGTAGGGAGATATGTTCTAGGCTCTCTCTCCTAGTTTGCTGGCAATCTTTGGCATTCCTTGGGTTGATGGAAGTGTCACCCTGGCTTCTCCCTTCATCTTCATATGGTGTTGTCCCTGTGTGTATGTCTGTGTCTAAATTTCCCCTTTGTGTAAGGATACAAGTCACTTTGGATTAGGGGGTCCACTCTACTCCAGTATGACATCTTAACTAGTTACATCTGCAAAGACCTTCTTTCCAAATAAGGTCACATTCTGAGGTATTGGAAGTTAGACCTTCAGCATGTGAATTGGAGGTGGAGGGTGGGGGGGGGGGCGATAATTCAAACCATGAGACTACAAACAACAACTACCTGAAGTCTATGGAGAGTGAAAGACCCAGGTAGGTTGGAGTAGAGTGGCAATTTGGAAGAAGGAACCAGGATGGCTTCAGGTTCCTTTTTTACAGGTTTAGCTTGATGTCAGGCCACATTTATAGTGTGACTGAGGAAGCAAAAAAATAGTGACAGAAAACCTCATTTTTGGTTCAGGAATCCAAACTTGGGCCAAAAAATAAGCCTTTCCTTGGTGACAGAGATTAGTTGTAGAAAAAACACGTACTTTCTCTGTGGGGTCCCTGAGATACTGGGAGAATTTCTGAGGGCTACTGCGTACAGTTTTTTCACTCTGGAGAAAGAACTATAGGAAGAGATGCTCTTCCTTCCTTTGGTGGTGATTGTGTGTGGATGGGTGTTCCCCACTAATGGAACCATCTTCCTGCCAGCCTGGGAATAAGCCAACACAGAACAACAGAGGAAAGGGCCTGAGGAAGCTGGAGTTCCTTATTAAGTTAGCCTTGAAATCTGCCCACTTTCTTGACTTCTAGTTTTGTATGATGACACTTCTTTGTGTTTTGAGCCAGTAGAGTGGTACTTTCCATTGCTTACAGTGGAAGACATTGTCATTGGTACACTACCAATACATATATTCTAGTTTTAAGAACAGTATCTATTTTTGTCATAACTTGTGGCATTAAAACACATTTTGATTTCTTTTAAAAATTTTTTATTAAATTCAATTAATTAACATATAATGTATTATTGGCTTCAGTGGTAGAGTTCAGTGATTCATCAGTCTTATATAACACCTAATGCTCATTCCATCACGTGACCTCCTTAAGCCCGTCACCCAGTTACCCCATCCTTCCACCCCTTTTCCCTCCAGCAACCCTCAGTTTGTTTCCTATGATTAAGAGTCTCTTATGGTTTGTCTTCTCTCTCTGATTTCATCTCATTTTATTTTTTCCTCTCTTTCCCAATGATCCTCTGTTTTGTTTCTTAAATTCCACATACGAATGAGATCATATGATAATTATCTTTCTCTGATTGTCTTCTGATATAATTTGAACATCATAGGTTTTACATTTTGCTTCTCTTGGGGACAGTGCCTAAAAGTGGGTTTCAGAGGATAGTTCTTGAAAGGAAGAGGGAGCTCTTGAATGATAATCAAATCCAAATTTTGTGACAGAGAAAAGTAATTTGTAGTGAATCTATTAGACTTCAGAACCTGTATTTATTTGTGATTTCTTGTTATTGTCCTTTAAGCAGTAGTTCTTATCTAGCTAGCTGAAAGCTAACCTCAAATGGAAGATACTGAGAAAACTCTCTCCGTTTATTCTTGGCAATAAACAAATACACTCCACAGAATTACACCTTCAGGTAATCTCCAAGCCTTATATGACATAGGTAATCTTAACATCTAGCCAAGAAGCTAACAAAAAATGAAGTGGATGGAGCTGGCTTGACGTTTATGACTTCTTTTCTCCTACCATTAGACAGAAATTATACTGAGAATAAGATTTTTTTAAAGAATAAGAAGAAAAAGGTAGTATGCAGAGGAAGAAACAGTAAAAATAATAGACTTTTCAAAAATGGAATGCTTACTTATCCCCTGAGCATATGAATTGGGTTTGCACATTTAAAAGTAGAATTCTCAAGTAGAAATTTAAATGAGAGAAACTTAAGATGATTGCTATGACAATGTTCAGTGTTTCCAGTTGTACACTTACATTATAAACTCAGAACAAGTTCTTCTCTAATAAAATTTATATTAAAAAATCGAGTACAATTCACATTCAAAACATTCTTTGGTTGAATAATTAGTTATTTTTTCTCATGTAAGGTCATTCAGAGTGTGGTAAAAATGTCTTTGTATATTTCCTATCATTGACCTTGTACTGAGAAGCTCTTTTATCACCTTTTAAAGATACTCTCTTAATCATTTTTGTTTGTTTATCTTTGGTTTCTCAGCATTAATTTAGTGTTGACATGAAATATGTGGTTAAAATACATTATAGTAGGAATGGAATAGTTAAGCATTGGGCTCCTGTAGCTAGAGGATATGATAGGATTTCCAAGAATCTGTCCATGTGGAAAAGACTTTAAGCTTAGTACAATCTGAAGTTCTCATTAGACTAAGGATGAATTGTAGACAGCTGAAAGAGTAGTCAGAAGCAGACAGGATATGTGGGATGAGACAGGATGAATTCCTGTACTTTAATTGTGTCAGGGATTGTGCCAATATTACTACAGTAAATAATGCTTAGCATTCAGTGAATAGGTTTGCTCTCATTTAAAACCTGAACTGTAAACAATTAGTATTAAATGGTCTGGCATAGGGTCAGAATGTATGGATTACAAAGGAGAAATTCAGAAGGAAATGGATGGTGAAAGAATAGATAACTGGACCTAGAATAGAACAGAATAGATAATTGCCATTGTCACACCTATCAAGGCTTTCATGAGTTCTTAGTGAAAATTCAGAATTCACTGAATGCAATTTAGTTTGCTTTATATGGCTGTTGAAGAAAATGAAATATATTTTCATTCAATAGAAATTCTGTTGTTGTCTTCTTAAAGTTAAATGACAAGTCCAAAAGTGGTTTTATGGTCTAGACAATTTCAGTGAAGATTTTGTACCCATTGTGGACAAACAAGGTAAGCATCCTCTATTTCTTACAGAGTGGTATTCAAGCAAAGCTTATATCTGCCCAGCACCTCACAAGTTCCAAGTACTTAAGCCTTTTCTGTTTATTGTGATTACTGATGTAATCAGTGTTGACATTGACTTATATTCACTGGTCTTTACCTTCCTTCATGCTGACATTATTATAATGATAATTATGAGATGCTTTTGATATACTTTCCCTTTTCTGTTCTTAGCTTTTAAGAAAAAAATCTATTAGAGATTGCAAAGAAAATGTTTGTGAGGACATAGTCTTCACTGCCAGACTAACAATGACTACTCCATCCACTTTTGATTTCTTATGTCTCCCAACTTTTATTATAATTGAGAACTTTAAGCCCAGTCACTCTGAGCATATTATTATCCACTTCCCCTGGGGTTCTGCATCTCCTCATTAGCCACAGCTTTCTTTCCTTTAGTTAGTTCATTGATCAGCACACTTCCAAAAGCATTCTTTCATGCTGAAATATCTTATCTGCTGGGTAATCCTTTTTACCTTTCTCTTCATTGTTGCAGGAGGATTTCTATCTTCAAATTTTAGGTTGTGATTTCCATTC
Source organism: Vulpes lagopus (assembly GCF_018345385.1). Taxonomy (NCBI): domain Eukaryota; kingdom Metazoa; phylum Chordata; class Mammalia; order Carnivora; family Canidae; genus Vulpes; species Vulpes lagopus. The sequence continues at coordinate 93,968,572 of NC_054825.1, read as the reverse complement.
ATATGTCAGGAGGAATAGTGTATTTGCCATTTTAAATCAGAATTTTCTCAATCATCATCTAAACTAATGACACCCAAAGCTCAATCTCAATTCTAAAGCTGTCTTGAGGGCTAGGGCTATGTATCAAAATTTTTCCTGCACATTTTTATTTGGACATCTTCCAGTCAATATACCACAAACTGAAGTTTTCTTTCTTTTGCCAAATCTCTCATGTTATTGTTTTTGTGTTTGTTGGGCAGACTGTGGCAGCACCTTCTCTCCAGTTGCTCACATCAGAAAACAGAATGTCATTTTTGCCACCTCCCTCCCATTTTTCACCCTCTTCTAATCACTCAACAAGTTCTTTCAAATACACCTCCTACATACTTCTTAAGTGTGTCCACTCCCAACTATCAGCTCTGACAGTTTATTTTTTTTTTTTAATTTTTATTTATTTATGATAGGCACACAGTGAGAGAGAGAGAGAGAGAGAGGCAGAGACACAGGCAGAGGGAGAAGCAGGCTCCACGCACTGGGAGCCCAACGTGGGACTGGATCCTGGGTCTCCAGGATCGCGCCCTGGGCCAAAGGCAGGCGCTAAAACGCTGCGCCACCCAAGGATCCCAGCTCTGACAGTATTAAAGGGATTCTGACTTATCTTTCTACCTTACCCCTCTCTGGATTATTTTTTACATTGCTATCAGAGAAATGATTCTAAAACTCAACTATGATACTGTCTCTTCCTTGTTCAATACTTCTCAATGGCTGCTTATTATTGTTCTTGAGAAAAAGTAAAGGAGTTCTTATTGTGGCATATAAGGCACTTTACAATCTAGACCACACCTTTCCTTCCAGTCTCTCTTGTCTTTCCTAAATCCCCCAAGAGTACTCTTTAGGATGGCAAATTACTTAAATGCTCTATGACCTTTGTACTCTCTGGTTTTTGCGCATACTGTTTCCTCTGCCTGCAGTCCTCTTTCCTCCCATCTATGGCTGACCAGCATTCAATTCAACCTATGGGTCTCCAAGGTGATCTTCTCTGAGATATCTTCATGAGTCTTCAAGTTTGCTCCTCCCAGGCATTTTCATGGGACCCCATGTTGGTTGCTCTTGAAGCACTTAACACAGTACACTATAGGACTTATAAATAGTGGTAGGACTTATAAATAGTGTTTAGCAACATGGGCTTTGGTACACTCTCATATTCTTTAAGTCAAATACTTCTTTGGATCCTGTGCCCAGATCTAATTTATACTTTAAGAGAAATATGAGGAATACATTTCATGAAAACTTTTAAAATGTAAGTTAATGATTGGGGTAATTTATAATGAAAATACTATCAAAGACTTGCTTTTGTTCTTTTTTTTTATTTTGAGCGTTTTAATAACTATTTCTCTACATACTACTAGTATTTAATGATATTTAATCGCAACAAATATCATATATCAACCTCAGAAAGCCACGATCCTATAAAATACTGAATTGCATTTTCAACCCAATCTGTTGCTGATAGTTGCTATATTCAATTCCTCTTTGGTTTCCCATCATTCACTAATACAGATGGCCTTCCAAAAGGAACATTCTTATGAAATGCCTTACTATGTGCACCAAGAGTATTGATTGTATTACGTTGCACGGTATTTTCGCAGTGAGTGATCTCATGGAAGAAATTTCCTTATAACCAAGGAATTAAGCACAGTTGTTATTTTCCTGAGCAATAAAAAACAATACTTTAGGCAACTGTGAAGGTTACTAATAATTATATTTTCCTTTTCTCAGTAACAATTGAGATCATGTAGTATAAGTTTTTGAACTATACTCCTTGACCTGCCTTGTATTTCTATCCATTTTTACCCCATTGCATCATTTTCTTATTTCAAATTTTATTTTCATTTTGCTACATTGTTTGATCCGTTATAAAATATCATACTTAATTCCTTTTGGAGAAAGAGAGGTACAAATAAATACACAAAATACTTGCCATGCAGTCTATAGATTCAAAGCAATTTCTCTCAAAATAGCAATAGTATTTTTCACAGAATTAGAACAAATAATCCTAAGATTTGTATGGAACCACCATAAAAGACTCCAAATAGCCAAAGCAATTTTAAGAAAGAAGAACAGAGCCAGAAGCATCGCAATCCCAATTATTAAGATATCTGCAAAGCTGTTGTAATGAAAATAGTGTGATATTAGCACAGAAAATAAGCAAATAGATCAATGAATAGTATAGAGACCCCCAAAACAAACCCATGTTTATATGGTCAATTAATCTATGACAAAGGAGGAAAGAATATACAAGGGGGAAAACAGCCTTTAACAATAAATGGTATTGGGAAAATTCGACAGCTATGTGCAAAGAATGAAATCAAACCTCTTCCTAGCACCATACAAAATAATAAACTCCAAATGGATTAAAGACCTAAATGTGAGACCTGAAGCCATAAAACTCCTAAAGGAAAGCATAGGCAGTAATTTCTTTGACATCCGCCATAGCAGCATTTTTCTAGATATCTCCTTGGGCAAGAGAAAAACAAAAATAAACTGTTGGGACTACAAAAAAAATAAAAAGCTTTTTCACAGCAAAGGAAACCACCAACAAAATGAAAAACCTACTGATTGAGACAAGATATTTGCAAATGATATATCTGATAAAGGGTTAATATCCCAAATATATAAAGAGCTCAATACCAAAAAATGGAACAATCCAATTTAAAAAGTGGGCAGATGACCTGAATAGACATTCTTTCAAAGAAGACATACAGATGGCCAAAAGACACATGAAAGGTTGTTTAACATCACAAATCATCAAGGAAATGCAAAGCAAAACTACAATGAGATACTGCTTCACACCAGTCAGAATGGCTAAACTCAAAATGACAAGAAATAACAAGTGTTGGCAAGGATGTGAAGAAAGGGGAACACTTGTGTACTCTTGGTAGGAATATAAATTGGTGCAGCCACTGTGGATAATAGTAAGGAGATTCTTCAAAAAACTAAAAGTAGAAAAAAAAAAACAAAAAAAAACTAAAAGTAGAAATACCATATGGTCCAGTAATGCCACCACTGGGTATTTACCCACAGAAACTAAAAACAATAATTCTGAAAGATATGCACCTTGTGGCTATTGTAGCATTATGTACCATAGCTAAGCTATTAAAGTGACCTAAGTGTCCATCCATAGATGTATGGATGAAGAAGATGTGGTATACATATATATAGAATGGAATATTACTCAACCACAAAAAAAGAATGAGATCTTGTCATTTATGAAAATATGGTTGGAACCCAGAGGGTATTATGTTAAGTGAAATAAGTGAAAGAAAGACACACACCGTATGATTTCACTTATATGTGGAATTTAAAAAAACAAAACAAATGAACAAACAAAAAAATGGAAACAGAATCATAAATAGAACAAAGTGATGGTTGCCAGAAGGGAGGGGAATCTCTGAAACTAATATTACACTGTATGTTAACTAACTGGAATTTAAATAAAAATGAAGAAGGAGGGATGGGCAATGGGTAAAATGGGTGAAGAGGATTAAGAGGTACAAACTTCTGGTCATACAATAAATAAGTCACGAGGATGGAAAGTATGAAAAGTACAACCTAAGCAATATAGTCAATAATATTGTGATAATTTTGTATGGTGACAGATGGTGACTACGTTCATTGTGGTGAGTGTTGCATGATGTAGAGAACTGTCAAATCACTATGTTGTGCACCTGAAACTAATATAACATTGTACATCAACTATATTTCAATATTAAAAATTAAAAAAATAAAAGAAACGAAAAAGGAATAACCAAGAGACAAACACTATTAACATTTTGTCATATTCAGTCCAACCCTTGTTTCTATCTGTAGGGGTGGATATATGTATATTTTACAATATCAAAATCATATTTTATATAAGAAATAGTGCCATATTGAAGCACCTGCACCACAGAGAGGCTTACATTATGAATACTATTGGTGCAAATGTAAAAAAAAACAGGTGAAATGTCATAAATTTTTCAGGGTAAAATTCTAACTTTTGGAAACAAAGATACTCTGAAAATAGTATTGTCCTTTATCCTTCACTTCATGGACACAAATATCAGAGCAGTGTCTCAAACTTATAGAATGTCTCCATACTTATGTGTTAATTTGATTGATAGATGCATTCTCATGACTGAGCAAGATGATGAGCTAGAATTTAGGTCATCATCATAAGTTTCCTGCACATCTAGAATTTTACAGATGAAGGAATGTATTTTCCAACTAATCCAAAAATTTGCCTAGTTTCTATAATTTCTTTTATAATCCAGGGAGTAAATAATCTGTTGTGACCACCTGTTCTTCCTTCATATATATTGTTGAGCATATAAACAGCTGTAGGCCTCAGAAAGTCATAAATAAAGCCCACAGCTAAAAGGTTAGGCAAACCTAGTGACCTATTACATTTTTGGTGTCTGAGTAGTGGAATGCTCTCTTCCAGAGAAAACTGCAGACTCTATAGTGAGTGTCATTACATCGTCGGTATTTTCTTTTAAAGTTAGCACCAAGTTTTGATTTTTTCCCTACTTATATTATTTCCTCCAAGGATAATAAAAAATTAACTCATTCCTTGAAAAGATTTATATTTCTGTACACAGAAAAAATTTAAGTCTTTTTGTTTATTTAGTTTCAAGTTATTTATTTATTTATTTTTCAAGTTTTTATTTAAATTCCAATTAATTAATATATAGTGTAATATTAGATTGAGGAGTAGAATTTAGTGATTCATCACTTACATATAATACCTAGTGAGTTTTTGTTTTTCAAGTAGGCTCCATGCCCAGTGAGGAGCCCAATGTGGGGCTTAAACTCATGACCCTGAGATCAAGACCTGAGCTGAGATCAAGAGTCAAACACACTCAACTGACTGAGCCACACAGGCACCCTGAGTATTTTCAATGTATGAAGCTGATGATGAGAAAATGGAAGTGACACTCTTTGGGAGATACTGGATCATTACATACACAAACCAGATTGATAAAGGAACCCTACCTACAGTCACTGGCAAGCAGGGGTAGGAGTTGTGTACAAAGAAAATTTATTTATTTTATTATTTATATATCTAAGTGGTCCTAGATATGCATAAGGAATAACAAATGATATAAAACATATTTCTTCTGCAAGATGATTTTGAAATGTCCTAAGCAAATGTCCTAGTTTAGTTTGAAGCATTTGCCAATTTTCTTTCGCCAAGCATTACTTTCACAAAAATAGCTGTGGTTTGTACAGAATATATCTTCTCTCTCAGTGGTCTCTTTTTCAGATCACAAAAAAGGACTTTTGACCTATGATATATAATTTTGATCATCATTTTTAGTGACAGAAATAAAGGACACATAAACTAAATCCACATTTTAGTCCAGAGTCAGTCTTCCCGTGGCTCATGGTAGAAATGTTATCAATAAAGTATTTTGCAAAAATACAGAAGGGAGAAACCTGGATTAGTGGTTGTTCAAGTGAAAACAATCTAGGTTATTTAAATGAGCCAGCTATTTTTTTTTATTTTTATTTTTTGCTGCTAAGAAGACTGACAAAATGACAGCTGATTTGTTACACACAAAAACATACAAACAAGGAGTGCTCAGGTCCTGACCACAAAAAATGCAAAACTCTTTCTCTGACTACTAATCAATTGAAGGATTATCTTCAGTTCTGTCAACTTTGAAGTAGGATATTGACATTTCCAGATTAGACAATTTTCCAAAAAGGACTTCTGATTTCTTCCAAAGTATAGATAGAGAAAACAAGACTCAGATCTTTTTGTACTATCACTTCCAAATTTTGAACAATCATGCAAATGCTTACTGTCTTCCAGGTGTTGGGTGGGACTTCACTCACTTAGCAATCATGGTGGCTTTGTTCAGTGGATGTACTTATCAAAATATATGGAAAGGAGCTTAGGAAGATTCACTTGGAGAAAAAGAGACTATAGAAAGAAATAATACCTTTAAATATTTGAGGGATTGGTATAAATAAGCACTTGCTGTTCCAGAGAGCAGAAGTAAGATCCATGGACAGGAGTTATAGGGTGGTAACTTTCCTCTTCCTTTGAGACAGGACTTTCTAAATAGAATTGGAAGATGGTAAAACAGATTGCTTTGTGAGATAATGAGCTTCCCATCACTAAATTAGTTTAAACCAGAAGTTGAAAAATTTCCCTCCAAAAATGTTTTAAAGAGGACTGATTACTAGATGGAAAATTTGATCATATGACTTCTGAGATCTTTTTCATAGATAAGAATCAATGCTTCAAATTTTTATTGATTTAGGTCAACTTTCAATTTCCTCTTTTTTCTTGAACAGTAAAAGCTACAAATTAACATTTACCAAGACAACTAAAGGACATGGAAGGAAAGCACAAAACTCCTTTGATGTTCAAAGAGAAAACTGAATACTCACTCAGCTCTTACGGCTTCCAAGTGATGTTAGAGAAGACAGGATAAAGAGAATGTGCAGCCTAAATAAGTGTGAACATTCTGTATCTTTGTAGAGGGTTTCACGTTATGTGTGTCGGGAATCCTTCAATAACTTGTCTGAGGCCAAATTGAGTGAGCTGAGGTTAGTTTATCCAATGAGAAGAACTTTTTTCTTTCTTTTAAAAAATATTTTTATTTATTTATTCATGAGAAACACACACAGAGGGAGGAAGAGACACACAGGCAGAGGGAGAAGCAGGCTCCCCATGGGGAGCCTGATGTGGGACTTGATCCCAGGACTCCAGGATCACGTCCTGAGGCCCAAGGCAGATGCTCAACTGCTGAGCCATGCAGGTGTCCCCAATGAGAAGAACTTTAAAAGACAAGCAGGATCATAACAAGTAGAGATGAAATGGCCATCTTTGCCACAGCAGTCAGCCTCTGAAATCATGTAGGGTTTAAGTAACTGGCTTGATTGAGTGTAAATTATCTTCTCCATGTACTTTCCATGTAAGATATTTATTCAGAATTCTTTATGTGACAAAAATGTGTGACAAAAATTCAATCTGTCAGTGAAACAAATTTGAATTTGATGACTCTTGAAACCAGTTCTAGCTTATTGGCTGACAATTCTTGGACTGTTGTTAGATGAGGTATATTGACCCTTGCCTCTCCATTTATTATTTTAACTTTGAGCAAAGTATGAAGTCAAATCAAATTAACTGACTCAGAGCACTACTCTAGGGAAGTATATCAGACATGCCAGGATTGTACTAGTTATCTAGCCTTCCTCCTAAATACCACTCCTGCCCTCCCCTTGGAAGACGTTGATTGCTTTTACTGTTTCCTAAAACAAGAACTGTTTACTGTGATGACATCTCGGCCAAGTACATTAAAGAGAAGGATACTTGTGAATATGATTGTATTTCTCAAATAAATAATCTCCTGAGTTATTTTCTCCTTATTTCCCCTGCTGTTTAATTTCTTCCCTTTGACATAATTTGCTGCCTGTTCAGTTAGAGCAATTAGATATTTGAGTTAATTAGATGCTTGTTGTTTATCCTGAAATGGAGGTACTTAGCTTGTGAGGCAAGCTGGCTCTTAGATGCTCATTCTGAGAGTAACTTGTTTTTCTGTTTTCTTGGTGGCACACTCGTATGTATTTCTTCAACTGTGTATGGCTTTCTCAAAATACATTAAACTTAAATGGGCCCTTGAAGAAGCACTTCTTCTGTACTGACTGTTGTTTAAAAATGTGTTGATTGTGCTTTTTTCTTCCTTTGTACCTCTGGAAAAGAGAGATGACCAACTAAGGAGTTAAATGAATATTTCCTCCCATTTGTCAAGATCTTAAACTGCTTCTGAGGGGGGAATACATGTGCAACGAATGCCAGGGGTTAACAAAGCAATTTTTCCTGTGAGTACAGAAAGTAGTCATTTTACAAAAGAAAATATTATGGAAGAGGCATTAATGAAATAGTTTAATTCTGATACTTTTTCTAGCTTTGGAAGGTGTGTATGTGTGTGTGTGTGTGCATGACTCACCTTGTGTGTACACAGAACTCTGAGTCCTGTGCGCTCTCTGCCCCCTGCATTCAGCAGGCACTCAGCCAAGTGTCCAACCACTGGTATTGACAGAGGTCAGGGAGGGGAGAGAAGCAGCAAAAGGTTACGAAAACAAGTGCTGACCTCACCAGAAAGCATGAGCTTTCAAGTACACATGTAATTGTCCTTTTACCTGCTCTCCTTCTTGGCTTAAATTACCCTGAATGTGGGACAACTTGCGATGGAGATCGTAATTGAAGGTTGAAGAGCAGTGCCATGTCTTTTCCCAGATTCTCTGTTCTGCTCTTCTCTCCATCAGAGCAGCTTTGTCATCCCATTTCAAGCTACAAACTCATGTCATTTTCACTTCCTCTGTCATCTTCATTCTGTTCACACACTTTATTGCTAAACTAAATATCATTTTGTCTCATGCTTCCCATCTTAGGTCACCTTTTTCTCATGCCTGTTGGCTAACACACCTGTCCCAGATACTTTTAAATTTTGTTATTTTGATCAGCTTCACTCTCCTCCTGGATTCCTGGCCTACACCTATTATGCGCAAATCACTGTCCTCCTTGCAGCCTGCATTGTTTTCTCCTCCCTTCTCTTAGCCTTTTAGCATTCTTCCCTAAGCACCCTTTCCCCTCTTCCCTCAAAGCCTTGTAGTATGTTGTCACTGGTTATATTGTCCAGAATTCTAAGATGTACATGCTGTACAGCACAGCCTGTGAGGACAAGCCTTGAATTTCATTTCCTTAGTATCTATTCTTTGGTTCATGGGTCTTTTCTCATGTTAGACAAATCTGTCCCAAACTCCCATGGTATAGTCATTCCAGTCCAAATGCCAAGCCTTCAAGGAAACAGCCCCATAAGCCAAGAGCATTTTCTTCTTTTAAGTCCACCCAGTTGGGATGCCTGGGTGGCTCAGCGGTTAAGCGTCTGCCTTCAGCTCAGGGTGTGATCCTGGAGTCCCCGGGGTCGAGTCCCACATCCGGCTCCCTGCATGGAGCCTGCTTCTCCCTCTGCCTCTGCCTCTCTCTCTCTCTCTCTCTGTATCTCTCATAAATACATAAATAAATAAATAAAAAATCCACCCAGTTGTGTCTCTCCTATTGTTAAACTGTCACAATCCTTGCTCTTCCATGAACCTTTCTAGATTAACCAGAGGAGACTTACACTTTGTCTTGTGGAATACAGGATTCTCTAGTAACTTTAATATCTCAGCAATCACTTTTCTTTTTCTGTTTTAACTTTTGTCTTGTTTCTGATGTCAGTATAGCACACCCATAGGTGATGTTCTTATTTGGGTATCACAGAGTTATATATAAGCTGCTCTTTTGCAAGCTGTGTGTACACATTTGCGTTTGCAAACTTTGAGAGGGCTCAATCAATGAATTTATGTACATAGCATCTAGCCAAACATGTACTATAAGTATACATCTGATTCTTTGAGATGATGATAAAAGCGATATCAAGATATCACTTTGGTGCTAGACACAATAGTACCAGTAATAGTTTAAAATGAATTGAATTTCATAACAATTCTTTGATGGAGGTACTATGATTACTCTCATTTGCTGATGAGGAGACTGAGATACAGAGAGGTTAATACTTTTTGTAAGGTCACACAGTTTGTAAGTGTTTGAGGCAGAATCAACATCCTGCTGTCTGATACCATAATCCCTACTCTCCAGTGTTATGCCATGTTGCCTTATAGCTGATTTATTTTTTAAATCTATATCGAAAGCAACCCAAATTATATCCATGGCTTTTAAAATAGAAAAATAGCATTTAAAATATTTAATAAAAAACTATGAAGCAAATATTTCTGTCTTGGCATTGATCAAATAGATTTTGGTTAATAATTTAGAAATGTTTTCCACATGAAATTGTAATACAATATATAAATATTTAAATGTGAAAAATTAATATAAAATGTAAATACATGCATTTAAAAACATACATTTTAAAATTTATACCAGAGTGTTGAGGTTATTTTTCTATAAACAAGATACAAGTGGGGAAAAAGAATGATGATGTCTAAGAAATTCAATAAATTACACAGTTGAAATATCCCAGATTAAATTATATACATGTGCTGCCTACAGACTTTCACGCAACGAATTAAAATAGCTGAATAGGGGATGCAAATACCATAAACAATTGATTTCTTTTCATGTGGAGTCAAAATTTTCTGAATTTATTTCTGGATTTGGTTTTCATTTTCTTAGTTTTCTTTTTGTTGGAAGTGAAACTGTATAAGAATCTAGATTGTTGGTAAAGAGATTATCAGTTGGCAGAAGCAAATTTCCATAGCTAATCACCAGGTTTGAGAAGTATCCTGTAATAGGATAAAAAGCTGTAAAATGAATAGATAGGATTACATATGGCTTCTTTATCAATAAATCCAAAGTGCAATGAGTTTCCGTTTTTTTTTTTTTTTCACAATTTATCCCTAACCCGGTTAAATGTGCCATTTTTTGATGTATCACTTTTTTTTAAAGTTTTTAAAATTTAATTTTATTTTTATTTTTAAGTAGGCTCCATACCCAGTGTAGAGCCCAAGGTGGGCCTTAAACTCATGACCCTGAGGTCAAGCTGAGATCAAGACTTGCTTTACTGACTGAGCCACCCAGGCAACCCTGATGTATCACTTTTTGTTATTTCTTCCTTTTGAAAGCAGATTTTTGTTTTGTTTTGTTTTGTTTTGTTTGTTTCTTTTTTTTTAAATTGAAGTATATTTGGTACATATCACACTAGTTTCAGGTGTACAACATAGTGATTTGACAGTGTTTCTTTTTGACTATAGATTTTAAAAATTTTAAGTTTTAGTCTTTTTAATTTTAATGGACTTAAATGTTAAAAGATGATATAGAAATTGGATGCCAAAAACCCCACCCCATTTATATCTGGAAAGTAGCATTATAAATAATGTGTCTTTTCTCTGCCTGAGAATATTCTGAGTGGCTTTTTTTGTTTTGTTTTGTTTTTTGTTTTTTTTAATGTGAGAAAGGGAGTGTGCCTGTGTGTGGGCAGGGAGGGAGGAGCAGAGGGGGAGGGGGAGAGAAAATCCTAAACATGCTTCACAACCAGCTTGGAGCCTGACTAGAGGGGCTCAATCTTGTGATCCTAAGATCATGACCTGAGCTGAAATATCAAGAGTCAGTTGCTTAACCAACTGAGCCACCAGGTGCCCCTGAATATAAGTTTTCTTGAATGACAGCAATGTTGGTCTTCCTCTGAGTCACATAAGTATTCCTTTTTGTTATTTGCAGTCAGCATAATCATACCCCTTCCTTTCTGTGTGGTTGAACTTCAAGATGAAGAATTCCTGTTTACCACTTTGTTTCAGAGAAGAGGAAAAGCTAGTGGAACAGTTTCTGAGGTATACACATCACGGTAGGACCAGGTACCAGTGTGAGTGATATCAAAGTGAGGGCTTGTGTTCAACCTGTTCAGAATATGTTTTTTTTTTTAATGTTTCTATAAAGGATAAGGAACAGAAAAAAAAAATCCTTTAAATACTCAATTGGAAACATGCTAAATCAAGGGGTATTTTACTTACCAAGTATAGCATGTAGTTTCAATTGTAATTGTTAAATAATTATTGTTGTTGTTGGAAATTCTGAGCAGTCTTTTTCTTAAAAAATAAGAGGCAGGTTGGCAGTTAAAGCCACTTTTTGGTTTTCAGGACCAATTTTTCTCTGAAAAGTCAACCATGAAACTTATAATCTGTCCTGGCAAAGTTGTGTATTTAACTTTTACTGTCTTCTTGCTGTCTCTTTAGGCATGTTACTTTTCTTAATTGCTTCCTTTCCTTCCCCTACCCCCTGTGGTGACAATAGGCCATAAGAATGTCAGAGTGCCTCACTCTGGTTCCTCTGCCTGTCCTCCTCAGTTATAGGCCTCTCCCCAAGGTATTGGATGTTCCTTCCTGCCTGGGACTTACTTTCAAGGTTGGGCTGTGACTGTAGTCTAAGTTCTAGATGCAACATGATTAAATAATAAGAGTTGAATATATTTAATGCTGTCCCCAAAATTAGACACCAAAATGAAACCTGCTTCCACTGCAGAAATCTCTGAAGAAGGAATCCTAAGTAGTGAAATATCTGACATTGTGATGGTCAAGGTGACCTCTGGAGGCCAGTGATCCTTACTAGAGTTTTTCAAACTTAGATCTTTTAGCACACCACCTACTACTTATATTTAAGACTCTCATGATTATTTGAAAGGAGAAGATGGAAGGAATTTTATTTTATTTTTAAAAGAAAGTAATATTGTTGATGTATTTTGTGGGAGAAAATGAGAAATAAAGCATCTATTCTCATTTACCTATTTTTCTCAAATTGTCTTCCTTTTCTGTTTCTTTGAAGGATCTTAGTGAACTATTTGATTTATGGAAATTATTCTCAGGCTCTGGAGCAAATGACACTAAATACTGTGCATTTTTTTTTTTTTTGTAAATTAGTGTTCTTTATATATTTTGAAGATTGTAATAAAACTAAATGGGGAAAATTTTCTTCATGGGAAAAAACATTTCATGTTGAATAGAGTATTTCCAGATTTTCTTCTGTGCCTGGGTTAGATTTTCTAACAGTAGCTTTTTGTAGAGTCAATATAAAATTTACATTTGTCAAGAGCAAGATGAGGGACGCCTGGGTGGTTCAGCAGTTGAGCATCTGCCTTTGTCTCAGGGAGTGACCCTGGGATCCAGAATCAAGTCCCACATCAGGCTCCTTACACGGAGCATGCTTCTCCCTCTGACTATGTCTCTGCCTCTCTCTCTGTGTCTCATATGAATAAATAAATAAAATCTTTTAAAAAAAAGAGCAAGGTGAAGCTAAAACTGAATTATTTAAATATACATATGTTTTTTTCTTTACAGAAATCAAGTTTGTTAAAAGAGAATTATCGTAAATGGTCCAATGTGCCCAAATGTCTAATATATTTTTCTTGAGTATGATAGTAAATTCCTAAAGGAAACTTTCAAATCTTTGTATACGGTAATATTACCCAGCACGCGTAATAACATTTCTCAAATTCCCAAGAAGTACAAACTATTTTATTTCCTAAAATGTTAAGTTTTTAAAAATGTATACACATTTTAGAGATTTTTCTGCAATGCCCCTAAAGACCATAAACTCTTTATGGTTATCCAATTTGGCTTTTGTGAATAAACATTTTATTGTTTATAATTCTGTTGGGTAAAAATCAATCAACAAATTTCCATCATATGTATTATAATGAAAATTCTCCCCACATCTTCAAATTTACCCTGAAGGCCTTTTCCCCTCCATTTAAATTACTTAAGATCCTGTTAGTGGTTTGGGATATGAAAATGTATTTTGTATTTAGAATCACATAGCTCGTAGCTTTTAAGCTAGAAGGGAACCTAGGAGATCATTTCTAGAATCATTTCTTCCATCTACAGGTTAAAAAAAAAAAAAAGGAAAAGAAGCTACATAATCCACCTGAGATACTTGGTAGATATACTAATTCTCTGTTCAGGGCACAAATCAGTTGAGTAAATGTTTATTACTTACCAGGGATTTCTAAATAACTGAGAAGTAATGTCAAACTTCTAGGAGCTTATAATCAAGTAGTGTGGGCAGACATGCTAATAGAGAATATCAATAGAATGTGTTAAATATGGTGATAATGGCAAGTATCGGATAAACAGATAAAACAGGAAGAATTGATTCATTTGATAAGCGCTTTATTTTTCTTGAATGAACATTTATTGGGCACTTACTAAATGTCAAGTGTTAAGCATTTATGAACTAAAATGGACATAATCCCTGATCTCAGTATTCTGTCTTTGGGAGGGAGAGATGCCAATGAATTAATCACATAAAAATGTATAATAAAAACTAAAATAGTGCCTTAACTGCAGTTCTAAGAGGGCACACAGCAAAAGAACCTGACTGGACTGGAGATTCGGGAAAGATTTCACTCCCATCCAGTCAATGGGGCAATACACGTTGAAGGGTCAGGCTCACTGACTTCAGCGGTCAGGTTTTAAAGAAAAAGTTTTGAAAAAAAATGGAAATAATAGTTTATTTTCTAGATAGTTTGTGCAGAAAAAGCATACACTATGGAGTATTTGTAGCTTCACAGGCTTGGGAAAGTCACAGCCAGAAAGGAGACCCCGTTGCACCAGTGGAGGTGGCTTCAGTGGCTATTTCCTCTGTGGTCACAGAGACCACAGAGAATCTTGACAACACAGGGCATGGATGCCGACATGAACGCTTCTGTTGCTGTGTCTTTGGACCCAGGATGTCTCAGTCATTTGGTTAACAATTTTTTTTTTATGTGTGTATGGTAAAATTTGGAAAAGTAAGCAATTTCAGTCTCATCAAGTTAAGACTTTTTTCTGCTCCTACTTCCCCTCCTCTTGTGTCAGATGATTTTGAAGCTGCTCCAGAAATTTATGAGACTCATCTAAGAGGAAATTGATTTAGGGTATTTAACTTGCATTTAATGGGATATGTTTGTGTCATTTACAGCCACTTCTCAGCAAAGTTAAACTATTGATAACCATCCTGATATAGAAATGGCTTCCTGAAATACTCCTCTTGCTCGCTGTGCTAACTTACCTGGCATTGTAATATGAAGATACAGGGCTAGAGGTCATATCATAATATGAATGTGGCTTCGAGGGGCCAACTCCACACATTTGTGAGAAATGGAGGAAAACAAGATGTGAAAAGTACAGAGTCAGAAGGTAGTCTGTGGAAAATCCTTCCGATGATCAGATCTGTAATACTGTAAGCAGATGACCTGGTTGTCATTGATGTCAAGCCAAAAGTAAAGTTGACCCTTGCTAGTGTAACTTGATAATGTTTCAAATATACTTATCAATGCACCAAATTAAATTAAACTAAATTACATTAAGTTAAATAAAAACAGGTAAATTCTGAGAGCTGTAGTCAGTATAGGTAAAGTGATATCAAGAAGGCTATACCACATCCTATATTAGAGTCCAATCAGGAGACTGAAATGTCACACAGTTATATAAACAAGGGAAGTTTAATATAAAGAAGTATTAACTATTACAGAAGATTACCTACTAAGGAGTAAAGAAAACATAAGAATGGAGGAATAAGAGCAGACATGGGCTGCTAAGACTGAGGTGGAGCATCCAAGGAAGAAACGAAATTGGAAGATCCTATCTTCCTCTCTCCTGCGACAACATGAGATTCAGACTTCCCTGGAGACACCGCAACCATGACCTGCTGGATGGTGAAGACCTTGCAGAAGTGCTGTCAGAACTCTGTCCTCTAGTATATGGGAAGCCATCCATGAGAAGGTGCCCTGCTGAAGAACTCACTGAGAAGCCATCTGCTGGGATATTGCCCTCTAGGGTGCCAGCGGAAGCTGCCCGTAGGGTGTCCTGTGCTGCAGGTTGCTATGGGAACAAAGTGAAAAGAGCATAACCGGGCATCAGAAAATCCCTTTTCTCCTTCAGTGTCCTTCCAGCACCCTCTACTGACCAAGCTTAACATCAAGCCAACTGACCAGGGAAAACTATTCAAGTATCACAAACAGGCAATGAAGGGTGGATTTGGAAAAGAGAAGCAATAAAAGAAATAAGTTGATGACCGAAATGCACCCTTTAAGAAACTTTCATTGCCAGTAACCTACAAATCAAATAGATATTGCAAAACCCAGGGGGAAATCTGAAAAATAAGGAAAACTTCTCTTCTTGTATGTCTCTTCTAATCTCCATACTCTGCTATAATACTGCTTTGCTTCTTATACCTCTGATCACCAAATGTGTGATTCCGCCCTCTCAATACAAAGCAATCTTGTGACACCTGCTGGGTGACCTACAATTTAACTCAACTCTGACACTATTTACTTGGAGATACCATGAGATCCCACAGTTTAAGGGCTCTTTCCCACAAGACTTCCCACCCCCCAAAAGCCAATCCCAAGTCCAGGCAGTCACCAGTGCTTCTGACAACCTGACTCTAAATTGAAAGTTCCCACAACCCCTCCTTGGGTTTAACTATCTTACTAGAGCAGGTCACAGAACTGAGAGCAACGTTTTACTTACTAGAATACTAGTTTATTGTAAAAAGACTTAACCCAGGGACGACTGAATAGAAGAGATGTAAAGGGCATAATATGTGGGAAAGACACAGAACTTCCATGCTGTCTGCAGGTATGCCCCTCTCCCAGTACCTCCATGTGTCCACCAATCTGAGAGCTCTCCAAGCTCTGTCCTTTAAGTTTTTATGGAGGCTTCGTTACATAGATGTAATTGATTAAATCATTGGCCCTTGGTGACTGATTCAACCTCCAGACCCTGTCCCCTCCCTAGAGGAGGAGGGGGTGCTGAAAGTTCCAACCTTTTAAGCCCAAGTTAGTTCCCTTTACAACCAGTCTTCATCCTGTGAGCTTTCCAAAAGTTGTTTCATTAACAAAGACTCAGAAGTTTTTGAAAGGAGCTTGTTATGAATAACAAGATAATTCAGTTTTACATCACTCAGGTGCTATTTTAGGAATAGGGAAGAAAACTAAATATAATAATAAAAGATGTCACTTTGGCCCTTATGTAGGAAATGGCAATGGTTCTAGGAGCTATGAGCCAGGAACCACAGATGAAGACCAAATATATATTTTTTGTACTATAAGTCACAGTGTAACAAGTGTATGTTGAGAGGGAAGTGCTCTAACAGTAAGGGTGGGATTGGGAGATTGGGGAATGGAGTAGGAGGTGGCCATAAAGAAGCCTGTTATCATTGCATGTAAGGAATACCAGTTTTCTGTTGTCAGAAATAACAGAAATAGGCAGAGATGATAGAGGGATTTTGTTAGAAACTTCAGTGGATTGAGATCTGGCCACATGACCTACCTTCTTGCTATCAATCTGTTCACTGTATGTAACTGTAGGTGTAACACTGTACTGTAACACTACAGGAACACTAGAGGTGTCTGCACACACCAGAGCTGCTGACCTTAAGGGGAAAACAGCTAATTATTTTATCAGCAAAATGGCTATATTTTGGAATAGAAAAGGAATTGCAGTATGGGACAAGCGAGCTACAGCCAAAGTCAAAGGTAGATTCAGAGAAAAAAGGAGAGGAATGCTCTTTTGCAGAGGAATGAGGGAGTGAGGGAAGGGCTGTTATAACAAAAAGTTCATTGGAATAAACTGGGAGTTTGAAGTGTAGTGGCTTTTCATTGGCTGAGCTCAGTCTGTCAGCGACTGGGCTCTGTTGCCAGGCAAGGAGAAAATCTTCCTTCTTCCTGCTAGAGTAGTAAAGTAAGCTTCTTCCAGGTGGGAATGAAAGGTCTGCCTTCTGTGAGTGGTACCCTGTGAAAGCTCTCCCTTCTGGCTTTGCAACTCTGCTTTATTTTATTTTATTTTATTTTATTTTATTTTATTTTATATGTTAGTTAAATTCAGTTTGCCCAACTACATTTTAAGTGAGATTTCCTTTATTCAGTTTCACAGAACTGAAGTGAATTTTGTTGATTACTGTTAAGTGAAAAACTCCAAGTAGAGCACAGCTTGCCTTATTCCTGAATAAGAGAATAAAACATATATCCTATAAAATGTACAAAACAAAACAAAAAAAAAATATACAAAACGAGAAAATTGTGTAGAAAATGATAAAAATCGAGTTTATCTCAAATCTACTTCATAAAACAATAAATATAGACAATGATTATTACAGCCAATGTAATGAGATAAAAATGGAAATAACAAGTGTAAGAAAGAAAATAAGGAAATAACGTTTTTCTCAGATGATGTGATGGCTAAAAATAGAATAGAATATACAAAAACTTAGAACAATTAAAAGTTTGGCAAGGTTGTCAATTGTAAAATCCACAAATGAAAGTTGATAGCACTTCGATATTTCAGGAATAATCAATTAGAAAATATAATTTAGATGGGAGGGCAAGGTGGCAGAGGAATAGGGTCCTCACCTCACTGGCCCCACCAACTTACCTAGATAACTTTCAAACCATCCTGAAAACCTATGAATTCGACCTAAGATTTAAAGAGAGAACAGCTGGAATGCTACAGAGAAGGGTTTTGGCTTCTAACAAGTTAGATAGGAAGGCAGAAAAAAATAAAAATAAAAAAGAATCAAGTTGGGGAGGGGCCGCAAGGAGCCAGGCTAAGGAGGGGGCAAGAGGCTCCAGGACAGGAGAGCCCAGCACCGGAGAAACAGGAACTTTAAAAATCGGCATATGGATTCTTCCCAGACGGAGAGGCGCTTAGCAGGAAACTCGGGGAGAACCACAGGAGGGGCAGTGGAGCCCCCAGATTCCCGGGGTCACTAACAGAGGAAGTGTGCCCTGGGGGAGAGCACGCCACACCCCGCAGGCCGAGCTCCCTAAAGGGCTGCAGCGCGCGGCAGGGCCTCGGGAGCAGCTCAGGCAGCGGCTCCGGGCGGAGGGGCCTGCGTGGCCAGGGAGCGCGATTCCAGCAGCACAGGCCTGGAGCCCAAGGCGCTGGGGGACACAGCTCAGGATCCTGTGCTCCCTCCAGGAGAGGCAAAGGTTGGGAGGGCACAGGACAGTGAGGACGCTCCTGCCGCCGGAGGTCTGCAGGACCCGAGCTGTGCAGGTCAGCGCCCCCGGGAGCATCCAGGCCAGTGTGGACTGGGAGACTGCAGTAGTTACTGTGGGAGATGACTCTAGGGCTGGGCACCTGGCTGCCGCCAGTGGGGTTATTCCTCCTGGTGTCACCCTGTGACTGGGAGGGGCAGGGCCCCAGGTAAAAGGGGCCTCACTGGGTCAACAGCTACCACTGAGCAGTGCACCTGGCAGGGGGCTGGGCGACTCCCCCAGGTGCACACACCTGAGAGTCAGCACAGCAGGCCCCTCCCCCAGAAGACCAGCTGGAAGGACAGGGGAAGAACAAGTTCTTGACTGAGCAGCGCTGGAAAGCTCCAGGGGAAGTTGAAGGATTTGTAGTATATAGAACCAGAGGGTACCCCTCTATTTTTTTTCTTTCTTTTGCCAGTACAACTCGTTTTTATATCAGACTATAAATTTCCAATTTTTTTCTCTTTTCCCACCTTAACTACAATATTTTACCACCTCTTCATTTTTAAGATTCTTCCCTTTAAAAAAAATTATTTATTCATGAGAAACACAGATAGAGGCAGAGACACAGGCAGAGGGAGAAGCAGGCTCCATGCAGGGAGCCCGACGTGGGACTTGATCCCAGGTCTCCAGGAACACGCCCTGGGCCGAAGGTGGCGCCAAACTGCTGAGCAACCCGGGCTGCCCAAGATTCTTCCCTTTTGACTTTCATATTTCTACAATTACAGGTCCTAGATATAGTTTCCACTTCTAGATTCCTTTCAACATACTCAACTTGATTTTGAGAGATATACAAGAGATGTTTTTTGTTTTGTTTTGTTTTGTGTTTTTTGTTTTCTCTGCCTCATTTTGTACTATAATGGCAGAAGGTAATACCTTCTAAAACGTGA
This sequence comes from Vulpes lagopus, assembly GCF_018345385.1. Lineage (NCBI taxonomy): Eukaryota > Metazoa > Chordata > Mammalia > Carnivora > Canidae > Vulpes > Vulpes lagopus. Next base: position 93,949,134 of record NC_054825.1, on the reverse strand, counting down.
CCAGTGTGCACCCAGAACCCAGTGGAACACCGAGCTAGTTCATTCTGTGAGAATTCTCTCTTCATTCCCATTCTGCCCCCCTCTTTTATCTCATTTGTGTTTTGGTGGTCAATGTTGGGACCTTCTACAAGTATTTCTGGTTTATATAAATTTGGGACTAAGCATCTTCTAACATACAAAACTTAATAGACTCAGAACCAAGAGGATCACCCTCTACAACCCCTCAGGTAGACTACATTCTCCCTCCACTACAACTTTGTCACCACCACCACCTCCCAGTCCCTCCCCCCTTTTTTCCTTTTTTTCTTTTTTCCTCTTCTTCTTTAGGATTCTTGGCCATTTATGTTTTCCTACTTTGTTATCAAATGTGTTTTTCACTTTATGGTCCTTTTGTTTTATTTCGGTCTGATCTTTGTTTTCAATTTCTGGTCTCTGACCTCATCAGAATCATCTAGGATGAAATTTACTTAGGTTGTGGTTGATATTGTTGACTCAGCCTGCTCATACAGCCATTCTGCACTGAGCAAAATGACTACAAAGAACTCACCACAAAAGAAAGAATCAGAAACAGTACTCTCTGCCACAGATTTACAGAATTTGGACTACAAGTCAGTGTCAGAAAGCCTTTTCAAAAGCACAATTATAAGCTACTGGTGGCTCTGGAAAAAAAGCATAAAGAAATCAAGAGACTTCATGACTGCAGAATTTAGATCTAATCAGGCCGAAATAAAAAATCAGTTAAAGGAGATGCAATCCAAACTGGAAGTCCTAATGATGAGGGTTAATGAGGTAGAAGAAAGACTGAGCGACATAGAAGACAAGTTGATAGCAAGGAAGGAAGCTGAGGAAAAAAGAGAAAAACAATTAAAAGACCATGAGGAAAGGTTAAGGAAAATAAATGATAGGCTCAGAAGAAAGAATCTATGTATAATTGGGGTTCCAGAGAGTGCCAAGAAGGACAGAGGGCCTGGAAGCATATTTGAACAAATCATAGCTGAGAACTTCCATGATTTGGGGAGGGAAACAGGCATTCAGATCCAGGAGATAAAGAGTGCCCCCCACCCCAAAATCAGTAAAAACCGTTCAACACTTCGACATTTAATAGTGAAACTTGCAAATTCCAAAGATAAAGAGAAAAATCCTTAAAGCAGAAAGAGACAACTGATCCCTAACTTATATGGAGAGAAGTATTGGATTAACAACAGACCTCTCCACAGAGACCTGGCAGGCCAGAAAGGTCTGGCAGGATATATTCAGGGTCCTAAATGAGAAGAACCTGCAGCCAAGAATACTATATCCAGAAAGGCTCTCATTCAGAATAGAAGGAGAGATAAAGAGCTTCCAAGATAGGCAGAAACTGAAAGAATATGTGACAACCAAACCAGCTTTGTAAGGAATATTAAGGGGGACTCTGTAAAAGAAAGAGGAAGGCCAAAGAAATAATCCAAAAAACAAAAAAACAAAAAAACAAAAAAACAGGGACTGAATAAGTATTGCGATGATCCTAAATTCATATCTTTCAATAGTAACTCTGAATATGAATGGGCTAAATGATCTCATCAAAAGATGCAGGGTTTCAGACTGGATAAAAAAGCAAGACCCATTTGCTGTCTACAAGAGACTCATTTTAAACATAAGGACACCTCCAGCCTGAAAATGAAAGGTTGGAGAACTGTTTACCATTCAAATGGTCCTCAAAAGAAAGCTGGGGTAGTAATCATCATACCATATAAATTAAAGTTTATACCAAAGACTGTAGTAAGAGATGAAGAGGGATACTGTATCATACTTAAAGTGTCTATCCAACAAGAAGACCTAACAATCATGAATATTTATGCCCCGAATATGGGAGCTGCCAAGTATATCAATCAATTAATAACCAAAGTAAAGAGATATTAGACAATAATACGCTAATAGGAGGAGACTTCAACACAGCACTTTCTGCAAATGACAGACATTCTAAGCACAACATCACCAAAGAAACAAGAGCTTTAAATGGTACACTGGACCAGATGGATTTCACAGATCTAAACAGAACTTTGCATCCAAATGCAACTGAATACACATTCTTCTCAACTTCACATGGAACTTTCTCCAGAATAGACCACATACTGGGTGACAAATCAGGTCTCAACAGATACCAAAAGATTCAGATTGTCCCCTGCATATTTTCAGACCATAATGCTTTGAAACTAGAACTCAGTCACAAGAAGAAATGTGGGAGAAGCTCAAACACATGGAGTTTTAAGAGCATCCTGCTAAATGATGAATGGGTCAATCAGGAAATTAAAGAATTAAAAAGATTCATAGAAACTAATGAGAATGAAGATACAACCGTTCAAAATCTTTGGGATACAGCAAAAGCAGTCCTGAGGGGGAAATACATTGCAATACAAGCCATCCCTCAAAAAATTGGAAAAAACTCAAATACATAAGCTAACCTCACACCTAAAGGAACTGGAGAAAGAACAGCAAATAAAACCTACACCAAGTAGAAGAGTTAATAACGATTCAAGCAGAACTCAATGAAATAGAGACCAGAAGAACTGTAGAACAGATCAACAAAACCAGGTGTTGGTTCTTGGAAAGAATTAATAAGATAAACTATTAGCCAGCCTTATTGAAAAGAAAAAAAGACTCAAATTAATAAAATCATGAATGAAAAAGGAGAGATCACAACAAATACCAAGGAAATACAAATGATTTTAAAAATGTATTATGAGCAGCTATACGCCAATAAATTAGGCAATCTAGAAGAAATGAATGCATTTATGGAAAACCACAAACTGCTAAAACTGGAATAGGAAGAAATAGGAAACCTGAACAGGTCAATACCAGGGAGGAAATTGAAGCAGTCATCAAAAACCTTCCAAGACACCAAAGTCCAGGGCCAGATGACTTCCCTGGGGAATTCTATCAAACGTTTAAAGAAGAAACCATACCTATTCTACTAAAGCTGTTCAGAAAGATAGAAAGCGATGGAGTACTTCCAAACTTGTTCTATGAGGCCAACATCACCTTAATTCCAAAACCAGACAAAGACCCCATCAAAAGGAGAATTATAGACAAATATCCCTAATGAACACAGAGGCAAAAATTCTCAACAAGATACTAGCCAATAGGATCGAACAGTACATTAAGAAGATTATTCACCGTGACCAAGTGGGATTTATCCCTGGGATGCAAGGCTGGTTCAACACTTGTAAAGCAATCAATGTGATAGATCATATCAACAAGAGAAAAACCAAGAACCATATGATCCTCTCATTAGATGCAGAGAAAGCATTTGACAAAATACAGCATCCATTCCTGATCAAAACTCTTCAGAGTGTAGGGATAGAGGGAACATTCCTCAGCATCTTAAAAGTCATCTATGAAAAGCCCACAGAAAATATCATTCTCAATTGGGAAATACTGGGAGCCTTTCCCCTAAGATCAGGAACATGAAAGGGATGTCCACTCTCACCACTGCTATTCAACATAGTAGTAGAAATCCTAACCTCAGCAATCAGGCAACCAAAAGAAATAAAAGGCATTCAAATTGGCAAAGAAGAAGTCAAACTCTCCCTCTTCACAGATGACATGATACTGTACCTAGAAAACCCAAAAGACTCCACCCCAAGATTGTTAGAACCTATACAGCAATTCATCCATGTGGCAAGATACAAAATCAATGCCGAGAAATCAGTGGTATTTCTATACACTAACAATGAGTCTGAAGAAAGAGAAATTAAGGAATCAATATCTTTTACAATTGCACCCAAAAGCATAAGAGACCTAGGAATAAACCTAACCAAAGAGGTAAAGGATCTCTACCCTAAAAAGTACAGAGCAATTCTGAAAGAAATTAAGGAAGACACAAAGAGATGGAAAAATAATCCATGCTCATGGATTGGAAGAATTAATATTGTGAAAATGTCTATGCTACCCAGGGCAATTTACACATTCAATGCAATCCCTATCAAAATACCATGGACTTGGGATCCCTGGGTGGCGCAGCCATTTGGTGCCTGCCTTTGGCCCAGGGCGCGATCCTGGAGACCCGGGATCGAGTCCCACGTCAGGCTCCCGGTGCATGGAGCCTGCTTCTCCCTCTGCCTGTGTCTCTGCCTCTCTCTCTCTCTCTCTCTGTGACTATCATAAATAAATTAAAAAAAAAATACCATGGACTTTCTTCAAAGAGTTGGAACAAATCATCTTAAGATTTGTGTGGAATCAGAAAAGACCTCTATTAGCCAGGGGAATATTGAAAAAGAAAACTAGAGCCAGGGGCATCACAATGCCAGATTTCAAGTTGTGCTACAAAGCTGTGATCATCAAGACAGTATGGTACTGGCACAAAAACAGACATATAGATCAATGGAACAGAATAGAGAACCCAGAAATGGGCCCTCAACTCTATGGTCAACTAATATTTGACAAAGGAGGAAAGACTACCTACTGGAAAAAGGACAGTCTCTTCAGTAAATGGTGTTGGGAAATTGGACAGCCATGTGCAGAAGAATGAAGCTAGACCATTCTCTTACACCATACACAAAGATAAACTCAAAATGGATGAAAGATCTAAATGTGAGACAAGATTCCATCAAAATCCTAGAGGAGAACACAGGCAACCCCCTTTTTGAATTTAGCCACAGCAACTTCTTGCAAGACACATCTATGAAGGCAAGGGAAACAAAAGCAAAAATGAACTATTGGGCCTTCATCAAGATAAAAAGCTTCTGCACAGCAAAAGAAACAGTCAACAAAACTAAAAGACAACCTACAGAATGGGAGAAGATATTTGCAAATGACATACCAGATAAAGGGCTAGTATCCAAGATCTATAAAGAACTTATTAAACTCAACAGCAAAGAAACAATCCAATCATGAAATGGGCAAAAGACATGAACAGATTTTTCACCAAAGAAGACATACACCTGGCCAACAAGCACATGAGAAAATGCTCCTCATCACTTGCCATCAGGGGAAATACAAATCAAAAAACCACAATGAGATACTACCTCACACCAGTGAGAATGGTGAAAATTAACAAGACAGGAAACAACAGATGTTGGAGAGGATGTGGAGAAGGGGATACCTTCTGTACTGTTGGTGGGAATGTGAACTGGTACAGCCACTCTGGAAAACCGTGTGGAGGTTCCTCAAAGAGTTAAAAATACAACTGCCCTATGACGCAGTAATTGCACTGCTGGAGATTACCCCAAAGATACAGATGCAGTGTAAAACAGAGACACCTGCACCCCAATGTTTATGGAAGCAATGTCCACAAGAGCCAAACTGTGGAAGGAGCGTCGGTGTCCATGGACAGACGAAAGGATAAGGAAGCTGTGATATATGTATACAATGGAATACTACTCAGCCATTAGAAATGACAAATACCCACCATTTGCTTCAACGTGGATAGAACTGGAGGTTATTATGCTGAGTGAAGTAAGTCAATGGGAGAAGGACATACATTATATGGTTTCATTCATTTGGGGAACATAAAAAATAGTGAAAGGGATTATAGGGGAAAGGAGAGAAAATGAGTGGGAAACATCAGAGAGGGTGACAGAACATGAGAGACTCCTAACTCTCGGAAACGAACGAGGAGTGGTGGAGAGGGAGGTGAGAGGGAGGATGGGTTGACTGGGTGATGAGCACTGAGAGGGGCACTTGATGGAATGAACACTGGGTTTTATACTATATGTTGGCAAATCAAAATCCAATAAAAAATATACAAAAAAGAAAAAAACAGAAAATATAATTTATAAGGTAAAATATAACTTTTGTAACATAAAGAAAAAAAAACCATTATTTACTTTGATATTCTACTAAAAGAATATGTATGTAATTTATAAGGAAAATTATAATACTTTGTTGAAGAAAATAAAAGGAAATTTATATACATTGAGGGCTATACCATGTTTACAGATGACAGACACAGTTTGCTATAGACATTTAAGTGACTCATTAAAAAGAAAGTTACCACAGAATGGCCTAGAATGGAGTCTAGTTACAAAGAACTATGATCATACGTATAAGGCAGAGTCTAATGAGATTTTTAATGTTTCACTCTTAAATATGTGAGAAAAGCTAAGGATTACCACGTACATAGGAACTCTTCCCATATATGTAAGAAAGATATCAGAATATACACAAAAGGGTACAGATAATATAGAAAACTGGGACACCTCGATGGCTCAGTTGGTTAAGTGTCTTCCTTCAGCTCAGGTCATGATCCCAGGGTCCTGGGCTTGAGCCCCATGTTGGGCTCCCTGTTATGCAGGGATAAACTATGCTTGTCCCTTGCCCCTCTATTCTCCACCAGCTCCTGCTCTCTCTCAAATAAATAAATAAAGTTTTGTTTAAAACAAAATAAAGGAATAAAGGCCAGAAGAACAGTGTTTAAGTAGTAGAAATTTCAGAAAGGGAATATAGATAAAGCATTGGGGAAGAAATTGTCAAAGACATAGTAAAGAAAATCATCCAAAAGTGAGGGACATAAATTTTCAGATTGGAAAAGTTCACTGAATATTCAGCACAATAATATTCAGTAAACTTTATTCCTGAATGTTTAGAAGTAATTAGAAAAGTCATATCAAGACATTTAATCATGATATTTTAGAATATCAGAAGACCCTAAAAGCTACCTAAAATTAAAAGTAAAGAAGTCAGATACAAAGGATTTGAGTGGCTCAAAATAAATATTGGATGATAGAAAACAAAGAAGCAGTCTTCCCATTAGGAAAACAATTCTATGCCTAGCCAAATTATCAATCAATAGAAGCGCAGAGTAAGATATTTCCAGACATATAAAGTCTTTAAAAATTTATTTCCTGTTCAGCACTTCTTCAGAACCTAATGAAGAATGTTTTCCTGTCAAAACAAGTGAATAAAGCAAGATTGAGGAAGACCTAAGATCCAACGAACAGGATACAGCATAGAAGAAAGTAAAGAGGAATGACAATTCTGTTGAAGGCTTGGAGAGAATCCAATTCATGTGATAGTCAGAAGGTAAGAGAGTTCTTGGAAGAGTGGAAGTATCTTTAGTTAAAAAATGGAACCATTGGGGATCCCTGGGTGGCTCAGCGGCTCAGCGGTTTAGCACCTGCCTTTGGCCCAGGGCACGATCCTGGAGTCCAGGGATCAAGTCCCGCCTCAGGCTCCCCGCATGGAGCGTGCTTGTCCCTCTGCCTGTGTCTCTGCCTCTCTCTCTCTCTCTATGTCTATCATAAAAAAAAAAAATCTTAAAAAAAATGGAGCTATTACCTTGTCAGTATGACGGTGTAGAAAAGTATATTGAGTGATATTTTTATACGATTGTGGAAGGTATAGGAAGCCATCCATAGATTTAAAGAAACGAAAATAAATGAAATAAAAGAGAGATATTTTGTAATTCCAGGAAGAATTAGAAGAAGCACTAGAAGAGGAATTAATATAATCAAAAGTAGAGAAAATATCTACATAGTTATAATAAAAGTATTCAATATATATACTATAAAACCTGTGATATAACAATATTGAGAAAATGGGAAAAGAGGAACAGGAAACCTAAGAGATTTTAATCTAACAGGATAATTAGTAGGAAGTCTAACATAGTTAACAATATGCATCAGATGTATATTTTTTTAGAGATGTGGAGCAAATCCCAAAATAAATAGCAAAAGCTATAGAAAGTGATTGTTCCTGGGTAGTGGGAGTGGGGTTGGGGATGTAGGAGAATATTTTTGTCTATGCTATATACTGAACATGTTGTAATGTTTCCAAATAGGGTCATTATTGGGTTTTGGGCGTCAGTGCTTTTCTTCTGGGAAGCATCCTATGCATTGTAGGACATTTGGCACACCTAATCTTTGGATATACAATGCCAGTAGCCCCTCCTGGAACTTGTGACTAATCTAAATACTCCTACATTTTCCCTAAAGCCTTCTGAAGGAAAAATGGCACTACTTGCAGCTGAGAGCTATTATGTTTCTTCAATAAAGATAAAGACTAAGTATAGAAATTATGGAACCTGTGGGATGTAGAGAAGGGTGTACTCAGAAGAGAATCTGTAGTGCTAAAATAATTTCATTATAAGAAATATATAATAAGTGGAAACAAACATTCACTTAAAAAACTTAAAAAAATTAAAAAACAAAATAAAGGAAAGATAGTTAAGATTTAAACAGAAATGAATGAATTAGAAGAAAAAAAGTAGACTTGATATATAAGACCTAGCTCTTTGAAAAGGTCAAAAGACTTAAGAAGCCTCTGACAATATTAATCAACAAAAAACATCAGGAAAGTACAAATGTATTATATGGAAAATAAGTGGTACAACTACAGATTAAAAGAATATATTTTTAAAAGATTTTATTTATTTATTTATTCATGAGGTAGAGAGAGGGAATCAGAGTGAGAAAAGGCTCCTCATGGAGCAGGGAGCCCAATGCAGGATTTGATCTCAGGACCCTGGCTAGGATCATGACCTGAGCAGAAGGTAGATGCTTAACCTACTGAATCACTCAGGCATCCCCAGATCAAAAGGACATATTTTTTAAAATGGGAACACAATGCCATATTATACAAATATATTTAAAAATTTTAATGAAACATAATTTTCCCAGCAGAACTGAAATTATAAAAAATAATGAGGAAAAAGGAATCTTGAAAAGAAGAAATATGTTATTAAACTTATCTTCAGAAAACCAAACACTCACTTTTAGAAAAATACAAAGTTTATATTACACAGAAGTTCTAAGAATCTTCAAGGAATAAATATTTCTACATCACTGGAACTATTTTATGAAAAGAATGGAAAGCTTCCCATATAACAATAATATGAAAATGGAAGTTGTGAGCATACACATGCAAATCCTGAAGACTAATTTATTTATTTGACTATTTTTATTTGCAAATAGTCAATTTCTAAATGAAATATCAGCAAATTTTATTCAGCACTATAAAAAAGCACTAATAAATTACCAACCATGTAGGAATGTTTCACCAGGAAATCTATTAATATATTTTACCAAAGGATAAAAATTATTTGTTAATCTCAGTAAACATTAGTAAATACATTTGATGAATTACAACACACATTACTGATACGGTGTTTTAGAACACTAGCAGTATAAGGATACTTCCTTGAGTTTTAAGGAAGTTGTTGTTTGGAACAGTTAAGTTTCCTCTATTATTATTTTGGGCTAACATTTTATTATTAATGCCTGGTTTTATCACACTGTGTTCTGAGAGGCCAGATCCCACTGGCCAGCATGATTATTCATCAGTGGGCTTTTCCGTTAAAATCGAGATGCAGACAGGGGTGCAGATAATTGTTATCACGGCGCTATTCTGGACATGCTACTCAAGGAGCTAAAGATAAACAAAAAGGAAGAGAAGGGGGGTATAAAAACTTTTGCAAACAAAATAAAAAATCATTGTTATTTGCAATGATATAATCGCCTAACTAAAAACAATTATCTGGAAATGAATGTATTGAAATGTGGCTGGTTTCAAAATCCATATGCAAAAAAAAAATAGTTTTGTCCTCTACCTAGAATAAGTGACTGAAACCCCCCAATTTAAATATTTTTATTTTAAAAAGCAACAAAAATGTGAAATTAAAAACCTATGGTACACGTGTTACATCTTTGTATATTTGAACAAATGAAGAGACACAATCTGTCAAAAGAGTGTGTGCTTAAATGGGATCTCGATCTTGGGGTTGTGAGTTTGAGCCCCACATTGGGTGTGCAAATTACTAAAGCAAATAAACTTGAAAAAAGAAAAAAGAAAACTGGCTCATTTCTAATGATATTTTTTAAAAAAATAAAAGATCCATATGAAACATTTTTTTTCTGAGAACTTATTAAATAAATTTATACTTAATCTAAAAGAATGAAGTAATATTAAAGTTGTAATATGCAATTTCCATAACTGAAGCAAGATGGTTCTGATGTCAGAGAAGATAGGCATATCAAAGAATGAAATAAAATACAAAAAGACCCCCAAATTTATAACTGAATACAGTAAATTTAAAAACTAAAGTTGGTGAGGGACAGGGATTATTATTCCAGAATATACCATGAATTAAATATTTAGATTTTTAATTGTGTATGTATTAAAAATATAACTTCCAATGGCAAGATCGAAGCACCAAAAATGGAGCTAAAAGGCAAATGACAAACCAGGAAAAATCAGTTACAAAATATAAAAAATTCTAATACATCCTTAATATATAAATCACTATGAAAAAAAGTTGGAGAAAAACACAAATGGAAACCACACAAAGTCACCAGACATGGTATATCAATGGCTCTGATAGCTGTCTTAGATTCTTGTGGTGGAAATAAAGTCAACTCTTGTGTAGGTAATTTTAAGACATTTATTAAAATTCTTCAAATTGTACACACCCTCCAATCTAGCAATTCTATTTCTAGGAATTTATCCTAAGGAAATAATTGAAAAAGTACACAAAAATGTATGTACAAAGATGTTGACTCAACTTGATTATAGTGCATAATTTCTATATATTTTAGGATTTAGCTGGCTAATATTTTATTAAAAAATTTTCATGTATGTTCATGTATGTTCATGTTTCAAAGTATAGATGATCTATACTTTTCCTCTCGTGATATCCATCTGGTTTTGGTATTTGCAGTGATATAGGCATCATAGTTTGAGTTAGTGTTTCCTCTGTTTTTATTTGCTAGAAGGAATTATGGAGAATTAATATTAGTTCTTATCTAAAAATTTGATAGAATCCACCAGTGATGGGATGCTTGTGTAGCTCAGTTGGTTTAGCGTTGGCTTCAGCTCAAGTCATGATCCTAGTACATCCCAGGATTGAGCCCTGCATTGGATTCCCTGCTCAGCGGGGAGCCTACTTCTTCCTTTCCCGCTCCCTCTGCTTGTGCTCTCTCTCTCTCTCTCTCTCTGTCAAATAAGTAAATTAAAAAAGAAAAAAAAAAAAGAATCCACCAGTGAAACTATCTGGGTATTGTACTTTCCTTTTCTGAAGATTATTAATTATTGATTTAGTTCCTTTAATACATATATTAATAGTTACATACCAATAAATATATTCAGAATTATATTTCTCTTTGTGTGTGCTTTGGTAGTTCAGATCTTTTAAGAAATTGGTCCATTTCATCTAAGTTATCAAACTTGTAGATACAGAATTGTTTTTTAGGATTTCTTTCTTTCTTATCTTTTTAATATCCACAAGATCAGCAATAGGAACCCACCTTTTCTTTCTTACATTGGTAATTTATATCCTCCTGTCTTCTCTGCCCCTTCCTTTTTAATTTTATTGATCTTTTCAAAGAAATAGCTTTGGTTTTATTATCTGTTGTTTTTCTGTTTTCATTTCATTGATTCCTGCTCCAATTTTTATTATTTTCTTCTGATTGCTTTAGACTTAAATTGTTCTTCTGTCTCTATTTTCTAAGGAGGAAATTTAGGTTATTAATTTTACTATTAATTTATTAAATTTAGATGAGATTATATATTTAGATATTTTCCCTTTGTAATGTATACATTAAATGATGCTACAAATTTCCCTCTAAGCACTGCTTGTGCTGCTTCCACAAATTTTGATATGTTTAGGTTAAAATAGTTATTAGTCTTGAAACTGTCACTTTGACCCATGTGCTATTTAGAAGTGAGTTGTTTAATCTCCAAATTTTTGGATATTTCCAGCTTTCTTTCTGTTGTTAATTTCTAGTTTAATTCCATTGTAGTTTGAGAACATAGCTTGCATAATTTCTATTTTTTGGAAAATTTGATAATGTGCATTTTATGGTCTAGAATGTGGTCTAAGTTGGTGCATGTTCCATGGGATCTTGAAAAGAATGTGTACTCTGCTGTTGATGGGGGTTTTATAAATGCCAACTGGAACAAGTTGATGGATGGTGCTCTTCAGGTCAACGAAATCCTTACTGACTTTCTGCCTGCTTGATCAATTACTGAAAAAAGTACATTGAACTGGTTTGTCTATTTCTCTTTGCAGTTCCATCAGTTTTAGGCTATCATGTGTTGATGCTATGTTGTTAGGCACGAACAAATTAATGATTGCTATGCCTGTTTGAAGAATTAGACTCCTTTGTTACTATGTAATGTCCCTTTTCATTGATGATAATTTTCCTTGTTGTGAAGTCCACCATGTCTTAAATGAATATAGCTACTCTAGATTAGATTATTGCTAGCACGGCATGTCTTTCTCTAGCCTCTTGCTTTAATCTGCCTGAGTTTTGATATTTCAAATGAGTTATCTGTAGACAACTATAGCTCAGTCTTATTTTCATCCACTTTGACAATTCCTTTCTTTCAATTAGTATATTCAGACCTTTCGCATTTAAAGTGATTATCAAAATAAATGAATAAATAAAGTGATTATCAATGTGGCGGGATTAACGTCTGTTATGTTTGTTACTATTTGCTATTTGTTGTGCTTGTGCTTTGTTTTTCTTTTCACCACCTTTTTGTGCTTTCTCTGTTTTAATTAGGCTTTTTTTCATGGTCCATTTTATCTCCTCTCTTAGCATACCATTTAGGCTTCTTTTCAAAAACTTTTTTGTGGTTGCCATAGAGTTCAAAATATGCATTTTTTGTCTAATCTAAATCCATCTGCAAATCCACTCTGGTGGTACCACTCTGGGTGCAGTGCATGTACCTCCTAACAGTATTCCCAGTTCTTTCTTCCAGTCTCTTATGATGTTCATTTCACTTTTCCGTGTGCTATAATCATCTGATACATTGTTACTATTATTTCTTGAAACAATGAATTATTTTTTAAATCATTTTAAATAAAATATTTTATTTTACCTTAATGTGTTCCTGTTTTCTGTTCTTTAATAGATCTGAATTTCTGACCGATATTATTTTCCTTCACCCTGAAGAACTTCTTTTAATATTTCTTGCAGAGCAGTCTGCTGATGAATTTTGTTTCTATTTGTCTGAGACATTGTTTCTCTTTCACTTTTTAAGGATAATTTTGCTGCATGCAGAGTTCTAGAATGGTGCATTTTTCTTTCCGCACCTTGAATATTTCACTGCATTCTTTTTCTTTTTTCTTTTTTCTTTTTTTTTGACTTGCACGGTTTGTGATGACACATCTGCTATAATTCTTAATCTTCTTCCTCTACAGATAAATTATTCTTATTCCCTGCACTTCTTTTAGTAGTTGGTCTTTGATTTTTTACAGTTTGAAAATGATATGCCTCTGTATTTTGACATTTAACCTGTTAGATGTCTCTGACTTTCTTTAATACTTCCAATATTTATTACAGAATATTTCCATCCTACCTTTTTTTCTTAATGTTGTATTCCAAATATGTGCATTTTATGCCTTTTGAAATTTACTATAGTTCTTGGATATCCTTTTTTTCTTCATTTTTTTTCCTTCTTTGCATTTCAGTTTAGAAGTTTCTATCCAAACATCTTCTAGCTCACTGATTTCTATCCAAACATCTTCTAGTTCTTTCCTCAGTGTGTCCAGTCTACTAATGAGCCCATCAAAAACATTCTTTATTTCTGTTACAATATTTTTTATTTCCAGCATTTCTTTTTGATGTTTAGAGTTTCTATCTCTGTGCTACATTGCCTATTTGTTTTTGCATGTTTTCTGTTTTCTATTAGGTTCCTTAACATATTAATCATAGCGATTTTAAATACTTTGATCTTCAAAGAACTGTGTCATATCTGAGTCTAGTTTTGATGCTGGTTTGGAATCTTTAGACTGTATTCTTTATTTTCTTTTAGTATGCCTTGTATTATTATTATTATTATTATTATTATATTTTATTTTTTAAGCATGACATGATGTATTGGGTAGTAAGAACTGAGGTAAGTGGCCACTGGTTTGACCCTCCATATTATTAATCTGGCTAGGAGACAGGATGTGTTTAATGTTTGTTGTAGGTGCCAGTGGCTTTCAGTTTCTCTGATGTCCTTGTTTTGGTCTCTCCTTTGTCTTTACGGTTCTCTAAGGACTCCTCCTAAAGTAGTCTGTGCCTTATAGCTCTTTGGGCTGTCATCCACTATTCTTATATTGAAGTCCTGTTTTGACATGGTGTTTTGGTGTGAGTGAGAGGAAGTGTTTTATAATTTTAAGATTAAATCTTTGTCTTTTAGTGGGCCTGTGTCCTTGGGCTGTGCCTTTACTCATGTTGAGCTCTTTCCCTCTACCTAGGTGAAACAGAGGGGTGAGAGGAGGCTAGAAAAAGGGTCTTGCCCTTCCCCCAGGTGAATAAGGCTCTGATACAGTCTTTTCCCTTTCTTACGGAGAACATTCTGGCCATATTTCAATATGATTATTCTCGCTTCCTTCCATCAGGGACATACTGGGAATCTGTCTTGGCTTTTCAAGGTACAAACTTTGTGAGACCTACAGAAGTCTTAATTTTCTCAAAGACAGTAGCCCCCAGGAGTTTCTTATTAGCATTCTAATTCACACTGAGACTCCAATCGTCTGTCAAAATCATCAATTTTTTCTACCAACAGTGCATGGCTCCAGCAACTTCTGCTCTGGGTACTCAGATGTTGACTGTTGTTTCTGTATTCTCCTGTCTCTACAGATTTTAGCATTAGAGTTTGCCCTATGACTTTAATTCTCTGATGGAGGTAATTGATTTTCAGTTTTTTTAGTGTTTTCTCTTAAGGATGGCATTGACAATTTCCCAGCTCTTTATATGTCAGAACTGAAATTGGATGTTGGGATTATTTTTCCTAAATTTTATTTTGCTTCTGTCTCATTTATTTCTTTTTAAAATTTGAATGGTACAGTGACCATGCACTGCATGAACAATCTAGATCTTAGTAGACTTCCCATTAATTCAAGCTGATCCTCTTTTGGCCTAACATCAATCAGTACATGAAACTCAGACCCTTTGCTGGTTTTCACATGAAATCCAATTGCACTCACCATTCATCATCATTCTTCTCTTTTTCTTAGTTTTGTAGTCTCTACTTAAGATTAATGGAGGCACTGAAAAGGATGACAGTCACATGCTGCACATCATGCCCCAAAACAAAGCCCCATTAAACACATCTCTTACAAAGTCCCCCTGTCCTGTTGCTGCTGTAGGTATTCTGCTTTGCTGCCCTCTGGACACCTGCCTATTCTCCCTAGCAACGATACTCAGCTTCCACTTCTTAAGAAAAAAGTTAGATTCTGTAAATGAAGTACTTATTATTTTATGGAGGTCAGCACATATGTGAGAGTGAGATAGTGAAATGCTCTGTCCAGTTGTACCTTAGATTATACTTTCCTCACCAACAGCTGCTTCCAGGTAGCTCTAATTCAGACGCCCTCTCACAGTGGTAGCCGCTTTTGTAAACCACCTCCAGATTGCCTACATATTCCAGAAACTTGGGTTATTTCTTACAGTACAACACTGTATTCTGCATCCTGATGGTCCTGATACATCCATTTGTCACAATATATTGTTCCTGAGTCTTTATCTGAATGTTTCCCTCTGATACTAGAAGTGTAAGTTTATAGAGTACAAAACTTAAGTTGTACACTATATTTTAGTTATCTTTTAATATTTAACATCTTGCAGTATTTTTGGCATATGGTGAGTGCTCAAAAATATTTAGTGAATGAATGACTTATTGGTAATGATTTTTTTATCAACAAAGTGAGAATGTTTGTATACATTTATGATACCAAGGGAAAAACAACTTATAACAATGAATGCAAATTACTATGATTTTTACACATTAAAGTTTTTCTTAATACTTTGCCCAAATTTGAATCACTTTTGAATTAACTTTGGGATTACTAATGAAACTGGGATAAAGTTTCCTGAAGGGCATTTCTCAAAAATAACTCAATTATCCAAGGTAAGCATGTTCCACATGAGGAATTTTAATTCTGTTCTCTAAGGAATTAATTCATGAATTGTACGATTTGTCCATTCTTATTAAAAGGAGAATCAATAGGACTCTAGAGTAAAATTAATTTATTTCACTATAGCACTCATGGTTTTTATTAGTTTTTTTCTAATATGAAAGAATGTTAAACTGAGATTATATATTTTTTTCCCAGAAGATAAACATGTCAATACTATACTCACTGAGGTCTACAAATCCTGTATTTGGCAATGAAGACACATTATTAAGGCATTGTAATTGTCTATGTAATGCATTATGGTTTATTAGAGAAACTTATCCTGAGGTCTTTGGTGTTCATTGTCAGCAATTGATAAGCATTCCCTTAATACATTTTGAAGCAGAGTGAATGGCAGCTAAGTATGTAAGTGGTTTTCCAAACAAATTACTCTCTGATTTGTGCATACATAACTTATATTTAACTCAGAGGTTTTGTTTATGAGATTTCACCAACATTAAATTTTCATTTCCAAATCTCTTGATAATTTGAATTATAGAGAATAAGATGGATTTATTTAAGAAAATGGCATACTCTTTAAAGTTTTAGATATTTTGTTACGTTTTATACCTCATCAAGCATTCCTTTAACCCAAATTCTTGTGCGTGTGTGTTTTTTCCTCCTCTTGGGAATGATAAAAGACTTGGGTAAAGTGAGAATTATGCTCCATTATGACAATTAGAAGGTACTCTATGAATTAGGTACTCAATTTGTGTGATACATTGCAAGGAATTGCAAATCATGTTTTGTCCCTAGCTTCACCTGTTTGAAAAAAAAAATTAGTCCCTTCTTTCCCCAACTTGCTGTACCGAGAGAATTCTTATCTACAGAAGTCAAGGAACAGCTGTTTACTAATGGATCACAGCAGGAGAATAAACACAGCAGTCTGGGCAGAGGATATTTTTCACTCTTGTGCAACTTGTTTCTCAATATTTTGTCCTCTGTTGTGGATTATAAAGTGTGTATGTGAGAGTAAACATCAGGCAATCACTCTTCCTCTCCCTGCATGAAGAATAACACTTCGAGGCATATTAGTAATTCATATATTCTGAGCCATGTGCAATGCAGTTCTTTATTGAATAAAATGAGTACAAAGTAGAAACATGGATCGGGTTTACTTTTCTCATTAATCATAAGAACAGCATAGTAAGATGAGAATGTTTCTTTCAAATGGGGCATCCCTGATTTGGCTGTTTTTATATTCTGTTATATTAAGCTACTACCAATTACTGCATGCTTTCCATAATTACATGGCTATTGCCTGGATCTAGGTGAGACATTATGAGGATGAACTAGAGAAGTGATTAGAATGAGAACATTTCAAGAAGATAAGAGTTTTCAAGAGTTTTAAATACTTGAAAGAGGTCATGTATAAAAGGAAATTAAAAATCCAACCCAATGCCATTTGCTGGATTTGGCAATTAGGAGCTTTTGGTAGTGTTGCAGTCAGCTTGGAAGTGATACTAAAAAGGATAAAGATTATATTAGTTAATGATTACTCTTTCAGGCAGATTGGCATTAAGGACCATCAGAGTTCATTTGGAGTTTTGCTTTAGATGAAGCAGGAAGTATGCATTTCTTTGGGTTGGGGATATATCTGGAATTATTTCTATTATGTTAAATTCTAAAGTTTTTTTCTTTGAAGTTGGGTTTGGGTTGTGGAGGATGCTTAGAAATTACTATTAAATAAATAGGAATAGAGAGCTCTTTCTACTTCCTGAATGGGATGCTGCCCAATTTGTGGATCTTTGAAGAAAGCCAATTATCCTTTCAAATTAAACATAAATGATTGAATAGGAGAAATCATTTTGGAGGGGGGCACATGATTATCTCCACATTGTATAAAGATCGAAATAAAGGAATACATTTTTGAATGTATATCTTGTGTATACCTTACCATATTTCTTTATTTTCAGGTATAGTGGTATTCACTGTTGTCTTCATTCATATTAACACTGTTCAAATAATAGATGCCTGGGCTATAGACTCAATGACATGGAGTGGTCATATAATTTTCAAGGGGTAAAAAATTTGGATGGGATAGTTTGGTATTTGACAGTACCCTGCCATTACACCTGTGTATTGCTTGCCTCCCTCCTGAGTGCAAAGGTTTAGCTTGGAAAAATAGTAGAAAGAATAAGATCTCTATACTAATTTTTAAAAGACTTAATTAAAAAAAAAAAAAGGACTGCAAAGAATATGTAACAGGAGAAAGATTTAGTATCCCACAGTAAACAAGCAAAACACTAGACAAAATATATAAAACAATGACTTTTAAGACATTGCATCAAGCAATGAAGGACCTTGAATGATGAGAGACAAGTGACTTGAGCACAGTGACTGTCCCACTTACTGCCTAGCAATAATCTCCAGGCTGTGTCCAGGAAGGGGAGATCTAGGTGGTCCCCTGAGCAGGCTCCATGAGAGTTTGGGTTGATCAGAGCAGCTAGATTTTGCAGGACAGAGTCCTGGAGAGGTGAGAACTAGACAGAGAAAAGAAAAAAAAAAAAAAAGAATTGAAAGTTTACACAGACCTGGGAATTGTGCCTGTTCTTGCCAACCATTATGGAAAACCTAATTTATGGAAATTTTGTAAGTACATAAAAGTGCTTTACATCAGAATTGTGGCAAAATTAGCTTTAGGCTAAGTGTACTCTGGTCCTGCTTAATCTATTTTAAATACAAGACTTAACAGAATCAAACTGTTTCCAAGTAACTTAATTATATGCCAAAACAAAACTAAAAAATGATGATATATATTATAGCCATATAGCAGACTAACACTATGTGAAATGTTGAAGTTCTTTAGACAGACGATACCAAGTGGAAATATAGATCTAATCAGGAATAAAGAGAAATGAAAATTGGGGCACCTGGGTGGCTCAGTGGTTGAGCATCTGCCCTCGGCTCAGGTTGTGATTCTGGGGTCCCACATCGGGGATGTCCCATGCCTGTCTCTGCCCTTGTCTCTGTGTGTCTCTTATGAATAAATAAATACTTTTTTAAAAAAAAGAGAAATAAAAATGGTAACACACAGGAAAATTTATGAGACATTTTTATTATTAAAATATTTTTGAAAAGATGATTTAAAAATAATAACAATGAAGTCTCAGGTTTATAATGTACATAAAATTATAAATCTCAAAGACCAAGAGAAGAAAAATCGAAATATACTATTACAAGGTTATTACATATGAAATGATATAATATCACTTAAATATGGACTGTTATAAGTTAGAGATTACTATAAACCTAAAGTAATCACTGAAGTAACAGTACAGAGAGTTACAGCTAAAAAACCACAAAATGAAATAAATTGAAAATAAAATTCAATTAATCCAAAATACAGAAGAAAAGGAGAGACAAGGGAAAGATATGTGGCAAATAAAAACAGAAATAGTGATAGTAAATCTAGCCATATCAATAAGCACAATAAATATAAAGGGTCTAAATATTCCTTTAAAAGGCACAGATTGTCAGACCCAATTGTAAGAAGAAAGGTACTTTAAATGGAAAGACATTCCTAGGTAAAAAGTTAAAAAATAAACACATACC
Source organism: Vulpes lagopus (assembly GCF_018345385.1). Lineage (NCBI taxonomy): Eukaryota > Metazoa > Chordata > Mammalia > Carnivora > Canidae > Vulpes > Vulpes lagopus. The sequence continues at coordinate 93,929,717 of NC_054825.1, read as the reverse complement.
TTGCTAACACTATCAAAGAAAGCTATAGTGGTTTTATTTTATCAAAATAGATAATAGCCAAGAATGTTCTGAGGGGTAAACAAGATCATTTCATAATTATAAAAGGGTAGATGGGTCGAGAAGATGTTACAATACTTAATGTTAGAGGATCTAAAAATAAGGTTTAAAATACATTAGGAGAAAGCTAATAGAACTGTAAGAAGAAACAAACAAATCCATAATTGTAGCTGGAGATTTCAGTCTTTCTCTCGGAAATTGATGCAAGTAGTTGGAAAATCAACAAGGATGTAGAAAACAAACACCATCAACTTAAGCTAATTGACATTTGTAGATCATTCTACCCAATAATAGAATTCATATACTTTTCAAGTGCTCATTAATTATTTGCCAAGGCAGACCACATTCTGGCCCATAAAAAGAGTCTCAATAAGTAACTTGAGCTCAATAAAAAATCAAATTCAGCATACCAAAATTTGTGGAATGCTTCTGAAGTCATAGTTTACAGGAAGTGAATAATACTAAATGCCAGTATTAAAAAAAGAGGGTCTCAAATCAATGATGTCAGCTTTCACTCCAAGAAACTAAAAAAATGAGAGAAAATTAAACCTAAAGTACACATAAGAAAGAATATTATAGTGTAAATTGGTGAAATAGAAAGCAGAAATATACAAAAAAGGCAATTAAACCAAAATTGCTTATTGAGGTCAATGAAATTGATAAATCTCTAGCCAGAGTGATGAGGAAAAAAAGAAAAAGAAGGAACAAATGAGTCAGATTAGGAATGAGTGGTGACATAATTATAAATTCTATAGATATTAAAGGATAATAAGGAAATAATATGAACAACTTAAATTGACAAATCAGAAGGCTGAGTTTCTTAGAAGATACTGACTACCAAAGTTCATGCAAGAAAAAGATAATCTGAGTAGTCCTTCACCAATTAACAAAAGTTTGCAGATAGAAATTTTCCCACAATGCAACTACAGGGCCTGACGGCTTCACAGTTGTTTTCTACAAAAAATGTTTACTATAAACCCACAGTTATCAAGACAATGTATTTTTTTAAAGATTTTATTTATTTATTCATGAGAGACACAGAGAGAGAAAGAGGCAGAGACACAGGCAGAGGGAGAAGCAGGCTCCATGCAGGGAGCTGGACGTGGGACTCGATCAGGGTTCTCCAAGATCATGCCCTGGGCCAAAGGCGGCGCTAAACCACTGAGCCACCTGGGCTGCCCAAGACACACCTGGGCTGTGTATTATTGGCACAGAGAAGGACAGAAAAGTCAATGGACCAGAATGGTAGTCCAGAAATAGACTACCATATCTATGACAACTGGTCTTCAACAATGTACACAGGTGATTCAGGAGAGAAAGTATGGTCTTTGCCACAAATAGTACTAGAACAGTTGGGTGTCTAGGGGCAAAAACAACAACAACAACAACAACAACAACAACAAAACAAACCAGAATAACAACAAAAAAAAATCTTTGATTTCTATCTCACAGCAATAAGAAATTAACTAAAAAATATAATATACCAAAGAAATCCTAAACATGTAAAACTCACTAGAAGAAAACATTGGGAAAAATTATTGTGATGTTGGGCTAGACAAAGATTCCTTAGACATGGCATCAAATGCATGATCCATAAAAAAGAAAAGAGAAAATCGGACTTAATCAAAATTTAAAACTTCAGCATTTGAAAGACACTTTTAAGAGTATGAAGAGATAAGTCATAGAGTGGGAGAAAATATTTTCAAATGATATATATGATACAGGACTTCCACCTAGGATATATAAAGAACTCAACACATAATAAAAAAAAAAATAAGCCACTCAATAAAAAGATGTGCAAGTTTTGAACAGACATTTCCCCAAAGACCTTCCAAAGATAAGGGCGAATTAACACAGGAAAAGATGCACAGCATAATTTGCCATTAAGGAAATGCAGGTTAAAACTATAATAAAATACTGTTTTCTGTCTATTAGAATGGCTAAAACTAAAAAGATTGACCATACCAAATGTTGGAGAGGATGTGGAAGAAATAGAACTTTCATACAGTGTTGCTGGGAATATAAATGGTTCACATTACTTTAGAAAGCAATTTGGCACTGCCTTAAAATGTGAAACCCAGCACCCACCATATGATCCAGCTGTTCCACTCCCACATATTTACTCAGGAGAAAAAAAGCATATATTCATACTAAGGCATTCATAGCAGTTTTATTTGTAATACTCCAAACTGGGAATAACTCAAATAATCCTGTCGATCAACAGGTAAATGAAAGAATGAACTCCTGATACAGGCAATGACTCAAAATAATCATCATGCTCAGCACATGAAGCCAGACAAAAAAAAGTACGTAAGAAGTTATCGATTCCATGTATATCGAACTCTAGAAAAATGCAAATAAAAAATGAATGAATGGTTGCCTGAGGATTGGGATCAGAGTTGGAGAAATAGATCATGAAAGTAGTGAGGAAATTTGGAGGGACAATAGATACATTCACTATCTTGATTGTGGTGATAGCTTCGCAGAATTTACATGGATCAAAACTTACCAAATTGTACATTTTAAATATGTGCAGTTTATATCAATTAGACAAAGACTGTTTTTAAGAAAGAGTTGCTATTTATTCCTGGTCATTGGCTTTTAAACTGTCAGGTTTGTACTTTAGGATATTATATAAATTAGGACAAACTGCTGCTGTGTTGTCCTAATGACCATATTTCTTGACCCTTAAATCTGACCCCTAGACTCTTTCCTACAAATCAATCTCTCATTAATTGGACATGAAAAGGTGAAGAAAGTGCAGAACAGAAGAGGGTGGCTTTCCCCAGAAACCTGTAACATCAGGGACTAATTTTTTCCATTCCCCTTGTAGCATTGCTTCTGAGGTCTTGAACAGTATTTTTTTTTTTTTTGAGAGGGAGAAAGTGTGTGAGCGGGGGTGGTGGTGTGGGTGAAGTGGAGGTGTGTGGTAGGAGGAGGGGCAGAGAGAGGGGGAGAAAGAGAATCTTAAGCAGGCTCTATGCCCAGCATGGACGCAGGGTTCACCTCCCAACCCAGAAATCAAGTCTGAGCCAAAATCAAAAGTCCAGTGCTTAGTGGACTGGGCCACCTGGGCCCAGGAACAATATTTTTGAACAGCTTAGGGACAGTCTTCCAGGACAGGAATTTGAGGTGAGAGAGAATGGGAAGCCAGCATATATTAAGATCTTTGGAGGATGGGTTGATGTGTATAGTTTTGAAACAAAGCAGATCTATGTCCTATTTATGGTTTCTTTTTTGGTGATTTTTACTTTATTTTGATTTTTAAATAGTTTTAAAAAAGGACAGTGGATTTTTATGTTCATGAAAGAGGAGATTAATAAAGATTAAGAAACACTATTTTAGGATATTCTTATTACCTTTTATTTAGTGGCTCTTAACTTTTTGAGGAGTTTTGAGAGCTATAGGCCCTTTCCCTGGAAAAATTAATCCGCACATAATGTTTTGTAGAAGTGTAAGGGATTTCACAGAAGCAACCGCCAGGTGCCCATGGATTCCAGGTCTATAGCTTGTATCTACAGTCATCTTGTTTCAGATGCCCTCAGGGCGGTATTAGGAACAGTAGACCCAACATGTGCTTCTGGAAATATTTTTTAAAAATGCAGGGTGCCTGGGTGGCTCAGTTGGTTAAGTGTCTGCCTTTGGCTCGGGTTATGATCCTGGACCCTGGGATGGAACCCCCTGCCCCTCCAAGTCAGGCTCTGTGCTTAGCAGGAGGTCTGCTTCTTCCTCTCCCTCTGCCTTTCCACTCTGCTTGTGCTCTCTCTCATAAATAAATAAATAAATAAATAAATAAATAAATAAATAAATAAATAAATAAAATTTAAAAAAGATGAGTCTGACTGGTGAACATTGGGATGATGAGATTATATTGGCCTGCAGCCTTTGGAGAAGAAGTAGAAGGTAAGCCTTGGCTAAGAATATTAGCTTTATTTCCTGCTACCTCTGTGATTTTGGGGAAAGCACCTAACTTCTCTGAATCTCACGTTTCCTCATTTTAAAATGAAAGGAGAATCCTATCCTGTCCAATCTCTTTTACAAGCATTGTATAAGGCTCAAATAAGACATGATTAACATTGACTATGTTAGTGTAAAAACTATCAAATGTGGATAATTATTACTCTGCATAGAAAAGACAGGAACTACCTAAGTCAAAAGGGGGCTTTTAGATAATGCATTTGATTATATGCTTTGAGATGGGACATAGATTTTCATCTATGGTATTTGCATAGTACTCTTATTTCACATAGCTTCTTCTTCTTCTTTTTTAAAGATTTTATTTATTTATTCATGAGAGCCAGAGAGAGAGAGGCAGAAACATACAGAGAGAGAAGCAGGCTCCATGCAGGGAGCCCGATGTGGGACTCGATCCCAGGTCTCCAGGATCAGGCCCTGGGCTGAAAGCAGGTGCTCAACCACTGAGCCACCCAGGCGTCCCACAATTTCACATAGCTTCTTGATCATTCCAGAAGGCAATGAAAATCAATCAACTTGTTTCCTAGAATGCATTTGCCATTGCCACTAGGGTGCATGAATTTTCTGGTTTCATCAGGTGCTTTCCATAGTCTGAGGCTTGTTCTGCCACAGGGTCGCATGCTGGCAGAGGTAAGGCGGTGAGGGGGCATTTATGAGGTCCCTTGAATGTTCTTGCATGAATGGCTCTGTCTCTTCACATTATCAGGCCCAGATAGTATGCTGAAATGGTTCTAGTACCACTAAAGAGTAAAACATGTTTGTAAAATTCATGCTGCTTAACCAGGTGTTTTTTCTTTTTTCTTTTCTTTTCTTTTCTTTTCTTTTTTCTTTTCTTTTCTTTTCTTTTCTTTTCTTTTCTTTTTTCTTTTCTTTCTTTTCTTT